>NW_015161408.1:1661264-1674704 GCF_001447785.1 Gekko japonicus
CCTGCTGATGCTTATTCTGAACTGGACCCCCCAAAATTAATCTGGGATCCTGTTTCAGGAGAAATTCAGTGGCCTGCAGTGATGGAAGAGCTTCAGAAACACTGAGTGGGTGCGTTTTCCCGTTAATTGCTCTCTAAGTAGATGAGCAAAATCGGTAGATTTTGACTTCTGTTGATTAAGCTGATAATTTCCTCTCTCTTTTTTTGGCCTGTTCAAATGGCTGCCCAACACTTCACTAAATAGGACGATGCGTCACGAACCAAGTCGCCGACACTGATCCATTTACACACACGTCAACACCGAAACCTTCTCGTGCAATCCTTTCTGTTTCATTGCCTGTGGGGAGTCGGCTGAGTCCCACACCACCAGAGACTTGAACCCTCAGCTGAGCTCATCTCCTCCCATCTCCCTTTGAAACCTCTGGTTTTGGACAGACCTCAGACCTAGAAAAGAAGCGGAGGGAATTAAATTAACGAACACAATTTCTCCCTGTCATTGAACTCTGACTAATGAGTCTATTTCTGGGTAATAAGAAGGAGCAGGAAGTGACAAGGCACTGTAATGAATTAGTGGCCCAGAACCTCGTTAGTCAGAATAATCTCTCCACAAAAGATAAATGATGCAAACATTAATTATGAAGCCAGTGCAGAAATGCATTGCGTATTTTTGGTGTTCTTCCCCCACCCCCAATCCCACTAAAGCTGCAATGCTATGCAATCTAACTTCAGTGTAAATTGGATTGAAATTGGTACAGCCCAGCCAACCCAGCTTAGACCTATCTTCTAATCAGAGGCTGGAAGCTTAAGTGCAGTGGTCGCTACTTGGATGGGAAACCACCAGGTCTATTTTGGGGCAGGAACGCACAGGAACGGAGTTCCGGCTGGCTCCCAAGTTGGCCACACCCAGCAGGAACTCATTAGCATAACAGGCCACACCCAAGAGCAGAAACTCATTCGGATTGGCTCCATTAGGGGTGTGTGGCCTAATATGCAAAGGAGTTCCTGCTACAAAAAAAGCCCTGGGTTTTGACCACAAACAAGGTAAACAGAATAAGAAGCAAAAGGTGGGTGTGGCTGGATGAGCACACTCTGGTAACATGGGAACGTGGCTTCATATGCTAATGAGCAGTGCCGTCAGGGGTGTGGCCTAATATGCTAATGAGTTTCTGCTTCTGGGTGTGGCCTATTATGCTAATGAGTTCCTGCTGGACTTTTTCTACAAAAAAAGCCCTGGAAACCACCAAGGAAGACCAGGGTTGCTGAGTGGGGGCAGGCAATGTCAACCCACCACTGCTCATCTCTTGCCGTGACAACCCCGTGATGTGGTCACCGTGAGTTGGCTGTGACTTGATGGATCACTTTACCTATATACAAGTAGATATGCTTAGGATCTGAGTTTCAGGGCCAGGCTGGGACCATCAACTGCATACCCAAATCCAGGCTGGAATGGGTGAGTACTTCACTTCAGACTCCTGATGGCGAGTGCTGCAACCAGGGGAGGGGCATGTGCTGGCTCTGGAAGCTGTGATCTTGGGATAAGAACATGAGGACATAAGAGAAGCCAATGTTGGATCAGGCCACTGGCCCATCCAGTCCAACACTCTGTATCACACAGTGGCCAAAAATACCAGGTGCCATCAGGAGGTCCACCAGTGGGGCCAGAACTCCACAAGCCCTCCCACTGTTGCCCCCTTCCCCAGGCACCGAGAATATAGTGCATCACCTGCCCCAGACTGAGAGTTCCTATCTATACCTTGAGGGCTAATAGCCACTGATGGATCTCTGCTCCATATGCTTATCTAATTCCCTCTTGAAGCTGTCCATCTTGCAACCTGACGTCCAGTTCCCTCTTGCAACCTGACATCCAACAAGCAGAAGATACCACTCTGCTGACTGTGTACCTCCATAGAATGGGGGCCCACCCTATAGGACTAAACACAAGTCATGGCAATTGTGTTGGGTGGGAAAGTTGAGAAGTCCAGGGCTTTTTTTTTAGAAAAAGCCCAGCAGGGACTCATTAGCATAATATGCCACACTCTGACAGCGCAGCTCATTAGCCTCCCTCCGTGACTGGACAGGCCAGGGAAGGCACAGGGAGGCATTTAAATGCTTCCCTGATCCTTTCAGGAACACCCCTGGCCCACCCGCCTCGGAGTCACCAGGGGGGTCGCTCTCCAGGCCTTCCCTCTGTAGCCAGGCATGCAGAGGTTTTGGCTGTAGTGGGCGTGGCCAATTCTGAAGCCAGCCGGAACTCCGTTCCTGTGCGTTCCTGCCCAAAAATAGCCCTGGAGAAGTCTATCTCAGCAATTTATCCAACTGGACCACCTTAATAGGATAGCTATATATTGGCGAACACAGATATAAAGCTAAGGATTTATTACTTTGCATGCCGTCCACATGACCACAGAGAAGTCTTCGAACAGCACTGGCTCTTCGGCTTGGAAATGGAGATGAGCACCGGCCCCTAGAGTCGGATTCAACTGGCTTTCAAGCAAGGGAAACCTTTACCTTTATTTTATAATGCCCTGACCTGGATAGCCCAGACTAGCCAATCTCATCAGATCTCAGAAGCTCACCAAGGTTGGCCCTAGCTAGTATTTGGATGGGGGACTACTAAGAAAGTCCAGGGTTGTGACGCAGAGTCAGGCAATAGTAAACCACCTCTGTTCATCATCACCTCTGTTCACCACCTCTGTTCATCATCACCATAAGTCAGCTGCAACTGGATGGCAAAATAATAATAACTATGATTGATGATGATGATGATTTTGGACCTTCATCTGAAATGGGTGTTTAACACTTCATATTGGCCATTCAACAGCTCCTCAGACTGGAGGCTAGTGATGTACACAACATTATAACCATGGAATCCCAGGACCGAAGGTGACCAAGGAAGAGAGCATAGGGAGCCAGCTATGATGGAGATGAAGAAATAAAGATTTCACGGAAAACTGAAGGGAGAGGGGCAAACAGTAATAGATTACGTATGTTAAGGGTGGTGGTGGAAAGTTCTGTCCAGTCACAGCTAACGTGTTGCAACCTCGTAGGGTTTTCAAGGCAAGAGATGACCAGAGGTGGTTTGCCATAGCCTGTCACTGCGTAACAACCTTGGAATTCCTTGGTGGTCTTCCATCCAAGTACTAACCAGGGCCAACCAACCCTGCTTAACTTCCCATATCTGCTAGAGCTGGCTTTTTGTTGTTGTTCAGTCGCACAGTCGAGTCCGACTCTTCGTGACCCCATGGACCAGATCCCGCCAGGCCTTCCTGTCTTCTGCCATCCTCTGAAGTTGGCTCAATTTCATGTTCGTTGCATCTATGACACTGTCTAACCATCTCATCCTTTGCCGTCCCTGACTTCATTGACCTTCAATCTTTCCCAGCATCAGGGTCTTAGAGCTGGCTAATCCAGGCTATTAAGAGTCGGGATGAACAGATGTTCCTGTTTTCAGTTTCTTTTTCTATTTATTTATATTTTTGTGTTCTGGTTTATGTTCTCCACTTTTTCAAGATGGGTAGATTCATTTGTATCGGGTAGACAATTTCTGCATGCCATCTATCCCATTTATGTGTATAAAACTGGAGTGCTGAGAAATCAGAAATCATCTCTAATTAAAACGATACTTTATCCCTGCCTCTGGAGATGCTTCTCATGAAGAACCATGCCTGGCTCCATCTGCAAAGACCCATCCTAAATTCTGTCTGTGGGTTGCGCTGGAGTGTGACACCAGCGGATGCAAATGTGACACAGAGATGGATCAAGATGGGTAGCCATGTTCGTCTGTCTGTAGCAGTAGAAAAGAGCAAGAGCAAGAAGTCCAGTAGCACCTTAAAGACTAATGCAATTTGTGGCAGGGTGTGAGCTTTCATGACTCACTCCTCACTTCTTCTGATAGACAGAGTGTTGGGAACTGGCTTTACAGAGAGATGTTGCTGAGGACTGATGAGGATATAGATAGTGTTGGTGAAATTTGTCCCGTTGAAATTTGTCCAGTTGGAATATATAGATAGTGTTGGTGAAATTTGTCCCAGTTGGAGTTTGGGGAGCAGTAAGACTAAGCCACGGTGGCTTAGAGGTTAAGACACTGAGCTGCAGACCGGAAGGTTGGAAGTTTGGCAGTTCGAGACCTGGGTGCCGCGTGATGGAGTGAGCTCCCATCTCTGGTCCCAGCTCCTGCCAACCTAGCAGTTCAAAAGCAAGAAATTGCAAGTAGATAAATAGGTACCACTTCGGTGGGAAGGTAACCACGTTCCGGGCGCCTCAGTGTTTAGTCATGCCGGCCACATGACCACGGAGACATCTTCGAACAGCGCTGGTTCTTCGGCTTGGAAACGGAGATGAGCACTGTACCTTAGAGTAGGATTCGACTAGCTTTTGAGCAAGGGAAACCTTTACCTTTAAGACTATAACACATAGGGCATCCATTAGTTCTGGGCTTCTGCCGGTGCAGACAGACGGACTTGTTTGGGCACCTTGAAGAAGTGCTGAGTGGTGATCTTGAGACTCTCGAAAGGAGATTCCAAAGGATTTGCAATGGAGGTGGAAGGGGGCAGAGCTGGAAACTCAGTGGGCAGGTGAGAGTAATAAGAAGCGACCGTTCTGTTCCCCTTTCCCAGTCGGCGAGCTCTCTGCGGGGCCCTGCCTACCACATTAAGGCAGCCTGCCCCCATTTTTCTCCTTTGTTGTTTCTTATAAGAGGCTGCTTCAAAGAACCAATGCGTGGTACTTGGTCACAGCTGCTTCTGTGCCTTCCAGGTGCAATTATTTTATTTTACAATGCAACTTTATTTTGTGCAGTGTCTTTCATGCAAGCAATCTCTGGAAACGCTTTCGAAACTCAACACCGTTCTGGAGGGGAACAGCAGAGGTGGAAAGGAATTAAATGGCATATTAGGAAAGGATCACACCTGACTAAGCCACGGTGGCTTAGAGGTTAAAGGGTTTGTGTCCCCCCCAAAAAAAGCACAAGTATTTCAACAATATTCCCCGAGAAAGAACAATTCCCTCCAGCGACCACAGTTAGGGTTGGCAATACCCAGATGGGACCTGGCGTTCTCCTGGGATTAAAACTGATCTCCAGTCTACTGAGTTCTGCTGGAGGACATGGCCGCTTTGGAGGATGGGCTTGCCAATCTCCAGGTGATGGCTGGAGATCTCCCGGGATTACAGAGTTCAGTTCCCCTGGAGAAAAGGGCCATTTTGGAAGGTGGACTCTATGACATTAAGGTAAAGGGTAAAGGTTCCCTTGCTCGAAAGCCAGTCGAGTCTGACTCTAGGGTTGCGGTGCTCATCTCCGTTTCAAAGCCGAAGAGCCAGCGCTGTCCGAAGACGTTTCCGTGGTCATGTGGCTGGCATGACTAAACACCAAGGCGCACGGAACGCTGTTCCCTTCCCACCAAAGTGGTACCTATTTATCTACTTGCAATTTCTTGCTTTCGAACTGCTAGGTTGGCAGGAGCTGGAACTAGAGACAGGAGCTCACCCTGTCTTGCAGCACCCGGGTCTTGAACTGCTGAACTACTGACCTTCCACAGCCTGCATTAACCGCTCTGAAATCCCTCCCCTCCCCAAACCCTGCCCTCCTCAGGCGGCACCCCTGAAATCTCCAGGTGTTTCCCAACCCAGAGGTGGCAACCCTAGGCCTATGACATCACATCCCCGCTGAGTTCGCTCCCTAAACTCCACCCTCCCCAGGTTCCAGCCTCCAATTTCCTAACCCAGAGTTGGCAAACCTAATCACAGGGCAAGGATTGACAAGGAGGGCCTTCTGCTTTGGCATGTCTGGCCTGGTCCGGGATTGTGTGTCAGACCCCTGCAGCAATCAGTTCCCAACAGCTTTCATTCAAAGAAGGGAAGTTTATTGAGGCATGTGATAGTATGCAGATATCTTAACCATCTCGTGTTGGAACTGGATAAAAGCCTACGAAGCAAGCAGTTATACATCACTCAAAAAGACCCCCTGATGGCCCAGGGCCAATGAGGGGCCAGGTAGAAGCCCTCCAAAGTAACGGGTCTCAGTTCCCAGGAGAAATACTACACCAGGCACTGAAGGTCAAGCAGAGATAACAGAAGCAGAGAAGACACAGCAGAAATGAAACTTAAAATTCCAGAGTAGTCACCCCCTCCTAGGGTTGCCAAGTCCATCTTCCACCCCCAGCGGGGGACTTTGGGGGCGTTCCTGGAAGGGGCGGGGCATCCCCAATGTGATGATGTCATGTTGCGGATCTCCGCCGCCCCCGCCCCCACCCGTGCGCCTGATCTCCGGAAACGGCAGTTCCCTGCACTTAAAGGAGCCGGCGTTTCCCTTTTAAGAGCACGAAGCTGGCATTTCCCTGCAAGCTTGCGGCGATCGGGCTTGGGAGGAAACACGGGCTCCACACACTTAAAGGGAGAGAGATGGGTTGCTGTTGGGGGTGGGGCTTCCCCCGCCGGCCATCTGTCTGGCGGCGGGTAGAACCCCCCAAAAAACGGGGGACCCCTGGCAAACCGGGGGGATTGGCAACCCTACCCCCTTCCATAGCAGCCAGGACTAGACAGAGGCCTAGCTGACATTTTGCTGTTGTCTGCCTCTGAATGATCATGGTAAAATGTTCTCTCTCTCTCTCTCTCTCTCTCTCTCTCTCTCTCTCTCTCTGTGATGTGCTATCAAGTCAATTCTGACTCATGCTGACCCTATGACTTAATGACCCCCCCCCAAATGGCCTATCATTAACAGCCTTGCTAAGGTCTTGCAAACTGAAGGCCCTGGCTTCTTTTCTTGAGTCAATCCACCTCAGGTCTTCCTCTTTTCCTACTGTCTTCAACTTTTCCTAGCATGATTTGCAGGAAGACCATTCCTGGAGTAAAGTCATCAGAAGCCAACAAGCAGGCAAGGAAAAAGGAAACGCGATGGCAGTCCTATCAATGGCTCAGATCCGGCAACGAACAAGCGGGAACATAAAAAGCAGAGTTCCGTTTGAGCAAGATCTTCCGCGACATCTAGCGCTCTCCTCCCTGTACGTTTACAGCACCTAGAAATTATTTGTAGAAGATCTTGTACAAGTGGAAACACAGGCTGGGATGCAGTAAGTTTGACTTACCCTCGAGGGGCTTCGGCATCTGTTTCTTGAGTATTCCCTTAAGCAAGATTGGGAGCGGTGGCGCAGTGCAGTAAATGCCTGCAATATTCCATCTGACCGAACAGCTTCGGTGGCTGTTCGAGTCCCACCGCGGCCAGGGTGAGCTCCCGGTCCGTGTCCCAGCTCCCACCCACCCAGCGGTTCGAAAGCCCGTACGTGCGAGTAGATGAATGGGTACCTGCTCTTAGAGCGGGGGAGGCACCCTCCTTCCCTTCGGTGTGTGATGGAGCAGCAGTGGCTGAGCGGCGGAATGGTGGCGACGGCAGCTGATGTAGCATGGCGGCACCAATGGTGGTGACTCGAGCGGCCTGGATGAACCTTTTTCTTTTCTTGTGACAATAGCAACTCCTAAAGGAAGAAATGCCTCTTGCTCTTGCATCGGAGACAAAAGCCCCCAAAACTGGGGGATCCCTTGCTTGGAACTGGGGAATAGTAACCCTAATGACAAGCCAGTCTTTACTTGGAACCGAGTAAAGGAAGAATTCGAGCTAGCAAGTGGGAATTCTTCCCCCCGAACTCCAATGTCAGGTTTTGTCAAGGTAGAACTCAGCCTGGAAATGACAAGGAAGGCTTCGTACCTCCCTATAGAGGGATGCTTGATGTTCGCGGATGCATCTCAGCCACATGTTTACCATTTTGTCCCTGCATATTTATTAATCTTTCCCCCCTCTGATTGACAAACTCTTAACAATGAAAGGAAGGGGCAGAGAAAGAGCAAGGAACAATTAATAAGGAATAATTTCTAATCTTCCCTGATTCCCCAGCTTGCAGGAGCTATAATGAGCTCTCTATCATGTCATTAATTTTTTTTTTGTTATGCTCTGAAATAATCATCGTCATCCAAAGGGGACAGCGGGGGGGGGGGAACACCCTCTTCCAAATCTTTATGTTATTATATTATATTTTCCCCTAAGCTGTTTGCCAATTCTTCTAGGCATTCCAGTTAGAGAAAAGAAGGAGAAAACACACCAGCGTCATGTTGGAACAGAGGACTCAGAGATGACAAACGACCGAGACGTGTGAATAATTAAAAGCCACCAAACAAATAAACATCTGATGCTCTGGGGGTCCCTTTGCACTTATCACATGGCTTCTGATAGTTCACAGGCAAAAGATAGGGGCATTTTGTACCCCAGTTTCTTCTATCAAAGGCCCACCCCCCCTTCCTCTGTTATGTGCCGCTGAGGTTTTTCTCCACCATGTGCATGCTGTATTCATTCCCGCAGTGATCAAACCGTCTTTGGTGTGTTTGTATAAAGTGTTGTCAAGTCACAGACAACTTATGGCGACCCCACGGGGTTTTCAAGGCGAGAGACATTCAGAGGTGGGTTGCTATTGCCTGCCTCTGTGTCACGACCCTGGTATTCCCTGGAGGTCTCCCACCCAAATGCTAGCCAGGGCCATCCCTGCTTAGCTTCAGATCGGGGCCACCTTGTCTCTCACCAGCTTTTAAAGGCCAGGAAAGGGTTTCTTCGCTGCTCTCACTACCATAAAAGGTAAAGGTTCCCTCGCTCGAAAG
Source organism: Gekko japonicus (assembly GCF_001447785.1). Taxonomy (NCBI): domain Eukaryota; kingdom Metazoa; phylum Chordata; class Lepidosauria; order Squamata; family Gekkonidae; genus Gekko; species Gekko japonicus. Next base: position 1,669,901 of record NW_015161408.1, read on the forward strand.
CCAGTTGAATCCGACTCTAGGGTTCCGGTGCTCATCTCCATTTCAAAGCCGAAGAGCCAGCGCTGTCCGAAGACGTTTCCGTGGTCATGTGGCCAGCATGACTAAACACCAAGGCGCACGGAACGCTGTTCCCTTCCCACCTAAGTGGTACCTATTTATCTACTTGCAATTTCTTGCTTTCGAACTGCTAGGTTGGCAGGAGCTGGAACTAGAGACGGGAGCTCACTCCGTCTTGTGGCAACTCGGGTCTCGAACTGCTGAACGACCGACCTTCCACAGCCTGCAGTTCAGCGTCTTAACCACTTGAGCCACCCCATCAACCGAGCCAGCGGTGGAGCAAGACAAGACAGCACAGCATGTTGATGGCTTCTACAGTAATTGCCAGCCTGCAGGTTATTTTTTTCTAATGGATTACCCTTTCTCTCTTCCTTTCCTTGCACCCAGCTCAGCTGGATCTTGCAAACCGGCCACTGTGTGACACAGACTGTTGGACTGGATGGGCCTTTGGCCTGATCCAACATTGCCGTCTCTTAGGTTCTTATGTTCTTATGGTAGTTAGGGTGTTGCAGCAAGATAAAATAACCTTTCCCTCTCTTGTCCTTAATTTATATCCCTATTTCCCCACTTTTCCTCATTCATTTCTCTCTCCCTCCACCTAATTTTCCCATGTTCCCCCCCTTTATTTTCAAATCTAGGCCTCAAGTCTTTCTCATCCCTATTCTGCTTGCTAACAGAATGTACTTAATAGTAGGATAGTAGCAAACCTTTCTTAATATTGTGATCTAACATTTCCCCATGATCTAACATGCATGGTAATGGAACATTCATCTGTTTTAGTGGTTATACATGTGGAAGAGAAGTTAGAACTCCCCATTCAGGCACTGGGTTGTTATCATTATTATTGTGTGGTTGAAAGACCTAATAGCCATTTGTAATGCCATTAAAATTAGATTTATAATAAACTAGGAAGAATGCCCGTTGTGGAACTGAAGACAACGGGGCGGTAGCCTGGCCGCGGGTGCGGGTCGCTGTCTCTATCTGGCCCCCCCACGGCGAAGCTCTAAGCCGTGGAGTCTTGTGAGCAAAAATTCTACTTTATGAGCTACTGGCATTAAAGTTGTGAGTCAGCGATTTGGCTAGTGCATAAATTAATTTGCTCCGGAGCCCTCCTTCCTGAGCAAAGACAAACATGTGTGAGCCAGAGGCTAAAAAACTGTGAGCTAGCTCACACTCACTCAGCTTAGAGGGAACCGTGGCCGGGAGCACTGATCCTATCAGCAAGAAGTCACCCAATTGCCACCTGAAAATGTGTTAGATCTATCAGGCTGTGGGGCTGAATCAACAATCCCACATCCCTGTGGAGGCTTGGTACGCCTGTAAGTCTGAACCACGGCAAGTAGTGATGTGCACACTCACTCAGCTTACAGGGAACAGTGGCCAGGAGCACTGATCCTATCAGCAAGAAGTCCCCCAATTGCCACCTGAAAATGTGTCAGATCTATCAGGCTGTGGGGCTGAATCATCAATCCCACATCCCTGTGGAGGCTTGGTACGCCTGTAAATCTGAACCCCGGCAAGTAGTGATGTGTCCATGCAAGGCTTTTTTTGTAGAAAAAGCCCAGCAGGAACTTGTTAGCATATTAGGCCACACCCTGACAGCACAGCTCATTGGCATATTAGGCCACACCCCCATGTTACCAGAAGTGTGCTCATCCAGCCACACCCACTATTATGCTAATGCGTTCCTGCTGGGTGTGGCCAACTTGGAAGCCAGTCGGAACTCCATTCCTGTGCGTTCCTGCCCAAAAATAGCCCTGTATGAAACTGTAAAACATTCTGCATTGGGCTGCCCATGAAGACAACCTGGGCAGCTGTAGTTGGCCCAGAATGTGGCATCCCAGCGGCTATTGTCAGGGGACAGCAACTGAAGCCAATGTTGCCCCTTTGGAAACAGCTGCACTGGTGGTGGGCAGGCTGGAGGGCTCCTGGATCCCCACAAGGCTTGGCTGTCACAGCAACCGTTTCGGCCCTGCCACCAGGGACATGTCATTTCTATAAATCTGCAACTGAATAGCATTATAGCGATAATAGTGTAGCAATTCAGGTTCTCTGAAACAGTCAGGCTGTCTCTCCTTCAGTTGCAGAGATATACAGGAAATGCATATCTCTGCAAGAGAAGGAGCCAGAAACTTGGTTTTTTTAAAAAAAATGAAATCTCTTTGGGGGTGATGCGACTAAGGCCTGAAGGACTTTGGCAGGTCAGGAATCTGCAACTGAATAGCATTATAGCGATATAACGGTGTAGCAATTCAGGTTCTCTGAAATCCCAGCTTTCTTTAAAAAACAACAACAGTCAGTCCGTCGCTCCTTAAGTTGCAGCGATATAAAGGAAATGCATATCTCTGCAAGAGAAGGAGCCAGAAACTGGCTTTTTTAAAAAAATGAAATCTCTTTGGGGGTCATGAGACTAAGGCCTGAAGGACTTTGGCAAGTTAGGAGAAGCATGTGGGGGCAGTTCAGTGTAGGGACGGTTATGTGGGGGCAGAGTTCCAGGAGAAGAAATTAAATGGGGGGGGGAGCCTTATCTACTTACAGGAAGTTCTTACTGTAGAGTTCCTGGCAATTCCTAGAGCTTCTTGGAAGTGAAAAGGGTAGCTCTAGGAATTGCCAAAGACTGTATGACAAAACTGGGAGTTCTTACCATACAGCCTTTTGGCAATAACTTAAGCTACCCTTTTCACTTCCAAGTAGCTCCAGGAAGTTCTTACCATAGAGTTTCTGGCAATTCCTAGAACTACCCTTTTGATTTCCAGGTAGGTCTAAGAATTGCCATGAACTCTTATAAGGATTTCCTGTAAGTTGTTGTTGTTCAGTCGCACAGTCGAATCCGACTCTTCGCGACCCCATGGACCACATCACGCCAGGCCCTCCTGTCCTCCGCCGTCCCCTGGAGTGTTCTCGACTTCATGTTCATTGCATCGATAACACTGTCGAACCATCTCATCCTTTACCTTCCCCTTCTTCTTTGACCTTCAATCTTCCCTAGCATCAGGGTCTTCTCCAGTGAGTGTTCCCTTCTCATTTGGTGGCAAAAGTATTTGAGCCCCCCCCCGTTGCCACTTTAGGCAATGGCAGACAATGGGAAATGGGAGTGGGGAATCCCCTGCCCCACTCAGGACTCGTTAGCCCTAGACCAGCATGTGGGAGGAATGGCAAGACGTGTAAAATAAATTAATGTTGATTTTTAATTGTTTCGGCTCTGTTTCATTTTTTTTTGCCTGGGAATATTTGCTTAATACTAGTGTGGACCCATGGTTGTGTGTGACCATTCAGGTACTGCAGTATGCTACCTGTACCATTTTGGGGGAGAAGAGACCTACACATGGTGAATAATACAACCCCCCACACACACACACACACAACACTGCATTGGAATCTGTTTGCATTTAGTACTCTCAGCTAAGACAGAAGAGAAAGTCTGACTCCTTTGGTGTTGTTTTTTTAAAAAAAGCCATTCACTCTGCCAAAGAGTTGACTTCTTCGAAAAATAAAAAGTCGGGGGGGGGATATTGGCCCCCCTTCTTTTCTCAGCTTGCTATCAAAGACAGCAGAGCAACTAAGCTGTAGTTGAGGGGAGGGGAGGGGAGAGGTAAGAAGGAGTGACTATTGGTGTGTGGGGGGGGGAGGGAGATGATATCCAGGAGAAATTGACTTTAGAAGTGCTTTGTATAAGATCTGGGAAGAAAACAGGGGGAAATGTGTTGATACTCCTGACCCCATTCAAAATAAATATACACAGAACAAACGGAAGAAAGCCAGAGTTGCATATCAATAGGGGGAGGGGGATGAGAATGTTGAGGTTGGGGCGGCCTCTGGTGGCAAAGGCCAGAATTGCAGCCTTCCTTAAAAATGATATATATATATTTTAACCAGTCCCCAACACCAGTGTGGAGGAGAGGAGAGGAGATTGGATTAATACCCCACCCTTCACTACCCAAAGGAGTCTCAGAGCGGCTTACAAACTCATTTCCCTTCCCCTCCCCACAACAGACACCCTGTGAGGTAGGTGGGGCTGAGAGAGCTCTGACAGAAACTGCTGTTTTTCAACAACAGCTGTGCCAGAACTATGGCTTGCCCAAGGTCATCCAGCAGGTGCAAGGGGAGGAGTGGGGAATTGAACCCGGTTCTCCCAGATTAGAGTCCGCTCACTTAACCACTACACCAAACTGGCTCTCAGTGTGGTAAATTGCTTCCCAAATTATCCTTCCAGGAGGAATATAGAAACATGTGGACCTAGGAACATGCTTCCCACCACCAGCACTACCACCACTGTTTTGAAAGCCCTGGTCTGCATTAATCTTACCTTTCTGCTTGCACTTCTAGCTTTCCTTCCCCATAGCTGATGTTTTGCATCTAGCTGCGGGATAGGTTCAGAGCAATCTAGTTATTCATTTTATTATGCTAATGAGTTCCTGCTGGGCTTTTTCTACAAAGAGTGCACTGCCCCCACTATTACAGTTGATCTCCAGTCGACCACGATCAGTTGCCCTGGATAAAATGGCTACTTCAGAGGGTGGAGTCTATGCAAATTTACTCTGCTGATGTCCCTCCCCTCCACAAACCCCACCCCCAGGCTCCACCCCCCCAAATCTCCTGATATTTCCCAGCCCAGAGACTCCTAGATCCAAGTCTGACCCTCTAAGCTCTGCCCCACGCTGGCTCCCATAGGCCCTTCTTCCTTTACTTCTACCTTGGAGACCACACAGGATGGCTTTGGCCTCACGGCTAAGTGGACATCTGGGGG
>NW_015161409.1:0-1704 GCF_001447785.1 Gekko japonicus
AGGTACTCCCTCACCATCACCTTTGCTGAGTCCCCAGCCATTGCACACCTGGCTAGTAGGGGGACTCAGGACTCAGGGCCCAGCCACCCTGTCTCTCTGCTCATGCTGAACAGTGGGGCTCAGCTACTGGGTGCCTTGGCTTAGTGAGGACCCACATTTTATATTCTCCTGATTGTTAACTTTTCTCCCTTGCTGGGGTTTGGGTTTTAGGTGGACTCAGAGCTCATGGTCACCCAAGAGAGGTCGGGCCAGATGATAGCCTTGCACAACCAGTACTCCAGGGGATTGGCATCAGTGGTCTCAGGGGACTTGGCGAGGTACTCCCTCACCATCACCTTTGCTGAATCCCCAGCCATTGCACACCTGGCACCCCACCACTGCTGACCTCCTGGTTCACTACTGACAAACAGTAGTGGGGCTTCTCCCTATTTGGGCTCTTTGAAGCAGAGGTGCTGGGCTGTGGCTTCTCCTCCTCCCCAGCCTATTCCATCAGCTCTTCCCTCTGGCCACATCTGTTGACCTGTAGCCTCTACAGTCTTTGAAGAGCTCATGCTTCCATTGTAAGAGCTCTGTATTTGGGAGAGCAATGCTGCCTTTTATCCAGTGGTCACAGATAACAAGCCAGCTTGTACTCCCATTTCTTGCAGAGAGGATGCAACCTGGGGGTGATGACCACCTGTAACCTCTCTGCTATGGCCCTGACCTGTGGGAGAACACCTGGCTCCAGTGCGGAGGCCAGCGCCTAGTCAAGCCCTCAAATCAGGGGAATGACTTGTCCCAGGCTGGCCATATGGGCACACAGCACATTGGTGGTATCCTGGAAGGGCTTGCGGGCATGCATCATTTGGGAGAGGGTCAGCCAGTCACTGGAGCTGATGCTAAGGTCCTCTTCCCTGTGCAGGATGGTAATGGAGGAGATTACATTCTGTGTAGCACTCTTCTGCTCCACCAAAATGTGCAATCATGGTGTAGGTGGAGTTCCTCATCCCTCTCCCTCTTTCGCACTCACAGCAGATGGGCAGGTTTGATGCTGTGAGAGAACTGAGCAGGCCTCAAGCAAGGACAACATCTTGAGGGGGGCAGCATCCCAGGTGGCCTTGACAGTGCTCCCCAGCCCTGGAGCATCCTTCACACCCAGCTAAAGCATGTGCCCCAGGAAGATCATGCCCTTGAGCATGTTGGTGCTGGTGTCTGTGACCATGTAGTCATGGACAACATTGCCGCCACCCACCCACTCTCACAGGCTGCTCTATATCACATGGCAGTGATGTTTTGCACTGTGTGGTCTGCATGAATTCTCTGCTCATGAAGCAGAACCACTTTGTAGTTCAGTGGCAGGACTGTCCTCTCCTGGGGCCTGAGCTGAGCCCTAACAGTCCTGCTGGCTGCTCCAGAGGTCTGCTGTAAAGTGCATGGCTCTGTCTTGCACTCTGGAGGCCTGAGCCTTGACCATCACCACTGCAGCTGGTGAAAGGCTATGTCCTCCATGACAGAGAAGAGTTGGCTATCCACAGCAATCATATCACTTACGAGGCTAGTGACTGCTTCCTGGGCCCTCCACATACTCCTTTTGACCTCTTGGAGGGTGGGCCACCTTGATGTCCCACCCATGGCAGCCTGAGTACAGGGAGCCTTTCTTGGAGGGGCCTTCTGCTCCCCCTCCACTTCTGGCCCTCTTCTTCCTCCCGCTGACTGCCACTCTTT
>NW_015161409.1:1728-4723 GCF_001447785.1 Gekko japonicus
ACTCTTTCCTCCTATGGCAACATAGTTGCATGCACTTTTTGCAGGTGCTTGCAGAGGACAAGTGTTGGGTGGTTGCACCCCTCCAGAAGTAAATGTGGCACACCTGGCATTCTGCCACAGAGGGGTCACTGGGGAGGTTGCAGAAATGTTTCCCCCCTCTGAATCACAACTGTCAGAGTCCTCCTGTCGTCTATGCTCAGTGACAGCACAGGTTTTGCAGATAAAGAGCTACTTGCAGCTAGCCCTCAGCCAGCAATTGAACAACTGGGTGCAGCTGGCTCTGAGCCAGGAGGAGAGCAACAAGCGATCAAGTTACTGGCTGATCAGAAATCACAGCCTACAGTAGAAACTGAACCAACGCCTTGTAGCTCTGAAGCAGTAAACAAGGCTTCAGAAGCCACTCCCATGGGAGTGTAGCTTGTTAAGATTTGGCTATAAAATCAGCTGGGAGAAATAGCAGTTTTGTGTATGCAACAAGTACACATTACTACTGAATCACTGACCTAGCTGTTACCAGACTACTGGAACCTTGACCCTTGGACTGGACCTGACTATTGGCTTTTCTGGAACCCCTGACCCTGGACTGAAGTTGGATTTGCTGTCTAAATCCCTTGATACTAGACTGGACTTAGCATACCTGCTCTCTGGAACCCCTGACTTTTGGACTGGACCCTGGTTACTCTCTGCAACCTTGCCCATGACCTGCCCTGCTAGACCCCAGCCCTTGCCTCCTGGGTGGGCTGCACCAGTACACCTCCTCTCTAAAGAGTGTTAGCAACTGCTGGTGTCTCTGGGCAGTGCTAACAATTCTTTTGCCTCTGTGGAGAGCCCCAGGAACAGATATGGGGAAAGAGGCTCCAAGATCCCTAGTGATGCCCTGCTAGGGCCAGGCTCCAGTTGCCTGTCAGGATGTGTCTGGTGCCCAGGAATGGGGGCCTGTGTTATGCAGGGGATGGAGGACTTCTTCCCCCCACAATGAGCACCCTTGGCACCCACTTCCACCCTCACAGCACAGAGAGGCATTCAGGAATTTGAGGCAAGCAAAGGAGTAGCTTTTAACACATCATACTGGGAGCAATCCTGAGAGCTTGCTTCAAAAGCCATTCCCTTGCCCCTCAGAAGACTATCAGTTTGGACATTCAAGGATTATCATCATGTAAGGTGGGTGTGAACAAATTTTAGCTAATTTGTGTTAATTGAAATCAGCTTGGGACCTCTTCATTTAAATGACTGAATTATTAGTGCCACTGGAACATTTTTAACACTATTTAGAATTCCCCATGTTTAATTGGAAGTAGTATTTTGGAACAAAAGGGGGGATTAATTTTTGTTGGATTCTTTAAAGAAATTATTTAATTGAAGACTGAAACTTGTAAGATTGAAGATTAGGATTCAATTTTAGGGGGATTATGAACAGGTTTTGATTGAGAATTTTTAATTAATGTATCTATTTTATCTGTTCGATTAAGAAGAGTTTTGCAAAATAATACCTTGCTTGTGTAATGTTATTCCATGTTTCTTCTGTGAACTAAGTATGAGCTAGGTAGGGACTAATGGATAGATTTATTATTTAGTAGAGAAGTAAAAGCTCATCAGTGTCCGGGTTGTCACTTGGGTTAGGACTGTTTGATTTTAACTTCTACTCCTAGTTTTGAAATTTATATTTTATTCCTTTTTATTGTGTTTTATTGCAGCGTATTCTTAAGTCTGGTTTTAGTGAACAGAACGATTGGACAATGCTATCCCCTTTTAATCTTTGATATGCTCTGGAGGTTTTACCATTTTGCTATTGTAATTCACTTTTATGGTTTATATTGCTGGCTATGTGCTGTAACAATAAAATTCATTCATTCATAGTAGAGAAGTAAGAACATAAGAATATAAGAGAAGCCATGTTGGATCAAGCCAATGGCCCATCCAGTCCAACACTGTTTCACACAGCGACCAAAGCCCCTTGGACAGGAGATCCACCAACAGGGCCAGAACTCTAGAAACTCTCCCACTGCTGCCCCCCAAGCACCAAGAATACATAGCACCACTGCCCCAGACATAGTACTTGTGAATGAATGTGTGAGCTAAATGATAATGAAGGTATCGTAAAGTATTATAAATCTAATTAATAGATGAATTGGGATTTTGATTGATCAGGGTGGTAAATAAAAACACCATCAATAAGGATCAATTATTGCTTATATATTAGTTGATGGAAGAACAACAACCTAAAATTGCAGGTTATTTTCAAAGTATAGCAAAGAAAAAGGGTATGAAAACTGTGGACACTAAAGAAGATGAAGTCTTAACGGATCAACAGAATATAGCTGAGTCACTCAGGAGCCTTTTGTCTAAAGACTTAAAGATTTAAAGAGGCTTGTGTGAAAAGCAGAAGAAAAGGACTGTAAATTGACAGATTAATTTTATAAAGGGGCAAAAATTAGTAACTATTGAGACATCGGAGGAAAAGCTGGAAGGTAAATTTAGTGAACTAGAGCAAAAATTAAATACATAAGAGATTAAACTGATGGAACAGCAAAAAAGTATTGAGCTATTAGAAGAAGAAAACAGAGCTTTGAACTGAAAGTTTATCCATTAGGGTTTTGATTCATGGACACCTTTTCAGAAGGTTTTAAGATTACACAAGGTAAGAAGCAGGGTGTTCACTCTCCCTTGTCTTGCTTACTCACGTTATTGAACCTCTTGCCATAGCAATTCATCAGGAGATTAATATACAGACAATAAATATTGATCTAGCAGATTAAAAATTATTTAAATATGGACAGATACTGAAGCTGAAGCTCAAATACTTTGGCCACCAAATGAGAAGGGAGCACTCACTGGAGAAGACCCTGATACTGGGAAACATTGAAGGTAAAAGAAGAAGGGGACAGCAAAAGATGGGATGGTTAGACAATGTTATCGATGCAATGAACATGAAATTAAGCAAACTCTGGAGAACGGCAGAAGCCAGGAGGGCCTGGCATGATGTAGTCCACGGGGT
>NW_015161409.1:5163-7161 GCF_001447785.1 Gekko japonicus
GATGGGATGGTTAGACAATGTTATCGATGCAATGAACATGAAATTAAGCAAACTCTGGAGAACGGCAGAAGCCAGGAGGGCCTGGCATGATGTAGTCCACGGGGTTGTGAAGAGTCAGACTCAACTGTGTGACTGAACAACAACAAAATGTGGACAATATACTGATCGCATTATCAGAACCACAATCATCCATACCTGTATTGTTAAGTTTATCAGATAAGTATAGCATGGTTTCAGGTTACAAAAATAATTTGTAACGGCGAATTTGCCGTAGGAGAGCATGGTGGTGGGCGGATTATCCATGCACGATCACACCCCAACATCTGGGAAGTGGAGCGCACCTGTGCCCAACCCGTGGCTTACCACTGTAAACACGCAATAAAAAAGTAGTACCTCCAAAGTACTGCCAAACGATTTGCCACGGGATGCTTCCAGATGCCCGTGGTGTGATCGCGCTGGTGCGTGGCTTTCCCCTCCTGCCCCTCGTTTACGCGCCGGCTCTGAAGGAAGGACCCATGGTGTGCCACCAGCGCGTTTGATCGTATAATCGTGGATCAAACTGCACCGGGGCAATTTGCCACCCCTCCCCTCTGCGATATCTGGCCTGTGTGACCGGGGCCTAAGTAAATCTGAGATGTTGGGCTTCAATTTAAACTGAAATTGCAGAAATCTTTTAACTACCATGGAGTATAGGCCCAATGAAATAATGTGGAATTGAGATAGTTCAGAATCTTGAGAAAGTTTCCCCAATTAATCACCAAAAATGATGAATAAAGTGCAGACAGATTTGAACTCTGGGGGTAAATTATATATTTCCTGGATCTGTAGAATATTGGTAATAAAAATGAATGTGCTCTGTGACTACTTTTTCTATTCTGCGGAGGCATTCCTCTGATCGTTAAACCATAAATCATAGAAATGTCAAAGGATGATACAAGAATTTATATGGGTAAACAAGCCCTCTAAAATCTCCTTGAAGATTATGAAAAAAGGAGGAGGATTAAACTCCCTAATGTTGACCTATACTATAAAGCAGTAAGACTGGCAGAGATTGGTGACTGGTTTATAATGAAAAAATATACCCTTGCATTGGAGACATTCCTTGATCATCTGTTGGTTTAGTTCCACAAAAGAGTAGCAAAGTTTGTTGTCTCAGTGAAAAGACACAATCTTATTCTGGGGGAAATATAAGAACATTTTAATTCCTGGTTTATCACCCTTAACATCAGTCTTCTCCATAAACAACTACTGTATGCTGCAGCTTTAGGGAATGTGTTACTGTGGAAGGAGCACAAGTTAACAATATTAGAAGATTTCTTCAGAGATGGGTCTTTTCTGGCATATTAAGTGATTGTGGACATAATGGAGGGAGGAAGACCATTGTTGTTTAAGTATTTACAGCTCTACCATATAGTCTTATCACAGAGGCAGAAAGGAACTGAGACATAAGATAGATTTTGTGAGAATGATGAAGGCTGGCTCATCATATAAAAGAGTTTTGGGTATATATTCTATGTTGCTCAATCTGAATGAGTTTGCCAATGGATTTGTGAAAATATGGGAAAGGGACATGAGCAAAAACACTATAGGCTGAGTGGAACTGGATGCTAATATCAATAGATTTGAAGGAAAGCTTTATAAAAATAATGTTCCTCACCATTTACAAGGATTTATTCTAGTCATTCAGGCAACTGTTGGAGGTGTGGTTGCTCTTAAAGCTGACTTTAGTCATTTTCTTTGGAGCTGTCTATTGAGCTCTAATCACTGGATAAATCCACAATATGACAGGATATCTGCTTCCATTTAGTACTAAGTTAATATTGTTATGCTATATGGAAGGGACAGTAGCAGACATAGACTTGGAAATGGTTTTTGTATTATTGACAATGGCTAAAACATATATAGCAGTGAGTTGGGGAAAACCTGATCTGCCAAATATGAAGGAATGGTGTCTGAGAATGTGGAAAGTATTATCAATGATAAAATTAATATATTATA
>NW_015161409.1:8230-35745 GCF_001447785.1 Gekko japonicus
CGCCTGTCCGAGTCCCGTCGCAAACCAGATGGTTTCCCTAAGCGCATGTGCACAAACACTAAACTGCTCTGTTGAACTGCGCATGCGCACAAACATGGAATGCTTGCCACGCAGCTTCTTTACCAGCTCCGGCATTGCCGTGTGATCGTGAGCTTCCTGCCACAGTGTGAATACTCAGGAGACCGTGTGATCGAGCTAACGCGCTTTATTTTGCCCCGGGGCAAACAGCCACGCCTCACTCCCACGTTATCTGGCCCGTGTGATCGGGCCAAGGATTCTTTTAGGCTCCTAAATGTTTTGTATTATGTTTATGCACTGGATGGATTTTAAATGACTGGGTGTTTCATGATTTGTTAATTGTAATTCTTTTATCATGTTTGACTTGGTGAGTTGCCTCGAGCAGGTCTCAGGAGAGGCAGCATATACATTTTCTAGATAAAAGAAGTCAGTATGCTACACCCATTCAGGTGGTTTGCCCCATCCTCTAAAAATATTTCACAGGTGCTGTATGGTCATACTGTAAGCCCAATGACAATCTACCCCCCTCAAGTAATATGTACCCAAGCTATATACTTAGACATTTCTCATCACCTGCATTATGCAAATACCTGACCTGTAGCTGACCTTCCTCAACAAAATTATCATGGATAGACTCCAAGAATGCCTTCACTACAAAACAAAACTTATTTCTACAGAAAAGGACATTGGATTTCCTTTCCCAAAATGCCTCTCACTTGCTAATCGGCTAATTTCATTTTATTTCCCTTCTTCTATAGCGAAGAAATTAATGCTACACTTCACTCTTCTGGCATTTTATTCCTTTCTCCAGATGTTCAGAAATAGAGTACAAATCGTTCAATGCAAAGAAATGACTCCAAAGTTCAGTGATGCTATTGATGGCTCATCTATTGCAGGTGCTTTATTGTTCTTCTGGGCCGTTATACTTTTTGCACAGTGTATTCAAACAGATTTGTGTGTGTTTGGTTTAGCTGAATGTGTGAAGCCCTGATGGAAATCTTGCCTAGAAGTTGGAAGTTCATGCACCTGCTCTTTTTAACTTCATCCATTCTATCATCAGAAGAACATTTTTTCCAAGTTCCCGTTGACTTTCTTGGTATGTCCTCTCCTCCATGTCTATAAACAGCAAATGCTATTTGAAAGTGTCTGAAAAATTTGACTCATTTATGCTGGCAGGTGTCTTTCAAAAGCTTATGGTGTAGATGTTGCTTTATAGTTTAATTTAATAATATTTGGTCATGGACTTCGTCATTCTAGTTCTGTGTTTTTGTACATCCCTTATAGTTCTCAACTGCTGACCCTCTGTGATATCACAAAAGTTAAACCAATGGCAGACAGGCAGGCAATGACCCCTCTACCTGCCAACATCAGAGCAGATTAGGAGCAGATTAGGTACTTTGCTGCCAAATAACACTCTCAGCCTATGGGGTGTGAACGTATATTTCTCATGTCATATAAACATACCTTTTTATTTTCTTCAGTAGTTTCACCATTTATATCTTCTTTGATCCTTCATCTCTGTGTCTTCTGTGAAATTAGTTCTGACCTAAAGGTCATTTTAAAAATGAAATAAAAACATGTTTTTTGCACTAAAAGGGATTTCATGAATATCACTGATGTATGGCTGCAGTGGCTCAGAGGTTAAGACGCTGAGTTACAGACCGGAAGATCGGTAGCTCAGCAATTCGAGACCCTGTCTCTGGCCGCAGCTCCTGCCAACCTAGCAGTTCAAAAGTAAGAAATTGCAAGTAGATAAATAGGTACCACTTTGGTGGGAAGGTAACAGTGTTCCGTGCACCTCAACCTTTAGTCATGCCAGCCAAATGAGCATGTAGAAGTCTTTGGACAGTGCTGGCTCTTTGGCTTGGAAACGGAGATGAGCACCACCCTCTAGAGTCAGATTCGACTAGCTTTTGAGCAAGGGAAACCTTTATATTTACCTTTATGGCAAACTGCCACTTACATAATTTTATTTTATTTTGTTATGTGTATCCCACTTGTCTTCTCAGTGGGGATCCAAAGCAGTTTACAGTACAAAAATGAAAATACAAGAGCAATAAACAAGAGGGGGGAGGCTTTTGAGTACAAAACCAGCTTTCCATTCTCTCCTGACTGGTCTTCTTGTCAGCTTGAGGCTAGGAGAAGAGCCCAGACTTTAAATACCCCTGGAGCAGGAGGAGAACAAAGTTAGCTAGATGTTATGCAGCTGCTGCTAGCTAGTTAGCAGGCTATTTTCCATTTCCTCCCCTGCCAGCAAATAATAGCTTCTGGAAATCTGAGTACTTAATTTAAATAATTTAATGGAAAGGTTTTCCCCTCCCTCATGAAAATATGCTGTATTAAATATGTGCAGCATTGGTCGCTGATTGTCAATCTTGCTTTGGGCTATAAAAATAAGCATATTAACTTGGAAAATGTATGGAAATCAATGCAATTGCCTCCCCCCATACATTTATTTATTTATTTAATAATCAGGAGATTTAAATGGCAGAAATAAATGAAATGCACTTCCAGGTAAATGCATGTTCTTGGGAGCATGGCCAAAAATAACAAAACTGAGTCTGTGTAATCACGAGTGATGAAACCCAAAAGAAATAGAAACAAAACGGGCACACCAGAAGAGTGTTATGCTCTAAACATCAGAACTTATTGGTGGTTCCCAGCCCAAGAGACATCCGGCTGTCCTTGACCAGAGCCAGGGCCTTCTCTGCCATGGCTCCAACCTGGTGGAACTCTCTGCTGAATAACATCCACACCCTTCAGGACATTTTACAGTTCCGCAGGGCATGCAAGGCAGAGAGGTTCCACCAGGCGTTTGGTTGAGGACAGCAGTGGCTCAGTCTTGGCACTCCCACTTTCCATTCCCCCCTGCCCATTTCCCATGAGATAGCGTCTCAGCTAGGGTTTTAGCACCATCTGCAAGCAATTAATCAGATCATTAAGTTTGTATTGCCTGATGGAAATTTTAATTTGTTCTATTAATGTTTTATACAACTGTATTGTACACCGCCCTGAGCCTGGTTTCACCAGGGAGGGTGGTTGATAAATTTAAATAAATAAATAAACAAACATAATCTGACTCGGTATAGGGCAACTTCATATACAAGGATGTAAGGCAATGTAATACTTCCTGGCCTGTAGTGCAGACAGGCAGGCAATCATTTTTATGATAGTTGAACCTGGCTTCAGGAAGGTTTTGTCATCCATGGTGAATATACACATTCATGCATGTATTCCATTTATATCCCATCTGTCTTCCACTATGGAACCCAAGGTGGCATATATGGGGTCCCCAGGAGGTCTCCCGCCAGTCCCAGACCTGCTAAGCTTGAGAACATAAGAAAAACCCTGCTGAATCAGGTCCATTGCCCATCTTGTCCACCATCCTGTTTCATATAGTTACCAACCAGTCATCCTGGAACGAAGGTGCCAGATCATGTGACCTCCAGCCATATTTTTCTTATCTCATTGTCACTTATGGCCAAACAGGTTTTGCAGGATTTTAAAACAGTACCAGAGAGTTTCCAAAATCTGTTTACCAAAGATGACAGTGATAACTCTTCATGTAGCAATCGCTAGAATTATCTAAAAAAATACCCTCCAACCTTATAATTTGTCACTAGTCAAAGTGATAGGAAGCGTTTCACCAGTTCAATTTCTTCATGCCAGGTAACTTACAAAGCAAGACAAATAGAGCCACTAAAAAACAGCAACAAACTGTATAATAAAATTGCAAGATGTGTTCCTATAGCAGACTTTTATTTTCCAGGTTTAGTACTGGCTTAGTCTGAATGCATTCTTTGATTTCTTTTTTGTGGTTAAAAAAATGATTTAGGATTAACTAGTAGGACTTATTGGGAGGGAAGGCAGCATGACATAGCCTGATCTCCTCCGATCTTGGAAGCTAAGCAGGGTCAATACGTGGAAGGGAGACCACCAAGGAAGACTCTGCAGAGGAAGGTAATGGCAACCCACCTCTGCTTAATTGCTTTGAAAGCCCCTCTCTGGGATTGGCTTAGGTTGGCTGGAGTTGATGGCACTTTACACACACACATTATTTAAAAAACCCAGAGATTGCAGTTAGTTGTACTTTGCTTCCTGGGTTGGTCCCAGTAAAAGGTGTTATATGGCTTTTATTTTTGACCTTTGTTTTTTAAATGCATTTTTCTCTACTGATGTTGCACTTGTCTTTGCCTGGCCTGTGCCTGAGGGCAAAACTGACATCACTTCTTATTAGGAAAACCAGGTGTGGAAAGACAAAATCAGGAAGCTCTTCCATTTCCCACCAATGAACTGGGAGGTGAACTCTGCTGGCCGGACTAGTTATACGGAAGAGCCTGTGACACAGTTTCAGAACAGCAACCTTTTGCCAATTCCCTTCAGCTACGGGAGATTCAAGAACTTTGTCAGACTGACTTAAGACTTGTATGCTTCACAGACTGCAGAATACTTTGCTGCTTCTGTGTTAAGAATCCACCCACCCTACACACACACCCTTTTTTCCTACCAATCTGAACAAAGATTTCAAGGTGTTTTATTCTGACCGAACCTGAAAAGCAGACGGAAGAGCTGTGGTCCTAGCTCAGCATGAAAGCAGAGTCCATTATTAGTGGTAGCTAGGGATACGCTTTTACTTTATTTTTGTTTACTGAAAAATATTTTTACCTAGCCCTTTCACCAATTGTGAACCTTCAGAGCAGCAGAGAAAAGATAATAAAATACAGAACACCACCAAGACTACAATGATGCATTGACATTCCTGGGGTTTTTTTTGGTAGGGGTGGGGTAGGGTTACCAATCTCCAGGTGGTGGCTGGAGATCTATTGGAATTACAGCTGATCTCCACGCTACAGAGATCAGTTCCACAGGAGAAAGCTGCTGCTTTGAAGGGTGTTCTATCCCACTGAGGTCCCTCCTGTCCCCAAACCCCACCCTCCCCAGGCTCCATCTGCCAAATATCCAGGAATTTCCCAACCTAGAGTGGGCAACCCTAGGATGAGGGGAAATAATAGTATAGATGCTTTTATCATAGCAACATCAGGATGCTATTTATGGGTGAAATTAAGGTGAAACGCTAACTGTGCCATCAGAAGCAGAGTTAAACCCTTTTAAGGCCATTGGCTTCAGTGGATTTAGAAGCCAGGGCGTAACACTGAGTAAAATTGCACTTTCCACTAATCAATGTGTGTTATAGATACACACTCTCATGCAGGTTGGAAAACTTGTAGTTCTTATGAAGCATGCGTCAGATTGTTTTCCCTCTCCTGTTTTGGTCTAGCTATTTTGGATCCTTCAAGTATATTTTGGTATTTGACATGTATGTAAATCCGATTGGCTTCACAGAAAGGAAAATGGCGCATTGGGAGGGTAGAAGTTGGCCTTGGGTTTCATTTTTAACTTTTGTAATCATTCCAACACAAAAGGTTCCAGCGCCAGCTTCCAAAGCCGCAAAAGTAGCTTGTCTGGACTAGCAGGAAAGGGTTGGAGCATGCCTGTTCTCAGATGGGCAAAGTCCCATTAAAGCAAACAGCTACATCTATAAGTGCTTTAACATCAGCTGCTACTGTTTACGCTGCCGAGTGCCTAAACACGCTTCAGGTTAAAGAGGATGATGAAAATAGCTCATATTAACGAGATGGCCTTTGAACAAAAAGCTATTGCTGTGTTTATTAGTGCCAGAGCCTCAAAAAGGCATTTAAACCAAAAGGAAAGTGTCCTCTTCCCCCCCTCCCGCCTCCCAGATTGTGAAAACAGCGGTAACAATGTATAACCATTCAAGCTTATGTGGCATTTCATATAAACTCTGTTTTGGCCCACAAATATTTAATACTGAGCAGACACAAATGTAAAACGGGTAATCAAGTGGTGAAATAATTGAAACTGACTGTCACTTTCGTGCCTTTCCCTTTTTGGTCACCGCACTTCTCATTAATCACGTGTGTATCGGTATTCTTGCATCTGTAGAGCCGGGTTTCATTTTAAGGTCAGCCTTCAATTTCTGGAGAATATAATTTAAAGCTATTTATAGACCTTTGCGATTGCCTGTACTAGCTAATGGGGAGAAGGGGGCGGGGGAGGCCTTCCCTCTGCAACTGAGAAATAAATGTGTAACAGCTGTGTCTGCTTTAACTTGATTAAAGGCCCTAAAAAGTGTAAACAGAAGAAGGCCTCCCTCCCCACAAAAGGGAGCCCCAGTGAGCCCTCCTATCTGTTTTCCTTGTAAAACTCTTCACCCGGGCCTTGCGTCTGGTTCATCAGGAGTCCCCGGGTTTCTGTGTTGAAAAGTTTACTTTGCCGTTTGTCTCGAGGAGGGTCAGTGTGGTAGTGAATAATTTATAGGCGGCCTGAATGAGCTCATTAGTCACCTTTTCAGAGTTTTAAATGAGTTTGGTGGTTGTCGTTACATGAGGCCTTCTGTTCAGCCGCACGACAAAATGACAGTTTGGCAGTTGGCTCGCTTGTAGCCGGGGAGGCTGCCTCCTTTCAGAGGAGGATTTGCTTTTGTGTGCTATTCAGGCCCCCTTTCTCTCATCCAGCACTGGGCCAGTAACTCCCAGGCTTCAGACCTTCTTTCTCTCAGGCAGTAACTGGTGCTGGCATTGTAGGGGCCTAGAGCGCTGGACCTCCTTAGCACTGTAAAGGGCTCTCCAGTCTCTCCTTAACTTACTTTTATCCAGCACAGCAGAAGAGCCAAGGAGTACAAAACCTATTCTCCATAATGCATGTGTTAGAATAGGGATATAGAATAGCAAACTGATTTACTTATGACTGCCCCATTCCTATGCCCTTAGCAATAGCCTGCCGTTGAAGATTTCCCCGGCATACAGAGGAAGAGAGAACAAAGGTTCTACCTCTAAACGGCTGTCATGTTTGTTTGTTTGTTTACTTCATTTATATTGGCTGTCATGTTTGTTTGTTTGTTTGTTTGTTTACTTTACATATTTATACCCTACATTTCTCCTCAGTGGAGACCCAAAGCAGCTCTCCTCTGTTTTTATCTTCACAACAGTCCTGTAAAATAGATTAGGATGAGATTGTGTGACTGACCCAACGTCACCCAGCAAGCTTCCATAACAGAGTGTATATTTGAACCTGGGTCTCCTAGAACCCAGTCTAACATTCTGACCACTGCACCACACTGAGTCTCACGACTCTTACCATAGTCAGACCACCAAATGGATAACGTTGCTGTTAGAAAGGTCTTCATAGATGGATAGAAACATCCATACTGTTTCCTGTCTTCTCAATGTAGGACCACAGGCACACTGTAGGAAGCAGATGTAAAATAGTTCAGACATTCTGGTAACAGACTGCATGAAACTAAATGCGTGGGCAGACCTCAGGATTAGATGTATTCACCATTGTGGAAGTTGGTATTATTTCCATGAGCCTTCCATTTTGCAAAATAATCAGAAAGATAGTGGAAATAGCGAGTCACACATACATCTGTATATGTGTAAGCCTGGGTCACCATTTATTTCCTGCACTTGGTAAGGACTCTTTTTTATCACAATACTCACATCTATGTACAAGCCAGTAACAGGATCATAAACATTTGAATGGGCCTAGACTGCCAACCTAGCAGTTTGAAAGCAATTGTAAGTAGATAAATTGTAAGTAATTACAAGTAAGTGAGATAAATTTCTGCTTCGGTGGGAAGGTAACAGTGTTACCCCAAGGGGAACCCAAAGTGGCTTACTGTTTTCCTTTCCTGTTTTAGCATCACAACAACCCTGTGAGGTAGGTTAGACTAAGGGTGTGTGACTAGCTTGAGGTCACCCAGGAAGCTTCCATGGCAGAGTGGGGGTTTGAATCCGGTCTCCCAGACAGTCTAAGCACTACACAACACTGGCACACTGGTTGTTAAAGACGGATGAGCAGGGCCAATAAAACAAATTTGGCAACCACAAATCTCCAGCAACTGCATGGTACATACACATGCCCATAATGTTGTTTCAGATTTTGCTGTTTTGATTGAGTTATTTGTTTGGGGAAGCAGTTATTCTAAATTTCCCTTCCCCAAGAGGAAACTTACACAAGCTTTTAAAAATAAACCCCAGAGTTTGTAGAGTAAGGACTTTGAGGTTTTTTGTTTGTTTGTTTGTTACCCCTACAGCTCTGACTATAACAGCAATGTACCTGTTCGAATATTTAGCTCTGATCATTACTTTATCTAAGCACCACTTTGTCCTCTGGAAAACATATAGGACAGGAAGGTTACCTGCTAAAAGATGACTGTGTTACTATAATTGTATATCCAGAGAGAAGGGATGGCAGGCAGCAAACCCAGTGCAAAGTAGGAGTTTCAGCACAAGCCAATTGTGGAGTGCAAAACAAAGTTCAAAGGTGGAAGGCAAGTCATAGTAGAGATTGCTGGTTTCCACCACACAGTCTGGACTACTCCATATAGGTCAAAAGCACACTAGAAATCTTCAGCCTGCTATCTGCCCCAGGATGCCTTTTCAGAACAGGATAAAGTATGCAAACAGTGCTTAAGATGGTAACAGGGCCAAGCATTCCATGACCGCGATTGCAATAGGCAGGCAACAGCTTATAACTGGTCTCATACCAGACTCTAAAAGTAGTGGAGTTAACAGTGGATTGGATCCAGTCAAAATTGTCATTTCCATCTGTTCCTGCTTCCCACTGCAGACCCCTACCCATGACGTTCTTCAGGTTCCCCAAAGAGCATTTTGTGGAGATCAATGAGCTGCAGTGGGAGAGGGGCGGCAGGACAGTTCTGTTCTGCTGAGGGAAAGTCTGAAACTTAGAGACCTGGGTTCAAAAGCTACCTCTGTCATAGAATTACTGGGAGGCCCTTTGACAATTCAGAGTCTCCTAGCCTCAGTTCTCAAGAGAAAAATAAGACTTGGAATGAATTAAGAACCTGATCCTCTAGTTGCATTAGTATGCTCGCCTGGCTGTGTGGGACAAAGGCAGGACAGAGGGACCCATAATCTCCTTGCCAGGGGGAGGAGCTCTATTTCCCATAGAAGAGGGAATCAGCAGCAGCTGGGACCTCCAAGAGGGCTGGGTCGAAATACTGAACGTCACACATTCTAGTGCCTCCTTCTACTGATATGACTAATTTATTGTTGGTAGCGTTGATGATGATGATGAGGCTGATTACATTAATGCAGTTCAGTGTCGCTTCAGGCCTGGGCTTAGCACAAAAATTACCTGACTGATGACTTGTACCAGGAGAATCTAACTTCAGGAAGAGGACTTCTGTATTGATTCTTCTTGATCGCTCAGCAGCTTTTTGGGTCCATCTGGAACTCCTGTCCAGATACAGGATTTGGGGAGGTACAACACTCTAGCAGTTCCTCTCCTATCGAGAAGGTAGACTCCAGAAGGTGGTAAAAGGAGGGCTTTGGACCTGCTCCTTGGCATTTATGAAATAGGGTTCAGCAAGTCTCTGTGTTTTTAAATAGCACAGGCAGCACCTTTATTAAACCATATACTGAGACTGTCCAGAGGTCTCGGGTAAAGTATCATCAATTTGCTGAAGACACTCAGTTCTCTCATTCTCCATTTCATCAAAATTGGGTGGAACAGTGGAGATGCTACACAGGTGTCTGGAGTCAATTATAGGCTGGATGAGGCTTTTTAACTGTGACAGCAGCCATGAAATTAAAAGACGCCTGCTCCTTGGGAGGAAAGTGATGGCGAACCTAAACAGCATGATAAAAAGTAGAGACATCACCCTGCCAACGAAAGTCTGCATGGTCAAAGCAATGGTATTCCCAGTAGTCATGTATGGCTGCGAGAGTTGGACTATAAGGAAGGCCGAGTGCCGAAGAATAGATTCTTTTGAACTATGGTGCTGGAGAAGACTCTTGAGAGTCCCTTGGACTGCAAGAAGATCAAATCAGTCAATCCTAAAAGAAATCAACCCTGACTGTTCCCTGGAAGGCCAGATAATGAAACTGAAGCTCAAATACTTTGGCCACCAAATGAGAAGGGAGCACTCACTGGAGAGGACCCTGATGCTGGGAAAGATTGAAGGTCAAAGAAGACGGGGACGGCAAAGGATGAGATGGTTAGACAGTGTCATAGATGCAACGAACATGAAACTGAGCCAACTTCAGAGGACGGCGGAAGACAGGAGGGCCTGGCGGGATCTTGTCCATAGGGTCGTGAAGAGTCCGACTCGACTGTGCGACTGAACAACAACAACAACTAGTGGTAGGGAGTTCTTTGGATCCAGATGATAGTTTATGGCCCATTCTGGATTTCACTGCAGTCCCCCTAAAATACCAGGTTCATAGCTTGAGGGTGCTTTTAGATGTAGTCTTACCTTTGCATGCCCAAAGGGCTGTTGTAACTTGAAATTCCTTTCATCAGCTTCAGTTGGTATACCAGCTTCACCCCTCCTTGGAAAGAATAACTTTTGTCGCAGTTTTCCACATCTGGTCACACCAAGATTAGGTTACTGTAAAGTATTCTTCATAGCACTGCCTTTGAAGTCCACTGTCCTCCAGCAGGTTCAAAACACTATGGTAAGATTTTGATGGGGACATACCACTGCAATCATATCAACCCTGTGTTGTGAGATCTGCAAACCTCCAGTTTATTTCCAGACACAATTTTTCACCTATATATCTTCAACCCATTTGACCCTTGGATATCTGAAAGACTGCCTGTGAGAACCTTGCCCATTCATTGAGATCTTCCTTTGGGGCCTTTCGCCAGGTTCCTCCCCATATGAAATGAGGCAGGTGGTCAACTTGTATGCTTTTACCATGGGGGGCGGCAGGGTTCTTCTGATCCTACATATATTGGTATGAATTTGCCCTACCCTTTGTAAGTCAATGTACCCTTGATTATGTCCCTAATGTTTACTGACAGTACGCCAGAAAAATATAATCTTATGGCAAGGTATACAGTGTTCATTTTGCAGGAACCACATGTAACTTGAGGAGCAACACATGCTTGAATAAGATATTGTAAGCAACCTACTATTTGAAACTGTATACAGTATCTTTTATTGCATAACAATAATTATTATTGAAGCATTGTGTCCAGATCACGGGAGATGTAGTTCCGCTCTATTCTGCTATGGTCAGGCCTCACCTGGAGTACTGTGTCCAGTTTTGGGCACCACATTTTAGGAAGGATGTAGACAAGCTCGAGCGTGTCCAGAAGAGGGCAACCAGGATGGTGAGAGGGTTGGAATCCAAGTCTTATGAGGAAAGGCTGAAAGAGTTGGGTATGTTTAGCCTGGGAAAGAGAAGGCTTAGTGGGGACATGATTGCAGTCTTCAAATATTTGAAGGGCTGTCATGCAGAAGATGGAGCGGATCTATTCTCTCTTCCTCCGGATTGCAAGACTAGATCTAATGGGTGCAAATTACATGGGAGTCGTTACCGGCTAAATATCAGGGGAAAGTTCCTAACTGTCAGAGTGGTTGAGCAGTGGAACAGTCTGCCTCGAGAGGTGGTGGATGCTCCTTCGCTGGACGTTTTCAAGCGGAGGCTGGATGACCATCTTTCGGGTATGTTGTAGGGCTGTCTTTCGGCTATGCTCCTGCAGAGTTCAGGGGATTGGAGTAGATGACCTGCGAGGTCCCTTCCAACACTAACATTCTGTGATTCTATGAATATTTTTAAATAATGTGGAAACCACAGAAATGAGCCAGATAATTTACTTCCTTGTGTATACCTGTTTAAAGCTTGCTGAGATTTTCTCCATCAGACCTCTGTAGCTTTTATAATACTTAACTGTAAATGAGAATGTGAACGAAGGAGCTCAATCGTCCATTCAAATGGAGCAATGCTCTTCTTTCCTCCAGATGTCTTTTGGGATGTGAAAGGTCCTCTTCCTGCCTGTGCTACGTCTCCTTTGGACAATGCAAAAGATTCTGTTTCCACTTGCACACTGTATACTGCTTGGAATAAACCTTCTTCTAGGTCTCCTGCCAAGCATCTAGATAGGATTTGTTTTATTTATTTAATAAAATGTATATCCTGCCTTTCTGCCCTCTCAAGGACCACCAAAGCATACATGATAGAATCACATTTTAAAACTATCAGAATTGCCCTACCAAAACACAGGCATCTTTAAAACAATTAAAAAACTGAGCTATAACACATACAAAAAGATAAAAACAGCAATGAAAACATTTGTCAGGAAGGAGGGATCACTGTTGTTGTTGTTCAGTCGCACAGTTGAGTCCGACTCTTCGCGACCCCACGGACCACCTCACACCAGGCCTTCCTGTTTTCTGTCGTGCTCTCGAGTTTGCTTAATTTCATGTTCGTTGTATCAATAACACTGTTTAACCATCTCATCCTTTGCCGTCCCCTTCTTCTTTGACCTTCAATCTTTCCCAGCATCAGAGTCTTCTCCAGTGAGTGCTCCCTTCTCACTGAGGGGATGGCAAATGAAACAAAAAAAGTCTTCATCTGCTGGGAGAAGGTGGCAACAGAAGGAGACAGACAAATCTTCCTGGGGAAGGAATTCAAGAGTTTTGGTGCCATAACTGAGATGGCCTTCTCCTGGGTTGCCAGCTGCCTAACTTCAGAAGGAAGGGGCACCCAAAACAAGGCCTCCAAAGATCACTGTAGTTGTCAGGTGGGTCCATCAGAGACTAGGAGGTCCTTCAGAAATGTTGGTCCCAAACTATATTTGGCTTTGAAGGTCAAAACCAGCATCTTGATTTGTGCCTGGAAACAAGTTGGGAGCCAGTGTAGATGGGGCAAGACTAGAGTGATATGGCCCCTATGACACACTCCAGTTAACATCCTGGCTCCAGCATTCTGGACCAACTAAAGTTTTCAAGCACTTTTCAAGGGTAGCCTCATGTAGAGGTCATTGCAGTAATCTAATTTACATATAACCAGGGTATGCGCCACAATTGCCAGATCTTTTCTGCCTAGAAAAATACACAGTCGAAAGTAGTGAAAGGCACTCCTGGCCACAGCTGCCACCTACTTATCCAAGAGCACCTCCAGACTATGGATCTGTTTCTTAAAGGGGCGTGCAACCCCATCCAGAACAGCTGACACCTTAAATCCTGGGTTAGACCTTCTGCCCATCACTATTACTTCCAGCTTGTTGGAATTAAGCTTCTGTTTATTAACCTGTATCCACTCCAAAACTGCCTGCAGGCACTGAATCAGGGTTTCTACAGCCTCCCTGATTCAGAAACATGAGATAGAGCTGAATGTCATCTGCATACTGGTGGCAATGCAGCCCAAATCTCCAGATGACGGCACCCAGCAGTTTCATGTAGATGTTAAAGGGCATAGCAAGACAGAACATTGCAGGACCCCCAAAGGCCAATAGGCTGATCAGCAGTCCTCCAGAACCACCTGGAAGTGACATCATGCCTGTCTAGGAATCGCCAGAAACTCTGTGATGATTTTTAGAGATGGCTGACATCACTTTGAGGTTTTTCCTGGAAGTGATGTCATGCCATTGCCTGAGGCAGATTTTTAAAGATATCTGTTTGCCTGGAACAGGAGCTGGAGATTCCCTGACTCCGGCAGGAGTTTAGCAGCTCTTTTCTTCAACAAGCTTTATTTAACTACAGTGCCAAGGTGATCACCATCCCCCCTCTGAAAGTAGTAATGGTGGCATAAATACCTTTATTAAGACCAATTAAAAAGTGACAAAGTAGCAAGCTAGTTTTTAGTTTCACCAAAACTGTTCAGATGGAAGGAAGGATGCTATTGGTGATGGAACCGCTCCACTCTGCAGTTTGTTAGGTCTTAAGATAGAATGGGAGTGTGACTCAGAACTTAATTAGGTTAGGATGTCCTTGATGCAATAAGATCTTGGTTTCACAAAGGCCATAGAAACAGAAAAGAATGGTTATTCTCCCTTTGAAAATATAAAAGCCCCATGCAACAAACACATGTCTCCTGAAAGAGGGAGACCAGGAAGAAAGAAAAACACTGTGTACTGCTGAAGCGGGCGGTGATATCTTTGTGTCTATAAGTTCTCCACAAACGAATGACTGGGCGAGTAGATAAGTGGGAGGAATCAAATTATCTTATTCCCACAAACTTTTAAAGTTGGGGAATTAAGCCCTTAAATGGAAAAAATCTATGCAACTATGGAGTGTCCTTTTGACACCATTATTTGAAGAATGTAAATGGGAACTTGACCTGAAATGGTTTTTTAGTCATAGGGTTGGCAGCTCTAGGTTGGGGAAACCCTGGAGATTTTAGGGGTGGAGCCTGGGGGGCAGGGTTTGGGGAGGGGGGACCTCAGCAGGGTACAATGCTCTAGAGTCCACCCTCCAAAGCAGCCACTTTCTCCAGGACAACAGATCTTTGGTCATCTGGAGATCAGCTGTAATAGTGGGAGATCTCCAGGTGCCACTTGGAGGTTGGCAACCCTATTTGTCAAGATCTTCAAACCAGATTTCACAATGGAATCCACCTCGTATTCAGAAAGCTGAACATCTCACTGGTTCGAAGGCCTTATGAATCTTACAGTACGATCCTATGCATATTTATTTTGAAATCTCCCATTTTATTCAGTGGAGCTTACTCTCAGGCAAGCATGCATTAGGGATGGAGCCATACATGTTTTAAATGTTGTTCATTTGAAGGCTGAAAAAAAATCCTTTTTTTTTTTAACTTTTGGCTTATATACCGCTCAAACCCTTTTTTGCAAGGGTCTCTGAGTGGTTTACATATGATTATATTTCCTGTCTAGGGCCACATTAACAGGGGAGGTGACTACCTACCAACACCCAAGTAGCAGAGCGGCTCATTTGTTGTTGTTGTATTCCGGCAGGCTTCGGGTATAGATGTTGTTCCAGCGTTCTCTTCTCTGGTGCCTTTGCAGTGTAGATATACACTGACAGCGAGTTTAAGTTGTGATTGCTCAGAGAGCAACTACATAATGTGCATGAATGTGTAACAAAACAGTAGCTGTGTTAGTCTGTCCATAGCAGTAGAAAAGAGCAATAGTCCAGTACCAGTAGCACCTTAAAGACTAACAAAATTTGTGGCAGGGTATGAGCTTTTGTGAGTAGGATTGCCAGGTCCTTGATACCGGCAGGGGGCTCCAGTCTGCAGCTGGGGTCTTCTGTCTCATGTGTAAAGCATGCACACTGCGGTGACATCACCTGGAAGCGATGTCGTCAGGTTGCCGACATCTGGGGAGTGATACTCTATTGGGGGGGGGGGGAAACTCTATGGGTTTTTTGCCCTCAAAACTATAGAGTTTGTCCAAAAACTAGAGTGTCACCCCCCGATGTCAGCAACATGATGATGTCCCTTCCGAGTCATTGTGACAGGGACATGACACGGTGACGTCCCTGTCTGGAGGTGGGGCTTCCGAATTGGAGCCCGCAAGACTGGGGATCCCCTGGCAACCTTATTTGTCGGTGACTGCTTACTTCTGCAGAGCAGTGACTCATGAAAGCTCATACCCTGCCACAAATTTTATTAGTCTTTAAGGTGCTACTGTACTATTGCTCTTTTCTACTGTGACAAAATAATGACATCTACTTCTGCCAGGAAAAGTAGGGTTGTTGTGTTGTTTTTTTAATCAAGTTGCAACAGCGATCACATACCCATTCTTGGTGCTAGCAGGAAAGAATTGTATTTTCCCAGCCAAAGACTCTAACTGATTTGCTGGAGGAATATGACACCCTCACACAACAGAAGATAGCCAAGAGAGACAACAGTTATACAGTTGAGCTGTGTTGAGTGAGCAGCAACTATATCTCCCTGCTCCTTGGGGTGCAGGAAAAGGTGGACAAAAAGGGCAGACAAACTGCTTCAGGGCCCAAAAGCCTAAGGATCCCAGTGCATTGGTTAATGTTGTCTATGGCTAGTGGACAAACACGGTTGTACCTGTCCTGAACTTTCACCTTTGACCTTTATGACAGTGGCTTACTGATTGGAATGGTTATTAATGACTTTATCATCATTAAATATTATTCACTAAACTAAATCTATTATGTGGATATTTCATGTATTTAAGTATGCTATCTTATCTACTGACCACATGGGTGGGAGTGCAGGAAGAGCTCCTCCCCCCAAGATTATGTTTTTGACCCAGGTCACCTCTGTGTAGCCTTGCCTTTAACAACAGCAACAAAAGTAGCACTGTACATTTATTATCTAGAATTAGAGACTGTCTGGAAAGGTCTACACAGTTTTTAGTATATTTTTCTTTCCTCCCTCTGACCCACTTCAGGAAATCTGGAGTTAGGAAGGAAGGGGTGTAAGAAGTGCTTAAAGTGTTCTGCTGTGTTCTATAATGCAAGTATATATTCCTGCCAATGCACATTTTACAACCAGATCATCTCCCCTATTCTGTCCCATTTTACCAGCAGGGAAAGCAAATGGTGTGAGAAAGGCACACACACTTTTAACTATTGTGGGACAGGCTAGGCTTGTGAGTGAGCCGGTGGTGTAACTTTTGTCGGCCATACATAAACCATGTTGATTAAAAAGTATGGGTGTTCAAGTATGCGTCATCAAGTGACATAGAACTGGTTCCTAGATCAATAGGATTATCTGTTTTTCTCTGGCTGGCTACTTTTCCACAAGGGCTGCTAGTTGTTGCTCCTAAAAACAGTGGCAGTCAAATTGACCTTTATGTTTTTGAGACACTTGACTTTTGACATCCACTGCAAATAGAGGGAGAACGTCTCCTCTTTTGTTGATTTGCCGAGCTATTCCCCCACCCCTCCGAACTGTCAGAGCTCTTTTAGTGTATGTATTTCTGTAGGTGGGGTTAGCATTTGGTAACTTGGGTTATGTTTCAAAACACACATACACACAAAGTGGCCATGAGATAAGAGATGTTTGACTTAGTAATTCAAGGTCCACTTTAGTATTAGATAAAATGGGCTTGCAGTGCAAGCAAGGATAAAAGAACAATCGTGTTTTGCTTTATAAGGCCATTGTTTTTAATTATTAATTCCTGTGGCTGGTAAGGATATAGTGCTAGTTTTCATGTAACAAGTTGGTCTGGATTGAACAGGAATATCCTGGACAAGTTCCAACTATTGGTCCACCAGACCTATATGATCCAGGAATAAAATTAATAAATTGTGATGGATGGCCACAAGGACTGAGCTGATCAGCAAAGGATTGTCTGTTTTCAGTGTTTTCCCTTTTAGGTATTTGTTGTTTCAAGCCAATGTCTGATCTCAACACTGCTTCAAAAAGAAGAGTTCTTTCTCATATTACTGAGATTATTATGTGAATGGTTATCTTTGTATTTTGTTCTGGAAAAATTTCTCATAGAGTCTTAAATGTAAGAAAGAACTGGTTTTAGCAGTTTACCTGTCAGGTTCTTCTGATAAAACATACTTGAATGTCAAATTCCAGTTCTGCCTGGGGATGTGCAGCAGGCAGAAATATAAACCGGAGGCTTGCTTTACTTTGCTCATCTTTGTACTATGGTGAACAGGAGATGTAGCGAAAAACAGTAGTGGAAAACCTTTACATTTGGACCAACTAAAACATCACAAAATAATGAATGCAAGTATTCACATTCTCTGGAACTCTTAAATCAGGCTGGGTCTTGGGTTAAAAAAAAAAAGAAAAAGTGGAGGCGGATGAGGAAAAGATGTTTCAGGGAATAGTGGAAGAACCCCAAAATTTGTAGTTTGTGGCTTTCTGAAAAGGGAAACTAGGAGGTGTAGCATTTAATGAGATTACATACTGATGGGCACAAGTCAGATGGGATGAAGAAGCAATAAATAAATAATCTGTTTTTCAAAATATAAAAACCAACAGTTCATCAGAATCCTCCTCAGCATTTATGGAGAATTATATTCATCTTGTAAATGCTTGTGAAAAGTAATCTCTATTTCTGTGAAAATTTCGGCCCAAGCTAAATGTTATGTCCAGGCCAGCACAAGTCTGATGTCTGCGCAACCAACATGATGCTGGGGAACTGAAGTTCCCCAAGCAGGTTGGGGGCTGATTCAGCTCAGGACCACCACAAGAAGGCTTCAGCCTTCCTCCCTGTGCCAGATTCCTGTGCCAAAGCAACCTTGGGCAAATAGGGGGCTCTGCAGACAACAGCATCAGGTTGAGAGAACCATGACCCAGTTCATACTAGACGAAACTTATAGTATAATCCTTTGAAAAAATGTGTGTGTGCGTGCGCGCATGTGTGAGTGGGGGAAGAAAAGCTTCTATATACATAAACCAACCCATGTGAACAAACTGGGTGTGTGCTTCTGTACCCCACCCTGCATTACACACAATGCACCTGTACAAACCAAAGTTAAGCTTAACTTTTTCATTGAAATAAATTGAGTTCTAGGAGTGTGTGCTCAGACGTTACTTCAACTGTATTTAATGTGGCTTCATCCCAAGAAATGAGCATAGGTTTGCAGCCCCAAGTCCTTAACTGTGGTTAAATCCTCCCCATTCTGAGTATAGGTTTGCAGCCCCAAGTCCTTAACTGTGGCTAAATCCTGCCCATTCTGAGCATAGGTTTGCAGCCCCAGGTCCTTAACTGTGGCTAAATCCTGCCCATTCTAAACAAATCCCTCCCATTCCTAATCAAAATTTGCAGTACCATATCTCATGTCAAACTACAGTTCCTACATGGCAATATAAATAAGGTCTGACTCCTGGTTTCTTAGGGGGACTCGCTGCTAGACCTTACCCAAACGGAAGACTGAATATGATTCTCTTCATACTTTTGGCATCATTATTGTGGCGATGCTAAAGAAATACCTGTGAAGTACTAGCTTTGTACTAATACAACTCTGTGGAAAATCTGGCTGCTTGAAATGTAGAATAATCTGTCCTGATATCTTTAGCTTCTGCATAAAAAGAAACATTCAGTGCAAGCCAAGCTTCTCAGTACGGCTAATCAGTACAAGAACTGCCTCCTGTTCTGTATTGTTTCTTGGGAGGAGATGTAGGGGTAGAAACCTTTGCTCCCTTTAGGCATATTCTATAGGAGTGAAGTAAGAACTCAGTCCTCACATTAGATAGAAAAATAAGGGAATCCCCAAGGACTCTGCACAGGGTTTTTCAACGTCTGCCCATGGACAAAGATTGCAAATCAGTCAGGGAGGGGGTTACATATATATATGCATATAAACAACTTTAGATCTTTCTGCAAACCTTTCTGCATGTGCAGAGTCTTGATGGATAACCATGGTCATCCCCATTCTGTGGATTTTGCTATCTGCACGGGGTGTCCAGCCCCAAGCTCCCGTTTCTAGTTGCCAATGGAAAAAATGGACATCACAACTCTCTAGGAAACAGTAAATTCCTAGAGAGGTGTGATGTCACCTCTGGATTTCCCCCAGAAATGTCATGCTGTCCTGAACTGCTGCCCTCCCACATCCCCATGTCGAAGAAAGACACTAAAAATAATTTCCAAAGCTGTTGAATTCCTGATAGTACAATCATACGAAACAGCAAAACCAGAATCTTTAAAAAGTTACAGCCTCCAAGCCCATTTTATACACCTTGTGGATAAGCATGCACAACTCAAAACTAAAAGTAACATTTTCCATTTGTGACAGATTTTCTTCTAACTTTCTCAGTGGCTGGCTTTGCCAACATGGCACATTCCACCCAGCCAATATTACTTTCCCACAGTACTCCTTGCTTAGTTTCCAATATGTCTCCAGGGTGGCTCATTTTCCTCCCAGCCCCCTTCCCCTGGGGTCCTGCTCATTGCCAATGCCAGGTCAGTCCTGGCTACGCTAATGGGGACTAGCCCTTAGATCTAATGACTGTGTGACCATTCCAGACAACTGTAAGAATGCTGTGGAAAAAAATTACTCTTAACAGAGTCTAGCTCCCTCTTGAACAGGCATGCCAAATGTCCACAGCCGGATCCTGCAGTCTACTATAGAGTCTGAGATGGAATGGGTACACCATGCCATATGGTGCATGTCCTAAATGGTCAGAGATGGCATACTGTTGGGAAGACGAGAGTTGAAAAATATCACTACCTGTTTGAGCCATCATGGTGTAGTAGTTATAGAGGTAATGAAGGCCTGGAAAAAACCTCTCCCCTTAAGGACTTTCCCTGCAGTTTTTTTTTTGGATGGGAAAATTCAGAAATTGTAGGGTGTACTAAGAAAAATCATAATTTTTTGTTTTGAATGAAATGCCTTTTACATCAGTTTTACTCACTTAAAATTATGTGGTATGAATTTTTTTGTGTATTCTGATGACAAATACAACATATTTTAAGGATGTTTGATTTAATAATTTTGATGATAATTAGTATGCTGTAATATGTCTGAAAATAATACGTTATTAAAGGATTCAGTGTTTTCAGCATTATAAGCTTGATATCCAAATATGTTGGTATCCTTACCTGTTGTGACTGCATTAGACTGTTTGTGTCTAATTCTTACATTTCCTTTAGTCTAGTACAAAAATTGTGTGCAAAAACAAAGACACTTTTGTGAAGGCTGCATAGAGTACAATAGTTTTCAGCTCTCTCTGTAGTAAGGGGTATATCTGTGATTTTCCCTGTAGAAAACAGAATGACTTATACTTCTAAATTCCACAAACATGCCAAATAGTTATAGTTAACTAAGTTATAATGTTGCATTTTATCTCATTAAAGCAGTAAAATAAGCTTAGGTTTGATAAGAAAATAAATATCACATGCATTACAATTTCCCCCCTAAATTTCCATTTCCCCCCCTCATGGCTTGCATATTTCCTGGAAATTTTATATCTCTAGCACTGTAGTCCTAAACAGAGTTATACTCTTCTAAATCCACCTGCCACGGTTTAGTATTACACTGGTTACTGTGTGTGACTTGAACCATGCATTTAAATCTCTGTCTTGGGCATGAAGATTACCTTGGACCTAGTCACTCTCAGCCTTGCTCCATAGGTTTGTTGTGAGAAAAAATTGAATCTAAGTGTGATGTATTCAATAGCTGCCAATGTATGATGTGAATCACTTAACCCATACACCTTGTTAAGCTTCGTCCTGGGCAAGGATCCCAATCCATCCAATCCTATTGGTAGCCCAGGAAGAACCAACCAATCACATGCCATCAAGCTCCCTGAGCGGGAACGTCTGTGATTGGACCTTATGTACACAATCTTATTGGTTGTTAATGTATAGGACGTGGCTACATTATCCGGGAGAATTTAAAAGTAGAACAGTTTCAATGCTAAAGCTGTTCTGGCTATCCCAGTTGATCTGTTTTGGAGTTGAGTTACGAGTTGCTGAATAAAGCTGAATCTTTGCTGAATCACTCTCTGACTCGTTTGTTAAGTAGCCGACTTAACAATTGGCAACGAAGGTGGGATCTTAGAGCGGGTAGGCAGCCCCACTGAAATTAATCCCACGACAGACAACAGGGAGCATTGCGCCGTGGCCGATCCACAGCAGGCACCGCCAGATCCGTTGGAAGCACCTGCCGTGATGGCCAATAGCCAGAAGTTCGAGGCATTCGAACCCACAACTGAGGACTGGGACGCATACCTGACGCAGTTCGAGTTCCACCTCGAGGCGAACGACATCGTGACTGAAGCTAAGAAGCGGACAACCCTCCTGAGCTTATGTGGAAACAGCATATTCGATATTGCCCGGTTGCTGGTCGCCCCAGCGGACATCAAGACGGTGCCGTTCCAGGACATGACGGAGAAGCTGAAAGCTCACTTCTTACCTCAGCCTTCAGAAATTGCATGCTGGCACGCGTTTTATAAAAGAAGTCAGGCAACCAACAAGTCGGTGGCCGAATATATGTTGGCATTACACAAGGCTGCGCGACCCTGCAATTTCGCGAACAGGCAACCAACAAGTCGGTGGCCGAATATGTGGTGGCATTACACAAGGCTGTGCGACCCTGCAATTTCGCGAACATCGATGCGGCATGAGGAACGAGAGGCTGCAACAGCGGTTGTTCGCCCGCACCACCCTGACTTGGGCTGTCACATACACTGAGGCCGTCGCCGCAGAGGCAGCCAACAAGTCCACCAAAGAGATTCGCCAGCAGCTGGCGTCAACAGAGCAGCGTGTTCACCACCAAGCTTCCGGCAACGATGCCAATGACGTTGATGAGAACGTCTACATAGTAAAGGTGGGAGCAGACAAGCGGACCAGAGTGAAGCCTGCAGCCAGCCCGGCGTGTGCCGGTTGTGGTGGGAATCACCCACGCGATCAATGTTGGGCCAAAGACATCGTGTGTTGGGCATGTGGAAAACGGGGCCATCTAGCACGAGTCTGCAGATCTCAGAGGAAATTATCACCAACATCTTCACAGAGGAACCAGCGATCCCAAGCAGCAGGAAGGGAAGCCAGCTGTCAGATGACAACGAGCCTGTCGTCCGCATCGACTGTCCTTCGCACTGGCTGTCTGGGGAAGATCCACGTCACTCTCCACCTAGATGGAGTTCCGTGCAGCATGGAGGTCGACTCAGGATCATCAGTTACGGTGATCTCAGTGAAGACGTGTCAGCGGCTGTTTCCAACCCGGAGGCGGCGGCGGCTGAAACCAGCTGACACCAGCTGACACGAGGGTATCAGATTTCCAAGGGAAACGTATTCCTCTGCCGGGGAGGGATACATTCAATGTTGAATTCAAGGGAAAATGTGCTGTGATCTCTGTTGGTTGCTGAAGGGGACCAGGTTAACCTGCTTGGCCTGGATTGGTTCGAACCCCTGGGTATTGGGATCAACTGTGTGAATAAGGTTGTTGAAAATAAATGGGCATTGTTGTATGCTGAGTTTCCTGAAGTGTTTGGGGGCGGCCTGGGAAGGTACAACTCCCGCTTCGGCGGGAGGGCAGGGTAAAAGTCTAATAAATAAATACAATGGGCCCCCTATTTCATTTGAACTGGATCCATCCGTGACCCCGATTCAATTAAAATATTGGAAGGTGCCCATTTTGCTCAAACCCCGAATCGAAGCAGAGCTGGACAAGCTGATCGAACAGGGGGTGCTTGAACCGGTGCCGTTTAGCAGGTGGGAAACCCCCATTGTAACGCCTGTGAAACCAGATGGGTCTGTCAGGATATGTGCAGACTATAAGTGCACCATTAATCGTGCCTTACAACAGCACTCATACCCTGTCCCTGTCATTAGCCACATCCTGGCATCTCTGGGGGGGGGAAGTATTTGTGAAGCTTGACTTAGCTCAAGCATACCAGCAGCTGCCAGTGACAAAAGAGGCAGCTGAGGCCCAAATGATAGTTACCCACCGGGGGGGCTTCAGAGTAAAGACACTCCAGTTCAGAATCAATGTCGCCCCAGGGATTTTCCAAGGTCTCATGGAAGGGTTACTCCGAGGGGTGCCTGGCACTGTTCCATATTTCGATGATGTACTGATTGCAGGAAGGTCTGACCAGGAGCTTATGGAATGAGTGAGAACAGTGCTAGAGCGATTTAAGTCGACTGGTCTAAAGGTAAAACAGTCAAAGTGTCTTGTGGGGGTCCTGAGTGTGGAGTTTTTGGGATTTCGAATTGACGAAAGTGGTGTCTACCCCATAGAGGATAAAGTGGCGGCAATTAAGAATGCCCCACAACCCCTCAACAAAAAAGAGCTCCAGTCCTTTTTAGGACTGTTAAATTTCTATCATGCATTCTTGCCACACAAAGCGTCCATGGCAGCACCTTTACATGCACTCCTGCACAAGGATGCAAAATGGAGATGGGGCTTGGTACACGAGCAGGCTTTTAAGGGAGTTAAAGCCTTGTTATCATCAAATGCTGTATTAACGCACTATGACGAACAGAAACTGCTAGTGTTAGCAGCAGACACATCTCCGTTTGGGGTGGGGGCGGTCCTTAGCCACTTGATGCCGGACGGCAGCGAAGCCCCCATTGCATTCTATTCAAGGTCGCTATCTGTAGCGGAAAAAAATTACGCTCAGATTGATAAGGAGGGTTTGGCACTGGTATCAGCGGTCAAGAAATTTCACGATTTTTTGTCTGGTAGAAAGTTTCTGCTGGTCACAGACCATAAACCGCTGCTGGGAATTTTTGCCCCGGACCGGCAAATTCCTAACATCCTGTGTCCCCGCATGTTGCGGTGGGCAATCTTCCTCACCGCATATGACTACGACCTTGAACACCGGCCAGGCAAGGCGATTGGACATGTGGGCGCCCTCAGCCGTTGCCCTCTACCCGGCCAGGACTTGGACCCTGCCCCAGCTAGCATGGTGCTAGCTATCGATGAACTGCCTCAGGCCCTGGTCTCCTCCATGGACATTGCTGCTGCGACAGCAAAGGACAATGTACTCGCCCGCATTTTAAACTGGGTGTGGCGGGGGTGGCAGGCAGGGAATGTGGAGCTGGAATTCAAACCATTCCGTGCGCGCCAAAACGAGCTGTCAGTTTCAAAGGGATGCGTACTTTGGGGGAACCGGGTGGTGGTTCCAGGGAAGCTCAGAGAGAAGGTCTTAGATTCCTTACACGAAGGCCATCCCGGCATGGTCCACATGAAGGCGTTGGCACGGGGATATGTTTGGTGGCCCGGCATCGATGCCGATATCGAAGAGTGGGTGAGGGTTTGTATGCCCTGTCATCAGGCCAGGCCTGAACCTCCTAAAGCTATACCACAAAAGTGGGAATCTGCAGGGAAGCCATGGGAATCTGCAGGGAAGCCACGGTGCAGGGACAAATGTTTCTTTTTGTTGTTGATGCGTACTCGAAGTGGCTTGAGGTTGCACACATGCACTCTACCTCTTCTATCGCCGTCATCAATGTACTGTGCCGTTTGTTTTCAACCCACGGGCTACCGGATGTGCTGGTGAGCGACAATGGCGCTCAATTCACCTCTAGGGAGTTTGCCCAGTTCCTAACTGACAATGGGATTAGGCACCTGAGATCGGCTCCCTATCACCCGGCCTCTAACGGCCAAGCTGAAAGAATGGTCAGGACGACCAAGGAAGCCCTAAGCAAGTTGACGCAGGGTGATTGGGGGGGTAAAACTGGCTTCATTTCTGTTGTGCCAGCACGTTACCCCTTGTTCTTCCACAGGCCGCAGCCTGACCGAGCTGCTGATGGGGCACCGCCTCACCACCCTTTTAGATCGCCTGCACCCAGATCTTAACAATTTGAAGCCCCAGCAGCAGAGTGCGCTTCCTAAAGTCCGCACTTACGAAAAAGGTGATGAGGTTTTTTGCCCAAACTACGCAGAGGGTCACTCATGGTTTCCAGCCACAATAAGCGAAGTGATAGGTTCACGTATGTATGTGGTGGAGCTTGCCAACAGACGCAAATGGCGGTGCCATGTAGACCACCTTAGGCAGCGGTAGGCGAAGGAAAGCCTAGACTCCCAGCCGGCTGAGTCTCCCGAACCAGCCGGCTGTCCCAGACCTCCAACCACGGAGGTGAGTACTGCTGTGCTCAGTACTGTCCCCGAAGTAGGGCAGACCCCTACCTTCGAGGCTGCAACCGCGGACGAAAGCATACCTGACTCAGAGAACAATGAGTCAAGCAGGGGCCCCCAAGCAGAGTTATGCCCTGAGCCTGCACCGCTATGCAGGTCTCAGCATGTGCGCCGTGCTCCAACGTATTTCAATGATTATGAGTATTAATGTATGTCTTTACTTAGGGGGGAAGAATTTGTGATGTATTCAATAGCTGCCAATGTATGATGTGAATCACCTAACCCATACACCATGTTAAGCTTCGTCCTGGGCAAGGATCCTAATCCATCCAATCCTATTGGTAGCCCAGGAAGAACCAACCAATCACATGCCATCAAGCTCCCTGAGCGGGAACGTCTGTGATTGGACCTTATGTACACAATCTTATTGGTTGTTAATGTATAGTATGGCATGGCTACATTAGCAGGGAGAATTTAAAAGTAGAACAGCTTCAGTGTTAAAGCTGTTCTGGCTATCCGAGTTGATCTGTTTTGGAGTTGAGTTACGAGTTGCTGAATAAAGCTGAATCTTTGCTGAATCACTCTCTGACTCGTTTGTTAAGTAGCCGACTTAACACTAAGCTTCAAGGAGAAACAGTGGGATATAAATGTGAGGAACAGTTGAATCTATTCATAGAAGGAAAAGAATAGGGCACGTAACCAGATGAAGCAGGCCACAAAACACTTTTGCACAATTTTCTACCTCAAGTAAAAAGCAATGCTTCACACAGGCAGCTTATTTATTTACTTAATTATTTTAAATGCTCTGCCCAAGGAGGCTTACAAAATAAAAAATAAAATAAAAACAAAATATTAAAATATATTAATTTAAATATAGCATTAAAACCCAGCTACAGTGTAAAAAACATAAGACTATAAAAACAGACCACAGAACAGCGGAAAACAGCAGTTTTCAGACTAAAAACACACTAAAATGGTATTGAAAGATCAACTCCTTAGCCTGGGTGAACAGAAACGATTTGGCCCAGCACCCAAAAGAGAACTATGGAGGTGCCAGGCCATTGTCAAGAGCAAAGACATTCCTTGGGCATGGTACCACAAATGAAAAAGCTTTGTCTCTGGTTTCCATCCATTTTATGTCTGCAGATGGGGGCACAGGGAGAAAGGCTGGAGAAGAACCACCACTTGGAATTGTGCCGGTAAACTAACAGGCAGCCAGTGGAGTATGAGTGCCTCAGGTGACAGATTTGGGGGGCGAGGGGTTATTAAAGGTCAGCAGCCTGCAAATTATTTAGTTTGTATATTTGACCACTATGGGGGGGGGGTGGCCCTTTTGATTTCTGCCTCAGACACTACAATGTCCAAGGCCGTTTCTTGCTAAGAGAGAATGGAAGAGTTTTGTCTGTCTCTTGAGATGTTGCTATCTTGACATACATACACCGCGATTAGAACCGCCCTGTGTACACTTACACGACAGTTCAGGCCCACAGACTTTACTGGTAGACTTGTGTAGGCTGAGCTGCAGAAGTTGTGCACTTTGTTCGTAACATTTCAGTCACAGCACCGGGGAGTCGTTCAGGATTGAGGCAGGTTTTCCCCGTGCCCAGCACGGAAATGGCACTATCGCTGTTTTTAGAAGGTGAATTTGCCATTTCAACGCGGAATCTGGACATAACCCCCGAGTTGGGGGGGGGGGGGGAGTAAAATGTGAAGTTACCCTGAAGGTGGTTTCTACTGCAGTATCCCCCCCCCCTCGCCCGCTTTTCTTCAAGAGAACGCAGCTCTTAAGCACAAACAGTTTCTTACGAAGAAAAAAGCGTTTCCAGCCGAGCTGTCGAAATGCAAACTATCAAATGGTAGGCGAAAACTCTCCGAAGTCACTTTGAGCTCATCCATACCACGTAGGCTAAAAGGAGGAAAAGGCGCGGGGGGGGGAGTTCAGGAGGGAGGGAGGTGGGTGGGTATAGGGAACATTTGGGACTCTCTAAGTGGCGGAGACGGAGAGAGTGCGGCTGGCGGCAAGACGCGGCGGCTGCTTGAGTATTTCCTATGAGTGATCACAGGCCTCGGACGCGGGTGTGTTGGGGGGGCAGGCTCTGGTTGGCTTTGCTTGGGCGGCCGCCGCTGCCCTGTGTGCATTTGTGCGTGTCTGGAAGCTCCCTCCCCTCTTCTTGCCTTGTCGTGCAATTAGGATCGTGGTGCAATATAAAAGCAACGAAGCGCCCTCCTTGTCTCT
>NW_015161409.1:35882-77954 GCF_001447785.1 Gekko japonicus
GGGGAGGAAGCTGGAGGTGGGGGGGGGGGATTGCAGCAAGGTCCCATGCCCTGGCCTTTCCTCCTCTGCCCTGGGATCCCCGTCTCTCTCGCTTTCCCTTCGGCCACATTGTTGGCTCCAGGCTGGGGGGAGGGAGCAATGCCTTGCTCAATCGGATGAAAGTTTGCATAATGATCATGGGAAGACAGCAGTGAAAATCTCGACCTCTCCCAAGCCAGGTAAGTTTCCTGCTTTTTTTTAATACAGTTTTTTTTTTTTTTTTTGGGGGGGGAGGACAAACGTATGGTTCCCTTGTCTGAAAGGTTGCGTAAGATTCTCTGCAATGGGGGGAAACCTGGGGGAGAGGGGAACCCCCTCCCCAACGTGAAGTAGCGCACAAGGTTTAAAAACAGCGTCCTGATAGTATTGGGGGGGGGGATTTATTATTTTTGTCTCTGATCGGTTGCCTGAAGCGACGGAGGAGGAGGCTAGAAGCGAAGAGTTGGCCAGCACAACACGAATGTGTAATGCTGTTTTGCTGCTGTTGTCTGATTTCCTAAGACTCTGGGCGACTCGAGTTGGCATTGTCTTTTAAAGTTAGCAGGAGAGAAAATTTGCGCG
This sequence comes from Gekko japonicus, assembly GCF_001447785.1. Lineage (NCBI taxonomy): Eukaryota > Metazoa > Chordata > Lepidosauria > Squamata > Gekkonidae > Gekko > Gekko japonicus. The sequence goes on from NW_015161409.1 coordinate 36,483, forward strand.
TAGCCGAGGAAGGCTGCAGCCTTTTAAATCTAACATCTGCTGATTGCCCTCGTTTTGTTTTAGCAGCAGTCTCTTTGGACTGTATTCTTCTTAACCTCTTTTTAAAAGGATCCTTTGGGGGGATTCTTTCCCCCTGTGGAACGTTCTTAATAAATATCAAACCGTTACGTATTTTTTTTAAGCCCCCCCCCCCCCCCGCCCTAGGTTTCCGAAGTCGAACGCCTAAGTTTTGCCTTCATGGCGTGATCTAGGAAAGGCCAGGATAAGGTTTATGACATCTGACCAGCATTTGAAGGTATGTCTGCTGCAAATGGCTTGTCGAGGCATAAGTGCAGTTTTGCAGTCTCCTAGCAACGCCATTGACTGATTCGAATCCCAACCAATCGCCGCGCTCCTTTCCCCCTTCAAATGTTTTTGACTAGTACGGGAGGGAGTGTTGCAATGTGCAGGAAGAAAAACTGTCTTTGGCCGGCTGCCTTTTCCTTCCTCCGCTCTGTTTTCCTTTCCCGTCACAACGATGCCCTTCTGTATTTAGGGTTATTTTTCACATCGGCTTTATGCAGTCGTCTGTAACATACCCTCAGTCTGACAAACATTAATAACTGCGGGTTGCCTTGACGCCCCCATCGTTCTCATTTCTCCCGCTCCCCTTGCTGTGTCTCTGCTATGTCAGTTTTTTACAGCTGAAAAAAGAGATTATGACTGTCTTAGACGACAGCAAAGTTTGTGGGGTTTTGGAGTGGGGGAAGCCCCCCTCCCAGCAGCTAGAAGCATATCTGATAGAGCTACTGAATAGGCAGCAGGTTATCAAATGAACTGAACTGCAGAACTTCGTGTTATTTTGCCCAGCTGTGGAGCACAGGAATGAAATTTCTTAGCAGGTGGAGCCTAGTCATGGAAGGCTTGCTTGTGGCCTTGTATCCCAATTTCTTCCCCCAGACCCGCTTAAACCTTTGCTAGGTTTCTGATACACCGTACTGTAACATAAGCTGTGTACAGGTATCCTTGGCAAGGTGCTTGAACCTGTCCTTGTTGCCCTCAGCAAGGTTCCCTCTAAGCTGCGGAGTCCTGTGAACAAAAATCCTACTCGGTGAGCGACCGGCATTAAAGTGGTGAGCCAGCGATTTGGCTGCTGCAGAAATTAGTTTGCTCAGGAGCAGAGGCTGAAAAACTGTGAGCCAGCTCACCCTAACTCAGCTTAGAGGGAACACTGGCCCTCAGTACTGAGTGTGCAACTCTTGGGTTTTAGGTTGCTTGAAAGGTGCAAAGGTTTGTGTGCCTCTTGGCAAGTGATCCATACGAGACACTTATGAAACAGTAAAGTTTCTATACTTGAATTTTGTCAGGAAGATCAAAACTGAAGCCAGCTTAGGTTTAAAAAAAGAAAGAAAGAAGGCAATTGATATTTAAATGTATACGTGGCCTAATGTTTCCTAGTGAGCCAAAGTCAGATGTGGGATTTCCCAGTGGCTTACTTATGTCTTCAAAATATTGTCAGTGGTGTATTGTACGTGCTGTTGTGGTGAAAAGACATTTTACTGTGTTCAAGATCTCAGCATGAAGTTCCCATGTTTATACTCTACGCTGGTCTCAGGAATGGCTTGTATTAGAAAGTCACTGTGTCTGGTACTCTGGAGGAAAATAATTTGTAAATTGCAATTTCAACTATACTGGGGCTAGTGCTAGTCAGTTAAGCTTGATCCTTCAGAGTTGCAGGATCAGAGCTAACTGTATCCATCAATCCACCGTAAGCTTTTAAAGAGAAGTCAGTGGGTTTTTGTGTGTGTGTGTGTGTGTGTGAAAACTGATGGTACGATACAGCCCTTTGGGAGGATACTGGTAAGTAAGCACATTTAAACTGAAAGAGAGCAGCATGTCGTCATAGCAACAGAGCAATTAAATTATGTTGTCAGCCATGATATAATTTTCCTATTTAAAAGCTTGCTCCTGGGACACAACTTCTGTTCATACTGAACTCACTTGTCTACCATGCTCCCAGTTGCAAATACAGCTGGGATGCACAAAGGTTGTATCATTTAGGGCCCATTTCTCTAGGCACATCCGCTCCTCCCCATTACCTTGGTACTTGCATGTGTCAATTCATTAATAGCACCCTTAATGGGGCAACCTCAGGGAAAAAATGCAAATCCCTCTTTTACATAGTAGTCATAAAATGTGGTTCAAGTATTTGTACAGCGTATAGCAGGCCATCTTGAGTGGTAGAAACAGGGCAGATGTCTATATTAAATGCAGAAGAGGGGTGGGAATGTGGTTTCCAAGTTACTTTCTTGGCCTTTTAAAAAGTACACAGTTTAAATTGTGTCCTTTTAACATCCTTTGTTTTTATTAGGTTTTGCAGTATTTTTTGGCATGCTTTCCCTGGCTTAGCTCTAATGTTGAAATGGCTGCAATGCACTCCCCCCTCCCCGAAATTCTAAGTGGTTTTTGTATCCTCCTTCAAATGAATTTGTGTTCTTTACCCCAGAGCACAATCTTTCTCAAATCTCTGCTTATTCAGGGCCCACTCCTTTAATGACCTCTTATGTAATTACCACTTCCCTTCTTGTTGCTATAAAGTATCTGTTGGACATCATCAAGGCCTTTCCAAAGAGATGTGTTCAGCAGTCGATGTTCTGAAACAAACCCCTTTGTAATGCTGTGTTTTAAAGCTAGAGTAGCCATTTTTCTTCCACCATGGGTACAAGTTTGCTTTGTAGACAAGTTTCACTTCTCAGTTGCTTTTTCCTTTGAAGCTCAACAAACAAGAACCTTTCTACTTCCTTTGTAATAGCTGTTTGCTGAATTGTATAAAAATGCCTTGCCTCTTATAGAGTTAAAAAAAAAAGCAAGTGGTGTTGCACTTCCTGTTAACCCTTTCTGTACTGTAATCAGCATGTTTTTGATTTAGGACTGTTTCTGTTGGTCTGAGTAGAGGTAAACTTTCATGCTGCAATATATATGTGTTCTTACCAAAGCTTGCGTACTTTCAGTGAACAAAAAAAACTAGTTCCACCACAAGTACTGAGAAGTGTTATTTTTTTTAAACCAAGAATCGGGCCTTTTGGTAGAATTGTTAGCTGTTCCGAATCAGTGTTGAAGAGCACAAACAGCATGCAGAAGATGTAGCTCTGATTAATTTTAGAATGGAAATTTGGACTGGATGTTTACAGGAGAGATTGAGAAAGGTGTTGCTGAAGGCTTGAGCATTGTTTGACTTCACTGACTGTGTCATCTTATGAATTTGTTCCTCTGTACTTACTACACATGTCCCTTGGTGTTTTGATTTATGTTTGATGTAACAAAAATGTAATGCCGCCTTGCATGTTGCTGCCTGGGACCAATATAGAAACAGCAGCCTCAGCTGGTTGATATGATGTCACTCTTCATGCTTTCTTCTAGGTCATGCTTATTGTATTTACCGCTGGCTCTCGTTTCAGTGAAATGTGTGTTGCCGGGGGTGGCTGTTTGGGTGCGTGTGTGTGTGTCTGCATTTCTAGATATTGGCAGTGAACCCCAACTGCAGAAGCCTTTTGCACTTCATTTGGAGGCAAAAAAGTTGGTAGCTGTAGTGAGCAAGTGCTTGGGTGTCATTGTGGCTGCTGTGTGTATAAACATGGAGTTTTGCCTGCTTGAACATTCAGCTAGAGCAGGCGAGACTATAATTATAACATGGCTGTGTTCATACTGGAAGTGAAACAGCTGTACTTAATCTGAAGCAACTGGTCTTAAGCTCCCGATTTTTTCTGCTTATTACAAGCAGGGGTATGTGTGTGACAGTGATATGTACACATGCAGTCCAGCCCTGTGCATGCTTGCTTAGAAATAAGTCCCACTGATCTTATTGGGGGCTTATTCTTCAAATAAGTGTGTGTAGGATTGTGGTCTTAACGGTGAAATTTTAGAGTGTACATTCCTCTTTTAAGCCTGGACTGGGATAGCCCAGGCTAGCCCAAGCTCGTCAGATCGCAGAAGCTAAGCAGGGTCGGCCCTGGCTAGTATTTGGATGAGAGACCTCCAAGGAATACCAGGGTCCTAATGTGGAGGCAGGCCATGGCAGACCACCTCTGAACGTCTCTTGCCTTGAAAACCTTCTGGGGTCACCATAAGTCAGCTGTGAGTTGTTGGCACTTGCCATCCCTACCGCATTCCTGTTTGGATAGAGCGTTGTGTACAGTAAAAAACACACAGAGTATCTCAGGAATACCCTAGTGTGTTATGCCAGTGATAGAGATCCAGCTCTTTCCCCAGCCTCTGTATCCTTTGCTTAACAAACCTTGATGTGTGTGCTATCTGATTTAAAAAAAAAACACAAGCCATAAGATTTCATAAATGGTCAAATTACTGACTGGGGGGGGGGTGAGGAGAGAAATCTGTCAGAATGTTGTGATGCTAACTCTGGCGCTGTCAACTAATACTTGCATTTCTTCCCCTTCCCTTCAATGTCTTGGATTGCTTTACCAGGAGCCTCCATCTAAATGGGTCCAGTTATGCCTCCCAGTAAGAAGCCGGAGGGCTCGGGAATTAGCGTTTCCAGCGGACTGAGCCAGTGTTACCGGGATGGTGATTTATCCAAGACGCTTCATGACGATGAGGACTTGGATATCTCTTTACCTGTTCTTCGATCAGAAAAAGGGCCCATGGAGGACGAAGAGCTAACTAACTTGAACTGGCTACATGAGAGTAAGAACTTGTTGAAAAGTTTTGGGGACACGGTCTTAAGAAGTGTTAGCCCCGTGCAGGATCTTGACGATGATACCCCTCCGTCCCCTGCTCACGCCGACATGCCCTATGATGCCAAGCAGAACCCCAACTGCAAACCACCGTACTCTTTTAGCTGCCTCATATTTATGGCCATCGAAGACTCTCCAACCAAACGGCTGCCTGTAAAGGATATATACAACTGGATTTTGGAACACTTCCCTTATTTTGCAAATGCCCCCACTGGATGGAAAAACTCTGTGAGGCATAATCTGTCGTTGAATAAGTGTTTTAAGAAGGTGGACAAAGACAGAAGTCAGGTGAGGCTGGAACGATAGTATTCTCCCTGCCTGTACAAACCATTTAAACTTTTGTTTTGTTTGTTTGTTTTCCAGTTTGAGGGGGAGAAGCTGTGTACTCTTCCCACTTCTCCCCATTCTTCCGGTTTTAGTTCATTCAGAAAGGTGGTAATGCTCTTAGCTGGTTCATTATTGATGGCATTGAATTCACTGTCTGTCTGAGTGTAAAAAAGCATTGTTTGTGTGCATTTTTTAATATGAACCTGTCAATTGTGGGGGACTATTCAAGTACATAAGATGCGTATAATGGCATTGTGTAAGTAGACTGGACATCGTTCTTCACTTGGATGATATCCCCCCCCCCCCGCTTTCTATTACTTTGGCTCCCTATAGCCAGGCTGCAGTATTGGGGGAGCACAGAGGTGGGGTTCCAAAGGGTTCCGCAAGTCAAGTGACTTCACAAAAGCCGTTTTCATTGTGTTCCCGTTTGCTCAGCAGCCCCAAGCATGCCTCCTGAAAAGCCCTTGCTGCAGGTTTGGGGGAGGGGAATCATCCAGAACAGTGTGTCACACTGAGGGATGGGACTGTGGCTCAATAGAAGAGCCTCTGCTTTGCATGCGGAAGATCCCAGGTTCAATCCCCAGCATCTCCAGCTAAAAGGATCAGGTAGTAAGTGATGGGAAGGACCTCTTCCTGAGACCCTAAAGAGCTGCTGCCTTTCCGAGCAGACAGCACTGACTGTGATGGACCAAGAGTCTGATTCAGTATAAGGCAGTGACATGTGTTCATGGGGTGGTTGTAACAAGAGCAGAGAATCAGCATGAGGCTATTTCCTTACACCTTTCTTGTACAAATACTGGTTCTTCACCATTTGAACCATACGGGCATTGGGCTGCTTGGCTCCTCATGCTTACTTACATTCCTTTCACTTGGTATTCTAGGCATTTTTTCTTCTAAATTAGTACTGTTCGTACATCTGTTCCTTCAAATGGGTGTGTAATTCATTCAGTCTGACACATAACAAGGTTCTAATTAAACATTTATATGGTGCTGACCCCATCTTCAGTATTACAGCCTCTAACCTGTGGAGGGAAAAAACTGGGAGTAAAGTGACTAAGGGGAAGTGTCACCTGAATTATAAACAAGCACGAGATATCAAACTATACAATGTCTGTACCATTCTCCCACAAAAGCACTTGCCCACAGGCTGGGGTGGGGGGATCGTTTTCATCCTGGTGACTGCGTCTCCTGGGGCTTACCAAAGGGCCATCCAAATTTGTATTGATCTCTCAGTCCATCCTGGCTGCTTTGTGGTAGGTAGGGAAGGTTTTACTCTCTGTTCAAGTGCTCTGTTTTTGTGTTTACGTTTTTGTTTTTGCGTTCATATGTGAAGCCGCTTGCCCCAGGCATTCTCTCTGGTTTGCCTAAGAGTGTGAGGAAAGGACAAATTACTTAGCCTCTTCCCTTTCCACACACCTGTATGTGTCTTTCTATTGCCTTTATTCCCCTTGCCCAGCGGTGCCTCTGCTTCCAGGCCTCGCCCCACCCCTTAGCTCCACATAGGGACTTGTGTACAAGAGTGTTTCTGTTTTCATCAGCAAAACACTGAAGGGTATGAGATCACTTTTATTATTTAGGCCCTACTACTCTTGGTTAGTTCTGATCCCCACTCCCTTCCAAGTGTGCCTTGAACCTGAGTTTCGCCTGCTTTGTTCTCTGAGGTTTCCTCGTCACTACTCACCCACCACCATTTTTGCAGCCTTGTTTTTTTGGGGATTCTTTCTGACTTTGTGTTGCTTTACTTTACTATTAGTCCCATTAGTCTTCAATGCCGGGCAAAGAATAAAGGTTAGTCACAGGTTGCTGGATCTCTTGGGAAATCCTAGTAATCTCCAATAATGTAAAATTATGTGGCCATTAGTGGCAGATTCCTTGGTAGTGATTCGCACAATAAACTTTTTAGTGGTGTGTGGGTGTACAACTAATATGACTGCAATCTTGTGCACAGTTGTTTGGGAGAAAGTCCCATTGCAGTCAATGATGTTTGCTTTTAAGTACTAATATGCACAGAATCCAAAAGTCCATTTTTCTTGCAGAGAGTGACAGGACGAACAGTGTGCTCATACATATGCTTCTGTATTCTCCCTGATCCATGAGCAGGTTACATGTCTATAATTGCAGTCCTTATCAGGTCTACTCGCTAGAGCTTATGCTTAGGAAAGTGTTCTTAGGATGACACTATGTCAGTCTGGGTGATCCCAAGCTTTCAGGAACCAGCTGGCTTTCAGACCAGCTGGGTGGCATTAGGCCAGTCACAGTTCTCTCAGAGTTGGTCACTTGAGCAGTTCCACCTATCTCATAGGGTGTCTGTTTTGGGGAGAGGAAGGGAAGGAGATTGTTAGCCGCTCTGAGACTCTGAGTGAAGGGCGGGGTATAAATCCAGCTCCTCTTCTCCCTGTTCTTAAAAGTGCTGACTCAACTTGCTGTTCCTTAAAGAGCAAAAGAAAACACACACACACACACACACCTGTTATGGATTCAGTGGCTGGCCTTGGCTAATTTCTGGGCTAAATAGATCCTTTAGAAACAACCTGTGTGTATACTGCAAAAAAAGGAATGTATTGTCTCTTGTGTCTGGCTTTGCCCAATGAATCACCGTTATATGGCTGGTTCTAGACTAGTGGGTATCAGAGTTCTATTAAAAAACTAAACAGCTCTTGCAAGCATAACCCTGTCCACCCCTGTTATATAGTAATGAATTCAACCTCTAGTCTTTTACAACATAATTTTTATTTGGGTTTAAGTGTAAAGAATTGTTTTCCCTTTATATGGTCTATATGGTCTAATTTTGTCTAGGAATTAACTTAATAGGTATTACCTTATTACTAGTAACTGTTTATGTTAGCTGACTATGTAGTCTGTCTAGTGGGGTAGGACTTTAATGGAGGCTGGTAGAAAATAATGCCTGGCAACAAAGCCTAGTTGTACTTTGTAGACTGCTGGTCTTGTACTCTTCATATGCTTTGGAAGTTAATGCTGCAGGTTTCTTAAAATTTTACTCATGTTTACTAAGCTGTGTTAGCTAGCTCTCAGTTGTGCAGTGAGGATGGAAAAAACATTTTTTCTTGTCTTTGCACACTAATGTAACAGCACAGCAGTGCTCATTTTTGTCCCAAGCAGTAGCTCAAAAACTTTGCAAATCCATTCGAAATTCTACAATGTGCCACAATTGTTTTTTGTTTTTTTCACACATTGTTAACTTTGTTTTTAAAAAGTATTCTATTTGTGTGGTATCATGCCGCTGTGTCAATTCATATTTGTGAAATAGCACACCAAAAAGCAAAACTGTCCCCATCCAAAGGAATCTGCTGAAAAATCTTTTCTACCACTTTACCTGTATTTGTCACTCCTGCCTTTTCTGCATTGTGCTGGTCAAGCGGCTGCCATTTTTAGTTAAGGAAGGCATTTCACAGAGTTGCTTTTCCGAAAGCACATGTGCTCATAATTTGCCCCAGCTTCACTGAATAACTTAAATGAGAAATTTCAGCTTCACAATTTTATGAATTCAGAATGGATTTTTGCCAACCTGGAAAGGACAAGGCCCCTGGAATATTTAGTGGAATCTAAGCCAGGAAAAAAACAGAAACTGAAGGCATGTTTTCTAGTGCACAAAAAGTAGCTTGTAAACTTGACTGTACAGGCAGATTTTAAAAACTTCTATAACTCAGTCATTTTACCTCTGATTTTTGTCCCCTGAAATTTGGTCAGATTATACTGATCTTCAAGTAGATTCTCTGTGCCATATTTAAGACCAAGTGGTTTGTCTTAATGTTGTTGTGATAGAGTTTTCAGGTGTTACAATGGTAGAATGTTAGGGAAAATGTACCACAACTATACTGGCAGGCCCATATAAACTTGCTTGATGCTTCATTTCTAGCCAGTCTGGCAGACGTTAAGGCTTTAAGGGCAGTGTGTGGCAGGCAAAAATGGGTATGGAACAACAGACTACACTTTTGAGTAAAATGATGAAGAAAGCTTTCAAAGAATTAACAAAGTTCCTTGAAAATGTGTCCTTGCAGTTCTTGATTTTGGATGAGTGTATACTTTCCCTTCTTGTTTCTTTGAAGTAGTAAGGTGTGGAAATGACGTCCTTGTGTCTCCCCACCCCACAAAAAAAAGTGAACAGATGCCATAGACTGAAGTGATTGTTGCACAGTGAAATTTTTATGTTCTCTGGTCTAGAGTACTTTGGATGATATGTGTCTTCCAGGAAAAAAGAGACATACAGTCATAACACAACCATTCCGGAAAGACGTCATCTTCTTTTTCTGCAGTGTAGCTATCTTTGACCTAGTTTTGGGGTATGATGCAGTTGCTTATAATGTTAAGGTATTACATGCTTTAAAATCTAAATGAAGGAGGTTAGGAAAAGTAGACTATTAAATCAGAAATTGTAGTTTTCATATCTGAAATTGCCAGTGTGCAATTTTTTTTAATCTTTGGTTTTTTAATCCGCCCACTTTGTCTTATTGATTGAATCCTTCCATTTTTGCACAGAACATCTTACTTTGTAATCTCTGTTCTTAAGATTTATTATTATTAATAATAACAATAGGAATCTTAAGAACAGAGATTACAAAGTAAGATGTTCTGTGCAAAAATGGAAGGATTCAATTCTTCTTATTATTATTAATAATAACATTTCTATTCCTCCACTTTATCCAGATATGTTCCCCAAGGTGGTGCACATCCAAACATTAAAATATTCCAGCATTTAAACAGCATTTAAAATAAGGCATATATAAAGCAGTTCAGTAGAAACATATGAACACACACAACACCACAACCAGGAAGGAAGACCAGTAACAGTTATTGGGGGGAGGGGAGTGGCTGTATGCCAGACAACATAAAAAAAGTCTTCACCTACTGGCAGAAAAAGAGATAAAGAGAGACAGACAGATCTCCCTGAGGGGGAAGGTTCAAAGGTTTGGTACCACAATCAAGTTTTGATACCACAACCAAGAAAGCCCCTTCTCAGGTTGCCACTTACCTAGCCTCAGGTGGTGGGGTCACCTGAAACAGGTCCTCCAAAAGTATACTAGCCCCAAGACTGAACTGATATGGTCCCTGTGACCCACTCCAGTCACCATTCTGGCTGCAGCATTTTGTACCAACTGATAATTCTGGACAGTCTTCCAGGGAAGCCTCATGTAGAGTGCGCTGCAATAATCTAATCTAGATGTTACCAGGGCAAGCATTACAATGGCAAAATTTGGCAGTTTGGTGTAGTGGTTAAATGTGTGGACTCTAATCTGGGAGAACTGGGTTTGATTCCCCTCTCCTCCACTTGCAGCTGCTGGATGACCTTGGGCAAGCCATAGTTCTGTCAGAGGTGTTCTTGAAAAGAGCAGTTCCTGTCAGAGCTCTCTTAGCCCCACCTACCTCACAGGGTGTCTGTTGTGGGGAGGAGAAGGGAAAGGAGTTTGTAAGCCACACTGAGACTTCGAGTGAAGGGCGGGGTATAAATCCAATCTCCTCCTCCTGCTGCTGCTTCTGCTGCTGCTGTTGCTGCTCAGGAAGGGCTTGAGCTGGTGAAAGGCACCTCTGGCCACTGCTGACACCTATTTATTCAACAGGAGGTCCAGGTCCAGCAGCACCCTCAAACTACAAACCTGCTCTTTTAGGGGGGCAGCAACCCCATGCAGAACAGGAGATATCCCATTTCCTGGATCAAATATCCCCACACACACCTGTAGCACAAGTTCACAGTTTCCACAGCCTCCGTAGGATCTGCTGGAAGCGTAAGACAGAGATGAGTGTCATTGCCACATTGGTGGCAACTCAGCCCAGATACACTAATGACCTTTTCCAGCAGCTTTATATACATGTACATGTATAGAACCTTGTTGAACACTGTGGCCAGAGGCCAAGGGGCAGAGCGGCAGTCCCCAGCAACACACTTTGAAACCTACCTTCGAGGTAGAACCAAAACCACACAGAACAGTTTCTCCCAGACCTAATCCCAAAAGACTGTCCAGAGGGCTACAATAATTGATGGTATCAAAAGCCGACAAGAAGTCCAGGAGAATTAATAGGGTTGTGTTCCCTGTCTGTGTCTCAGTGCAGGCCATCCATGAGGGTGACCAAGGCCATTTCAGTCTCATAACCAGGCCTGAAACATGATTGGAATAGATCCAAACAATCTGCTTCATTCAGGAATCCCTGAAATTTCCCAGCCAGCATTTGTTCAATCATCTTGCTCAAGAATGGTACATTGGCACTGGGTGGTACTTTTTTAAAATGTTTATTGGAAAGAAGGAAATGCGACTCTGCAGTAATTTTATATTTTAGTCCTTTTTCTCTTTCCACCTCAATTGGTTCCATGCAATCAGCCATCAGATTCATGCTCCTGTAGTGCTTACATCTTCTTCAGCCATTTATAGATGACTGCTAAAATGCTTTAGGATGTGACAATAGAACAAGATGGAAGGACTGATTTAAACTGAATTGCTTAAATAATGATTTAAATCACTAAGAAAAAAAGACCTGCTTAGTTCAAGTTTCCTCTGTGCATTTTACATATTGGGTTGGATCCAGCATAGAATTTCTGTGCTGGCCGCTTGTGTTAAGTCAGGCTTACTGTATCCCCACTTGTGTTTCTGTTTGTGCAAGATCTTGTACAACCAAGTTGTGGACACTGTGGTATATTAAAGAGGAAAGTGCAAGATATTGCATAAGTGGAACTGCACTAAGTTTGTATTTCCGTTTGTGCATAGCTAGATCGAAGCTACTGCCTTAAAAAAGAGCCACGCAGTTTGTTATAATTAGTTATTTACAGCTAAGTAAAGCCTTTATTTCACCTAGGGGGATTTAATTTAACCATATATTATGTTATTTCTTAATTATATGGTATTTTTACTGTTAGAAAATGATACACAATACATAGCTTATCTAATAGACAGCTATGTGTTGTGTCATACTGCATTATAACAATAATTAGAAGTTAAGTATGCACACAAATCCACGTAGAACTGTTTCCATGCAACACCAGAGTCTGACTTCTGCAATACTTGCCCGTCTTTGCTAAAGTCCCTTGTGCTGCCCAGTGTATTGTCCAGGATAGGTACTTACATGGCCACTTAGGAAGTGTTTATTGGAGCTATGATTTACCTTGTAGTACATGATCTGTTGTGTAATATCTGTGGCCTTGCAGCCAAAGTAGCATGAGCAAAGCTCAGTGAGAGGAACGAAATGTGCAGCCTCCCCTTTCCCAGTGCTGCCGATTGGTTCCCCCTGAAGTGACCATGCTTGTGGCTCAGTGGTAGAGCACCTGCTTTGCTTTCAGGTTTAATCCCTGGTGTCCTCAGTTACAAGGATCAGGTAGTAGATGATGTGGAAGACCTTAGCCTGAGCCACTGGAGAGCCACTGCCAGGCTGAATAGACTATAATGACCTTGATGGACCTGTGGTCTGATTCAGTATAAGGCAGCTCTATTTATATTCAGCTCCTAGGAACAACGCTGGTTGTAGTATGGGGCTCTGTACTGGGAGGGGGAAATCATTGAAGATTGTCCCCCTCTCCACTGGCAGAATTGTCCTTTCATTGATGTAAAACAAGACTTGGAACTGAGACACAGAATGTAACTTTGAAATACAGATGTTTAATGAATTAGTCTTTACATAGAAAAATCTTCCATAGTTGGCACTAGGGGTGTGCGCTCCGTATATACTGAGCCAAATAAATATGTGAATAATGCCTTATTGGTATTATTTGGGTATTCAGTCAGCTGAATACCAAATCAGAACATCTATTCGGTAGCTGAATAGAGATTCCCGAATACTATTTGGCTATTATTTGGCGCCATTATACCCTATGGGTCCATTGTAGTCAATGGCAAATCTCATAAGGTATATTCAGTGGGCTGGGAGGAGGGGTTTTGAGGTAAAGGCACCAAATTTGCAGCGTAGCTGCTGGAGCCTCTCCCCAAAAGGACCTCCAAGTTTCAACAATATTGGACCAGGAGGTCCAATTCTATGTGCACCCAGAGAGTGTGCCCCCATCCTCTATTGTTTCCAATGGGAAGAAAATAGCAAGGCAATACAAGCTCAGCAGAATCCCCCAGAGAATCTGCAGTTGAAAGTGAAGTGTGTGCATGGAGGGGAGGCAGTTTCACAAGGCCAGCAGCAGAACCAGTGCAATGTTGTTCAATATCATACTACATTCATCATTTCACCTCCTCAAAAAACAAAATTTTAGAAATTGATTTCAACCTAGTTTAAAAAAAATTACAGGAATTTTTGTTTCCCATGGCATTTTCAAGTAGGCTGCTATCTGTAAAAACTGTTAAACTACATTTCTAGTATCTCAAAACCGAATCCATAATCTACTGCCAACTACGGGTATGCAATGAAAAATATTTGGTATTATTCAGATTCAGGGTTTGAAAATCTGAATATATTTGGTGTACCCGAGCATTCCCGAATACCGATATTGGTATTATATTGGTATTCAGGAAATACTCGGGAATCACAATATATTTGGCTCCATTGTAACCTATGGGGCCATTATAGTCAATGGCAAATCTCAGTGATTTTTTTTCTGGGTGTTATGGTGTTAGGCAGATCTGTATTCTAATTTTACCTGAATGGTTCCGTTGTAGGTGTACTTTTTGTTTGTATTTTCTGTGGTGTTATCTCTTGAGTAAGACAGAAATAGGAAGGAAGAGTATCGTTGAGTTTCACAAATCAGTTTCCACTCTGAGTCAGGAAGAGTTTGATGAAATTCCTAAGTCTGCATATTCCTATTCCAGTCAAATAGAAAGTGCCAGATTTAACTTCTTTGCATTTCCTACATTGACTTGCACACAAGTAGTTGAACAAAACAACTGGAGTCATTTCCGTTGGCTGGCACTTGTTTTGCACTCTATACTTTAGATACTGTTCCTGGATATTGTGGTGTATAATGCAAAAAAGATGTGGCAGGGCAGTGTTGAGCAGGAAATTGTATTTATATTTCAACTGAACCCTTTTTTCCAGAGGTAGATTTCCTTATATTAGCGGTTGTGGGGTTTTGGTTTCCTTTGTGACTTTTTAATTAATTGAATAGAATCTTCAACAAGAATCTCTCCACTGTTGCAACAGATTTGTTTTTGGCAAGGTAAAAGTCCCTTAAATGGAAATAGAGCATTTTATCCCCACGTATGTATCACTGTTCTTTGCAAAGAACACAAACCCATGTCTGTGAGTACTTGAGTCACGTTCCGAATGGACACATTCTCTTAAGACATATTTATAAATCGATTCCAAGATGCCTAATGTTTGAGGCCTACTCTTGTATCCAAAATGTCCAAAAAAGAAAATCTGAGCCAGGATTATGCTTACAAGATTAAATAGAATACTCAGGCTCTCTCACTTCTTTTGGATTCCCTATTTGTTTGTTTTTTTACCAGTTCAAAAGTAATACTCTCAGTTGAAATTTTGCTGCAATCTAATGTATGGGATGTGTGATAACTCTATTGGGGAGCTTCAATTCATCAGATCTTTATTGCATGCTTAAAATCAATTTTTCTTTCCATGAGGGAAAGGAAGCAAAAGTATACCAAAAAAATTTGAACGGGAAGTGCATGATCACTTAAGACAGGTTTCTGTTACAAGTTTTCCGTTTGCACTCAGGTTCTCTGTATGAAGTTGGTTTGCTTTTGGGGTGGACGCTAAAGGGGCAGGATAAAGTTCAAGAAGGATTAAAAAAAAAAAAAGACTGACTCCTGCATTAAATCTGCAAGCCCAACAAGCCGGAACTAGTTGACCTTTTTTGTTGTTGTTGACACAGTGGAGTAAGGTACAGTTGTGTCACTGTATATGGAACGCACATAGAGCTTTCTTAGGTTGGTCGCACCATTTGTCCATCTCACTTGGTGTCGTCTGCTCTGACTTGTGGTGGCTCTCCCAGAGTTTGAGGCAGAGCAAAGTTTTCCCTAACACTTCTTGACTGAGCTCTCATAACTGGAGATCCTGGGGACCTTCTGCTTGCAAGCATGTGCTCTGCCACTGAGCCATGGTCCCTGTCCTGGAGGGTAAGATTAGGTACACAGAGAGATGACAAGTGAATGGATTTTAGGGCTCTGGTGAAGCAACCAGAAGAAGGAAATGTGTTGCAAGCCCAACTGAAGAGTGTTGGAGAAGCCAATCCTAACAAAGAGGGACAGGGAGATAGAAGTGTTGTCCAAAGTTACTAAAGGGGAGTTGAATCAGGAGCTCCTTTTGTGTAAAACTGTGGATGTTAATTGGGGCTAAAAGAGCTATAGAGACCATTCCCCTGGAAGATGACTTGGGTAGTTTCAGATTCTCTGGTGCTGTGGCTACTGCTGTGCCAGCCGGGGTAGTTTGCTCCATTGCTCCATTGGAACAGCAGTATGTAACGGGTGAGTGCAGGTTATGGCCTTGGAATATGTCACACAGAGTTCTATGGCTGGTAGAATCATGAATACAGAATCAGAGATGTTCTGGACTTCAAGTCAAACTGTTCCACTTAGCGATACAGCCTCTATAGTTCTGACTTCATTTTCTGCAAGGAGCTGAGCTTGAAGTTGTAATTTTTAAGCCATGCTAAATAAATAAAAGGGGAATGCACAGCATAAGAATTTAGCAAACGACATATTTTGAAATCTTCAGAGGAGTTTCAATGGATGCAAAATAGCGCTTGAAAATTCTATCAGCTCTGAGAATTGTGGCTGTCTGTTAATTGATGTTGAATCTGTACTCTTTTCTTCCCCTTTTCCTTGTGGCCATTCTTGCAAAATTTATAACAATATGTAAAAGGAAAGCTTTTCTCCTGAAGTTCACTCTTGTCCCCCAGACACACACATGCTCTTTTGTGGGCGTCAGAGCTGTCTGCATGGCTTTGAAGTGGCCTATTCAGCCTAACCAACCCAGTCGCTACCGGATGTAATAGTTAGGAGAAGCCTTGGGCCTTTTTGCACATTATTTTGTTTTCCTGGTATGTCTGCTGCATGACTTTTTTCAGTATAGTGGTGGTATTTGGAAGATATTTCCATCCAGAGTATTTTGTGCCATGTACTTATATCTTTCCTGGGTACATATTGTGTACCCAACATCATCGTAATTGCAGTGGGTATCTGTGAGTGTCAAATACTCTGTATTTGCAGAGGTCCATCAGTGGCTATTAGCCACAAGGTATAGATAGGGACTCTGGGGCAAGTGATGCTCTGTCATCTTGGTGCTTGGGGGGGGGGTCAACAGTGGGAGGGCTTCTAATGTCCTGGCCCCACTGGTGGACCTGATGGCACTGGTATTTCTGGCCACTGTGTGATACAGAGTGTTGGACTGGATGGGCCTTTGGCCTGATCCAACATTGGCATCTCTTATGTTCTTATGTTCTTTATGTTCTTAAATACCTACCTAGAAGAGTTATCAGTGACACAAGCCTCCCTATGACATTCCCATCACTGCTCATCCTTCTTATCTGAAGACCATGTTCATGTGCTACACTACTGATAATGGTGCACATGTGAGCAACTGTGTGGACAGGACATTGTTGAGAAAACTTCTGTTGCAAAGGCATTGTGACTAAAATGTGGTTGAAACATTCTTTGAGAAACTGTGCAGAGTCCTAGCATAAAAATGCAAAGGACTTCTGTTGTTTGCAGATAGCATATGTTTGTCTGGGCCTGTTTGCTTAATTGCTTATGAGGGCATGGATAAATAGGAGTGGTTTCATAATGTCAGCCAGCACAAAGCGAGTAGTACCTTATGTATATTTTCTAGTTTGGGCAGTGTACTTATTCGGACTTTTAGCTATATAACACACTGCCACCATTTAATATAATTGTCTAGCTGCTGAATCCGTTCCACCGGTTCTGATATACCCAAGAATAGATGTGACGACTGCTGACAATTCTTTATTATATGTGTCATCCCAGTCTCTTGGTATGAGGCATCACAGCTCTTTTCTTTTTCCTGCAAACTTAGGGCAAAACTTCAGTGTTCCCTTACACTTGTTGGTTTTTTGTAACTGGTAACACAGCCTCAGGTCTCCTTGTCTGGCAATGGGGGTGGAGTATCCAAAATGGTAACAAACACAGAAATGAAGTGTGGAGAAGATGGCAGTTGTTGGGGAGTACTAGAAGCGACTTTTTGTGCTTGGTCATGAAGGTTAAAATTGGTCACCAGGCTCCAGGTCTTGATCAGTGGAGCAGGAATAGGGCAAAAATGGAAATTCATAAACTTAATTTTTTGTGCAGTAATTCAGCACCATTTACAGTGGGAGCATTTCTCTCTCTCCCATTTGAAAGGATGGACTAATTCTTTAGTTGGGGTTTGCATACCTCAGTGGATGCCACCCTTTGTATGAACCCTGCTGCTTTTTATGTTGGGAAGGGAGTGGCTCTGCTTGCTATCCCATGGGAGGTTAGATTGGTAGCAGTGCATAGCACAGCCTTCTCAGTGGTGGCATCTGCTTTCTGGAATTGTCAATGGAGAACAATCTGAAGGCTGTGTGACACATGATGCTCTCATCTGAAGGCCACTAAAAAGGGCTTCCCTGTGCCTGTGCTTCATGTGGTGAGAATAGTAGAAGATAGGCCTGTTCCCCAGCTGATGCTTATGTGGCAGCTGTAGAGCCATCACACATTGCTTAGCTTATACAGTGCTTGTGTGCGGTTGCCGTGTGGCTGGGTCACAAGAAGAATTTTCCGAGCATTACATTTGCTGCAATATGAACACACTTAATATATTTCAGGCAGTCTGTGTGCAGGAAGCCATAACGTTTAGATCAGCCTAGAGGCAGGTACTGCAGCTTCTTAGGAAAAAGTATAAAGACTTCCTGTTTATCAGGGACCTAGATGTTTCGATTTGTTTCGTTCAGCTGGTTTGCTAATTTTTTTTTTGTTCACTTGTGGCTTGATCTTAAGAACAGATTCATTGTTCTTCCAATCATTTTAAAGGTTTATAAGAAATTACTATGTAGACTCTTAGTCAGAATGTTTAAACCAAGGTATTTTTAATTTACAAACAAAATGCACCTTGGTTTTAAATCAGCTATTACAGTCCTGTATAATTCAATGGAGTTTACTTACGTATAATATGGATTTGGGAATTTTGCAGTGAGCATATCCTTCTGTTTTTATTAACATTTCGTAGCTTTCAGTGAATGTTCCAAAGAAGTAAAGCTATTGATTTGAAGAACAGTGTTCCCTACAAGCATGCACAAGTGTCTTAACTGGTTTATGGAGTGAGCTAACAAATAGCAAACATTGTGCATTCAGTATGAGACAGAATCAGTGTATTGGGTTCTTTTTTAATGCGAGAGTCTTCCCACCCCCAGTTTATATTAGTTTGTGCAAGCCTCCTTTTGTAGATTCACAGAAGATTTGTATGCTCTCTTCTGTTTTGTACACCATGTTACTGACTCTGCAAACAGAGGCCTTATTCCCAAACTTTTCCAGATAGCAATGTCTTCACATGCTGTGGTAGAGGTGAAAGGGTCTTTGGAAACACTGCTCTATCTTTACAGTATCAGTAAGCTTATGTTTTTGGTGATTTTATTTTTCAAAAACAGGTACTGATTGTAGTGTCTGAAGATGAATTTATGTCTCAGGGAATGGAATGAAAAGAATGACCTTGGTGCTGTGGCAAAGTTAGCACAGTGTGCTGATATGTATAACAACCTTAATCATAGCATGGGAGGTTTCCCTCTTTATTTTCCCTCCTTGTTGCTATACCTGCATATCCAATTGCTCGACTTTCATCCTCTTTTTCTGGCGCATAGATTTGAATGCCCTTCCCTGTGTCTGATTCAGTACAATCCCTTTAGCCCATGACTGTCCTGGCTTCCCTACCATCTGGTCTTTGGCTATAGAGAGGAATTTTTCTTGTATATGCATCTCCGTAGCAACAAGTTTGCAGTTGATATGGAAAGTAAGCAGTTGCCCTAGCAACAGAGTTACTGATGTGGCAGATCCTCTGCTTGCAGGGAAAGTGCTTTTTGCTGGTTCAAATGCATTATGTAGGTCTGCTGCTATAATTATAGCTGCACCCACTAGTACTGCTGTAGTTAAGAGAGACTGTTAGTATCTTTGTTGTAGCCCATCATTTTCCCAGGGATTTGAGCAGAGAGTTGAGTATTTGCCCTTTCAGGCCTTTGGGTAGCAGCTCTTGGCTGCAGACCATGTAGTTTTGTATGTATTCGTAAGAAACAGGAACAAAGTTCACTCTGAGGACATCCCTTGCTTCACCACTGGGAGTTAACCCCTAGGCCTGGGATGAGGCAGAGGCTGCCAGCTGTAAATTTATGGTGCTGTTGCTGGACTCCTCCTTGCTGATTGACTGTCCTTCCTGTGACTTCTTCCCTTTGACTCCTGTAAACTTTGTTGCTGAAGATGGCACTTTGCTTGTCTGGTTTCTTCCTTCT
Organism: Gekko japonicus; assembly: GCF_001447785.1. Taxonomy (NCBI): domain Eukaryota; kingdom Metazoa; phylum Chordata; class Lepidosauria; order Squamata; family Gekkonidae; genus Gekko; species Gekko japonicus. The sequence goes on from NW_015161409.1 coordinate 55,908, forward strand.
GGTTTTAAACTGCTGGGAAGTGCTTGCTTGAATGTCACGGAAATTCCAGTCCAGTAAGGGAAAAAAGAATCCAAAGCCTGCTAAGCATTTACTATTTGGCTTTTAAGGGAAATTAAGCTGCATGTGGTCACACAGATGTACTCTGGAATCCCTGTTTCTCTATAGGAATCGGGTTTCACAGAGAAACTTGCATCTAATGCATTTTTTGAAACACAACCCTTGTAGGTCTAAATTGTCTCAGGGTCTATTTTGCTTTAACAGTAGTCTTTCTCTGTTCCTTGTTCATGTTCTGAGTCTTTAGTGGAAGCAGTTATAAGCAAATATGCACATTCCTAATACAATCTGCAGAATCTGGCAGTCCCCATACAGCGTCCCGAGAATCTGGGTTTGCATTAAAAACAAATAAGCACCTAGCCTTTCTGACTGCTGATTTTTGAAAGTAAAAAATGTGGCCAGGAGGGTTTATGTGCCTGAATGTTAATTTTTTTTGCAGAACAGAGGATGGTGTGGAAATGATTTCAGGTTTGCAGGGGGGAAAAAGTTAAAGTTAACAAAGGTAGGGGGAGAAAATGACCATAAAATTGTGTGTTGAGATCAATGCTCCCTCTAAGCTGTGGAGTCTTGTGAGCAAAAATTCTGCTTTGTGAGCTACTGGCATTAAAGTTGTGAGTGAGCGATTTGGCTACTGCAATAATTAGTTTGCTCTGGAGCCATCCTTCCTGAGCTAAGACAAAAATGTGTGAGCCAGAGGCTAAAAAACTGGGAGCTAGCTCACACTAACTCAGCTTAGAGGGAACACTGGTTGAGATCATGTGAGACTTTTTCATGAGATATTGGCAGCCATTATGGATTGCCTAGGGAACCATCAACAACATTGGGGAGGGTCAGTGATTATGTTTTTGGTTGCCACAAATGGCTGCTGATATTTTAGTGGTCATTTTTTTCACTGTGAATTGAAAGATGGTCAGTATGGGGAGAGAATGTGTCTCAGGCATGTAGGTCAGTGGAGATCAAGTAAGTAAACCAGAAGTATTCCAGGTGTACAACCAAAACAAAATATTTGGGACTATGCTGTTTTAAATAAGCTCTTCATATAGCAAAATCTGTCCAAAATCTGTGTTCATGGTTTGCTGATGAGAGTTGGTTCTCTTGATTCATTCAGATAATTCCAGAGGGGTAGTAGTGTTCATCTGTTGTAGCAACATTAAATAGGAATCCAAGTAAACTAAAAACATTTATTCCAGCATAAGCTTTCATGAGTCAGAACTCACTGACTCAAATGCATAGGCATAACATGCTTTGGGTGGACATGCTGAGCATCTGGTGAAGTGTTCTCTAACTTGAAAAAAAAGTTATGCTTTTTTTGGGGGGGGGATTATTAGTCTTTAAGGTGCCACTGGACTTCTGAATTATGCTGCCTTCTTAGCCCAGTGGGTATCCAAGTTGTCTGATTATATTCTTTGCACTTTATTAGCAATAGAACAACATGCTTTGGAGCCTATGCCTCTGTTCAGTTAGCAAGATGTCTTTTGCCAATGCAAAGAACATTCTACTGGCTTTTAAGATGACAGCATCAGTTTGCTACAAAAAGTGGGGGGAAAGAGGAGCCCCCTCCCAAAACATCCAGACACCAAGGAACGGGGCAAATCAGCCACCAAATGCTTGAATAATTAGGACAAACTGCATCTGATGCCTGAACAATAACAAGGAGGGTATCAATCCAGTATTTCCCCAGGAGAAAGTTCATAACTTGGACTCTTGGAGCTCTTATACCTATAAGTGACATGTAGAAATACCAATTCACATGTTGCAGTTAGGAGAAGGAGGGGGCCAGACTGTTTCTTTCTCTACTGCTCTGTAACATATGCATCTGCTCAGAGTGTCCCAGCTATTGCCTCCATAATAGGCTATCAGTGTGTTATGAGAGGGAGCCAAGCAAGGAATTGCATGGTTGTACTTTGGAAAGTTGTCAAGTAGAGTGTTCTCACCCCCATTGAACCCTTATATGCCATTCAGGAGAGGATTGTTCCTAAATTAGGTCTTCTGCTCTGAGCGATCGAAAGCTAAGCATCGTCTCTGTAGCCCTTTTTGGGTTCTAATGTAGGTCTACTTTTACAGCAGCGCTGCTGGAAAAAGCTATATTTAAAGTTCATCTGAAATTTTTTTCCCCACTTATAGTTATCCAAAGGGTACCATATTGCACTTTGCTGAGGACAATATTGTACTTAAAAAACAACAACACCCGAGTCAGTTGTTAGCTTTGTTAAGACAGCCATCACAGCCATTGTACAGCGCAATATTGTACTTAAAAAACAACAACACCTGAGTCAGTTGTTAGCTTTGTTAAGACTGACATTCATCACAAACAAGCTGGCTGTAATTATCTAAGATTTATTATGATAATTTATTGGGGTCTTCTGTTGGTTCCCCGCTGCTTATATTTTTGGTAGATGTGCAGCCCAATTCTGTGTACCTCTAGTCCGAAATACCAAGCAATAGGACTTGCTCTCAGGGAACAGCACATAGACTTTTTTTTTTAAAAAAATCAAGCATTCACAGAAGTGTGTTCAAAAGTTCGCTGAATGAATGAGACTAGGAGGGAAAAAAGGTAGTTAAGGTTCAAAAAGCTGTCACCACAACATGGAAGATAGTGGTCTCGGTGCTGGTGGACTTTCCACCAGTGTTCCCTCTAAGCTGAGTTAGTGTGAGCTAGCTCACAGTTTTTTAGCCTCTGGCTCACACATTTTTGTCTTAGCTCAGGAAGGATGGCTCCAGAGCAAACTAATTTATGCAGCAGCCAAATCGATCACGCACAACTTTAATGCCAATAGCTCACAAAGTATAATTTTTGCTCACAGGGCTCCATAGCTTAGAGGGAACATTGCTTTCCACCTGTGCAAACCTTTGATTCAGAAACTTCCGGACCTTCTTTTCAAGTGTGAAAGTCCTCTTCCTTCTGAGGCACAGTCTTGACTGCACAGGCCCACAGAGGAAGGAGCTGCATCTTTCCACTTGGCTCTGTTTCATCTACTGCTGCTGCAACAGCGGTATTTAAAACAGCAGCAGCCCAAGTCAACAATTGAGGCAGAAGAGTCAGGTCTGACCCTGGCATGAGGAGAAACCTAAAATAGATTAAAAGAGATCTGCCCCTCTACTTTTGGAGCCAGCCAGGTTTTTCTGTAATTCTAGCAATAGCACCACTGAAATCAATTGTGAAGGTGATCCAAGAGATTGTCCTCAGTATCTGCATCCAACTTCTAGGCTCCTTTCCAAAAGGCTAGTTAGACTCCCTTCAAGAAGTATGCTCCAGCTACCTTGCCCTGAACCTCCACTATGGGGAGAGACTTGCCAAACAGGCAAAATCTAACTGATCCACCAGACAGCAAGCCACCCTTTGGGACAGGCTTTCTCAGCTTCTGATATGGTGTTGACTGTCCAAAAAGTCTACTTCTCAGTATCAGTGCCATTCACCCATATTCTGGCATGAGAACTTGACCATCTTGCCTTCCTTCCCTTTTTACCCATAATGCTAAAGGCAAGGGCTTCTCTTGTGGTTTATAAATCATTCCAGTTTGAATCTTGCAAGGCTTTGGTGACATGCCCTGCTTTTCTCTTTATAACTGTTGATTGACTTATTCACTGAGGCATGCAAAGGAGCTGGCATAAAATATACTGTTTGAAGTGTGTTTGCTAATCTGCACCCCCCCCACCTGCCCTGAAGCTTTCCTCCAAGAAGCTTCTATGTTAAATGGAAATTAGATTAATTTACCATTGGCTGATTCCCATTCTGTCCCTTCTTGAATTAAGGAAACTAGGCGATGGCTGCAAATTATGCTTCTAGAGTTGGGAAATGGTGGAAGGCAGAGGCTCTAGAGGTAGCTTGTGGTGGTGGTGGAAATTGCCATCCAGTTGCAGCTGACTTACGGGGACCCCAGCGGGTTTTCAAGGCAAGAGACGTTCAGAGGTGGTGTGCCATTACCTGCCTTTGCATACGAACCCAGACTTCCTTGCAGGTATCCTGTCCAAATACTAACCCGGGCCAACCCTGTTTAGCTTCTGAGGTCTTTCCTGTTCTGGTAGATTGTTAACCATATCTCTGTGTTTTTTAGGTGGTTGGAAGTTAGCAAAAAGTGTGTATGTCATAACTAGAGTGTCTTTCTTTTCTAGAAGTAAGTAGTGGCAACCTGCCTCCTTACATTTTGGCAATTTATTTAAAATTTGCATTGGCTGCCTTTCTTCCTTATGGAGCTCAAGGCAGCATACATCATAAATAAAAGCACATAAAATACATTAAAACATAAAAACCAAGATATAAAATTGCAGTTCAGGACTGCTAATAAGCTTTACCAAATGCAGTTCTAAATAAAGCTGTCTTCAGCTGCCTCCTAAAGATCGAAAGTGAGGGGGGCCAGCTGCACCTACCTGGGGAGGTTGTTCCATAATCATGGGGCTGCCACTGAAAAGGCCCTCTTGTTTGGTGAACACACAAGAATTTGATTGCTGGGGACAGTCAGGAGGGCCTGTCTTTGTGATGTTAATTCCTGGGTGGACACATATGGGAGAAGATGGTCCTTCCAATACCCCAGTCCAAAAGCCATGTAGGGCTTTAAAGGTCAAACCCAATACCTTAAATTGGGATTGGGAGCAAGAGTAATTGCTATAGAATTGGGGTCACATGCTCCTGATGGCTGGCCTCAACCAGTAATCCAGCTGCAGCATTCTGCACTAGCTGCAGCCTCTGAAAACTCTTCAGGGGTAGCCTCAGGTAGACTGCATTGCAGTAGTCAAGTCTAGATGTAACTAAGGCGTGGATCACTGTAGCTAGATCTGACTGACCCCAGGAATGAATGCAGCTGAGGTATCAGTCAAAGCTGAACAGAAACACTCCAAAGCACTGCAGCCACCTGGTTTTCTGTGGTGGCTATTGTGTCAAGTAGCACTCCCAAACAACAAACCTGGCTTTTCAAGGGGAGTATAACCCCATCCAAGACAGGAGAGCTTTCAGCTCCCAGATCTGCCTTTCTGCTAACCCAGAGAACCTCTGTCTTGCTAACCCAGAGAACCTCTGTCTTGCCAAGATTAAGTTTCATCTTGTTCACCCTCATCCAGCCAATCACTGACTCCAAGCACCGGTTCAGAACACCAGCAGCATCCTTGGAATTAGGTTAGAAAGAAAGGTATAGTTGGTTATCAGTTGTGGGGATAAAGTTTGTGATATTTCTCTGCAAAACTCAAGATAAGCACAATGCATGGTTAAGCTGTGATTCAGGAAAATACTTATTCAGCCTTTATTTAAGCTGCAATAAATCTTGATAGTCTTTGAGATTCTGTAAAAATCCTTTCTCTTTGTAAGGAAGGGGAACAATTGTAACACCTGCTAAAATGCATTCTGCCATGGAGCTGTGATTCCTCTCTTTTTAATTTTTTTTTAAAAAAAATTAATAATGTGTTAACACAAATATTAAAAACTAAGAAATAAATATAAAGCGATAAAAGGGGAAGAAAAATTTCAACTTATATCATCAACATCCCTTTCAATGAATTAACAAAAGTTATATATCTAATGTTAAAGAAGATTATGTGAGAGGAAACTGAACTCATGTTGTAATGATTAGGACAACCAAGTATCTTGGCTTCAGGTGATACAACTTCATGACCCAATGCTAAATCTGGGAGGAAGCCCTCAATGGACTTCCCACTACAATATTCACCAGTCTTCTCACTCTGTCTTGAAAAATCTATTTTTCTGATTTTTCTGCAGTTGACCAGTATGTTGTGAAGCTGTCAGTATTCTAGAATGTACAGATCAGATTCAGATGGAGCAGACTGTTGATAAATTAGTCCTTGCCTGAAGTTGGCGGCTGTAGGCCACAGTACAGAAGGTTTTCCATTGTGACTATGTCCCTAGTTGGTTTTCTGAATGCTTTAGCATGCAATGGGTTTTTTTTTTGAAGAAATGTTTGTGAATTCATTTTAACTGGAAAACAGGAATTCTACAAAAGTTACAGAGTATTCCTAGGTGTTTTAATGTACACTGACTTCAGAAAGCATTGCATCCTAGAAAGTGTGTGAAGGAGTATAGCCTTAATCTGCAAACGGATGATCTAAGGTGCATAAGCGAATTAAACCCTAAAGAACTGCAGGCTTATCCCCTCTTAGAAGTCTGAGACCTAATATAATGGGGGAAGGAGGAACCATGCTTGTGAGATTTCATATATATATATATATATATGATATATACAGGGGTCTTGTTGTAGAAAAAGAGCTGCCGGAGCTCATTAGCATAACTCATTAGCATAACTTATTTGCATATGCCATGCCCCCTGACATCACCGGAAGTGACAGAAGGCCACACCCCCTGACATCACCGGAAGTGTGTCAGAAGGCCCGGCTACTTACCCTCCTGCTTCATCCTCATTCCCAAACGGAATGAGGATCGAAGCAGAGGGCGGGGTAAAGAAGGGGGCGGGGCTTCACCACGTGACCGCCCCGCTCCCTACAGGTTCTCTTCCGGAGCTCCGTACCTGAGAGCTCCCCCCCGACTAGAGCCCTGGATATAGATATATATATATATGATTATATATATATCATCTCTGAATATGCTATTTTTCCAATTTTACATCACACTATTGTTTAAAGGTATATAATTTAACAGAACTGGGAACTCTTGAGTAATTTTGTTCTTGTAATATTGGCCTCGACAGTATTTTTATACATTGATACTCATTTTTGCTGCTTTCACATTTTTTCTCAGCTGCTAGAGTGCTAAAAATATATTTTGCTTTTTTTTTGTTTTACTGAAGAGGGTGAGGTGTGACTGCCTTTTTATATTACCAGGTTCTAAAAATGAGTGGATTCTCCCCCTTGCGTTACAACTGCATCCCCTCCCTCTTGCATTACAATTTTTAATACAAGTTCTTTGGTGCCACCTCCTTTTCAAGAGTGCAGCTTTGATGAGAAGTATTTCTTGATTTAAATATTTATAATACTGCCTTTCCTTGGTAACTGCAGACTGAAGGCAGTTTACAAACAAACAAAACCACATCACAAATTGCAAGGCAGCCAATTATACACTTCACCAGTATATGCTGGCGTACTAAAATAATAAAGAACTGCCACCAAGGGACTTTATGAACTAAGGCCTATTAAAAGTTGTTTTACAAGGTTTGTGAAATGTAAGGCCAGAAGGACTATCTCAGTCAGAATCGCATTCCACAATTTTGGGGGTGGCAACTGCGGTGGCCCGTTCTGGGGTGTCAGTTTCCTAAGGGAGATGACTTCGAGAAGGAGCTGGTCAGATGTTCTAACTTGGTGAGTAGAGTCTCATACTTACACACACAGGTCCCAGGTCATGTATGGCTTTATAAGTCAAAACCAGCAGTTTGGATTGGGCATGAAAACACCTTGGCAGCCAGTGCAAATATTCTTGGACTAGTGTAATATGCTGACAGCATCAAGCCTTTCCAAAAGTTTGACAGCTCTGTTCTGAAGTAGCCATAGTTTGTGAGTTGTCTTAACAACTCAATATGGAGCCATGTATCAGTAATCTAGTATCAAGGTTACAGAAGCATAGATCAGGTTGGTTAGGTTGGCTGCTGGGGGAACAAAAGACACAGGGCAATCTGCTTTTTTGTCAACAAGTTTGGTCTATCAACACTTCCAAACACTCTACAGAATCTGCCAATTGTATGGTGACCCCATCCAATGCTGGTTAAACAGCTCCCTTCAGATCATCAGCCTTCCCAGCTAGCATCAGGTACATTTTACCAAGATTCAGTTTAAGATTGTTCCCTCTTTTTTTTTGTATTTTGTGTGTGTGTGTGCTTGGAAGTCATGGCTGACTTCTGGTGATCTCTAGTGGTGCTTGGAGGCAGGGGACATTCAGAGAGGTGGCTTGCTATTGTCTGACTATGCATCCCAGCCCTGGTATTCCTTGGAGGTCTCTCATCCAAGTACTTGCCAGGGTTGGCCCTGCTTAGCTTCCGAGTTCTGATGAGATCGGGCTTGCCTGGGCTATCCAGGTCAGGGCAAGATTGTTCCCTCTTAATGATTTGACTGTGACTTCCCCATCCAATGCTGGTTAAACAGCTCCCTTCAGATCATCAGCCTTCCCAGCTAGTCCCTCTTACCTATATTCAGTTTAAGATTATTCCCTCTTAATGAGTTGATGGTGGTGTCCAAGCAGTGGCCCAGGGCAGACATGGCTGTCACTAGTTGCTTAGTGGTAAAATTTAGAGGTCGATCTCATCAGTATGCTTTTAACCTATTTATTTACATTATTTATAGTCCACCTTTCTCTCTGGGACTCAAGGCAGATTACACAGAATAAGTCAATACTATCAACAGAGTGGGACATCCAGTAGACAATGCAACAGGATTTGACTTGTAGAAATCTGAAAACCAACCCAAGGTGAAGCAGAGCATAAATACAAACATGACACATTAAATGAAAGCAAAACTTACACAGTAGGAACCTGCTTAGAGCAACAGATAGTACAAACCATACACATAATTCAGTTTTGCATACAGGGCCGTAGCCAGGATTTTTGACTTTGGGGGGGCATTTAAATAAGTTGAGGGGCACCCCCCCACACCCCCAGGCTGTGTCAGGAGCAACGAGAGAGTAAAAGTTTAAAAAAGCAACAAGAGAGAGAGAGGCGAGGGTGCTGGCAGGCAGGGCAGGGTGCCAGCACAGCTGTGGAGCACGTGAAAAATAAAATAAACTGGCTGGATGGGAAGTCAGGAGTTGTGGGCAGTAAGTTGGGGGGGCTTGGCCCCAAGATGCCCCACTGTAGCCAGGAGGGTGGGAACATTCCTGACCTCATCAGGCAGACCGTGACCTAAGGTGAGGGCCATAACACAGAGAGCATGTGTTATTGATTTTGCTCATTTTCAGGGTGGCTCCAGGAGAAGGCCCTGCTCAGATGAGCAAAGCTGGTGTGGCAGAGTATAGAGAGAGATGCAGACCAGGGTCATGGAAGTCTTTGTATGGTGATAGCCAGTGCCTTAAATTAAGCCTAGTAACTGATGGTCACCCTGATCTGGCTAGTCCAGGCTAGCCCAATCTTGGAAGTTCAGCAGAGGAGGGTTTGCCCTGGTCAGGATTTGGCGGGGAGACCCCCCCCCCCCAAGGAATACTAGAGTCGCTATGCAGTGGCAAGCAATAGCAAACCACCTCTGAACGTTTCTTGCTTTGGAAACTCTACAGGGTTGCCATAAGTCAGCTGTGACTTGATCTCCCCCCAAAAAACCCATGAAAACTAATGGGCAACCCCACTAGAGCGACTGCAGAATGGGAGTAACATGTATGCTGCATCTGGCTACGAATAATAACTGAGCTGCATTATTCTGTACCAACTGGAGTCTCCAACTGAATTGTGTCTTGGGGTTACTGTGGCATGGATCCAGGTGGACGGATAGTCCACATCAAGATAGGTGGCCATCTTCCAGGCTCGGTTGAGTTAGAAGAAGCCCCCCCCCTTTTTTTGCAGGTACATCAGTTTGTTTCTCCAGCAGCTGAACCCCATCAAATGTGGGAAGCATCATGTCCTTCAAGACCTTTGCCTTCCTGACCAGCATTACATCTGTCTTTCCTAGGTTTAGTTTCAATTTATTCACTCTTAGCCATTTAACCATAGCAGTTAGACAGCAATTCAGGACCTCTCTCTCATCACCACGAGATTTATCCAAATCCCTTGGATATGTATGGAGCTGAGTTTAATCTGCATATTGATGACTGTCAAAAACAAAACCATGAATGATTTTGGCCTAAGGACTTTAGATAGAGATTGAAGAGCATGGAGGATACGTTTGTGCCATGTGGAACCCCACAGGAATGGTCCCACACTGATGATAACTGGTCTCCAATAACAATTCTTTGAGTTTGGTCAATGAGGAATGATTTGAACCTGTCCAGCACACGACTCCTGATGCCTACTTCTGCTTCCAAGCGCCTCACCAAGATGGTATGGTCCACTGTATCAAAGGTGGCAGATAAATCCAGTAGGAGCAACAAAGAGACAGCCTTTGTCTACATTCAGGTGGAGGTAGTCAACTAAAGCCAGTATGGCTGTCTCCATCCCATAGCCGGGTCTGAAACCAGATTGGAAAGAGTCTAGAGTTACCCAAGAAGACCTGGAGTTGGTCTGCTACTGCTCTTTCAATCACTTTGCCGAGGAAGAGCAGATTTGAGACAGTGTGATAATTGGCTGCATCCTTTTTCTGTTTTTTTCATTGGCAGTGGATGAATAAACACCTCTTTGAGTGGTCGAGGGAAGGTGCCTGAGTTAGTGATTGATTTATAATAGATACTAAGGACTTATTGACGTGGTCCTTACATGATTTTAGAAGCCAGATTGGGCAATGATTCAGGGCAGTAGTTGTGCCATTTATAGATCCCAGGAGCGTCCCAGGAGCTTGTTATCACAGAAATGGGGTCAAAGTGGTCCATAAATAGACCAAACAGTGTAGTAGGTATTTCTTATGATGGACCTATTTACAATTGACATCTAAATCAGAGCGTATTGATACTTTATCAGCATTTTTTTTTGCAAAGTATCACAACTAATTGTCTGTTCCTGAAACAATGAAGGCTCAACTTTAGGAATCAGCAGATGCAGCGGTATTGATGCCCAGCCCCAGAACCCTGGAAAGTGTCATTCAGGGACCTAGCATGGGTGTTAAATAACATCAGTAAGACAGTCAACCCCTGAAGCACTCCACACATTTAGTTACACTCAAAGAGCTTGATTATCCATTACTACTTGAGTAGATGATGCCAATGACTCTTCTGCTGCAATCAGGTTGTGTCTAAATCAGGTTGGATTACAGATAATTTGTCTTTATAGGATCTTGCAAAAGCATTTTAGACCATTGTTGAATCTCTGTAGCAGGTGTTGTCCTGGTAAGAAGGACTGTGTTGAAACTGTCCCCCATGTTCTCCTTCAATGTCCCTTTTATCTGGTGCCCCGCCAGGATCTTCTGTATCCTATATTAGCTCAATTCTCAGAGATTTCTGACGATTTTAAGGTTCTGTTTTTGCTTGATAATCAAGACACGGAAATAACCGAAATAGTAGCAAGGTTTCTTCTTAGTTATACGTTCTGATACGTTCTTCTTAGCTATACGTTCTGATACGTAACCATTAGGTTTTTCTGCTTTCATGCTGTTCTTCTGCACCATAGCTCCAATTTTACCCTATATGGATTTGTATTTTCCGATCTATATTTAATCTGATCTCCTATTGTATGTGTATACGTATGCCAATAAAGGCTTGTCAAATGTATGTTGAATCTCTGTTTCCAGTCAGTTCCAACCTAGGAGTCAGCCCAGGTCAGCATTCCTTTAATTTTGTTATACTACAGCTTAGGACCCCCAGCATACAAAGGCTTCCTCTTTAAAGATCTGTTCCCCAACTTTAGCACATTCTTACCTCCATTTCCTCCTGCTTTTTGTTTGAAATTGAGATTAGTAAGGAAGTTGCATTGAGGTAGATGGATAGAAGTTGGGCCCATAACTAGGACATCACTGTGTTTCTATAGATATGTTGCTCTTTGCTCACATATCCAAGCTAGTTGAACCCAGCAGAAAAGCTCATAGGAAGAGTTTGTCAAACTCGAGTCCCCGTTTGCCATGGATTTCTCATGTTCTGTTTTATGGCCTGCACTGTACCTATAATTCTTGGTTTCCTTTGCTGTGGGGATTGGGGGGGGGCAGCCTGGGGGAGAGTGTGTGTGAATGTCTGAGAATGCTTTGCTGTGCTGATTTACAACTGCTGGGACAAAAGTACAACAACCTTGACTGCCAGACTCCGCTAGCTGGCTTCAGTAGGTAATGAAACTGTAGGTTCGCAGGTGGGGGGAGAAGGGCTAACGAAGTGTGATAGGTTTAGGTGGGCTGCATGAATGGATTGATTGGACAGGGCATTAGGGGGGCTTTTGAATCATGTATAATACCTGAACTGGTGCCAAATAAATCAGTTCTGACACAAGATGGTTTTAGCTTACATCCTCATCTCGCAATAAACAAATCACTGCAAAGAGACTGTTGTTGAGAGCAAGTTTGTTCAAGAATCTGACAGGGCTGACAGAAGAGATCTTTCCCTGTCTTCCCTTTTCCTTGTGCAGCCTTCAATTTCCCCAAATAAAGTCTCTCTCAGACTTGGGAGAGCCTTGTGAACAAAAGGCACCACAGGAATGACAGGGAGTTGTGTAAAAGCAGCACCTCTATGCTGGTGGCCTGTGTTGATGGAAGGAGGAGGAAGAGGCACTTTTACCTAATTCCTGCTTGTCCCTGCAGCACCCCATTTGGATTGTGAGGGTCTTACTTAGAACTAGATTCAGATGATTGGCAGAGAGTATCCTGTCCATAGTATACGTAGTGGATAATGCCCTTCACTTCCTACCTAAATGCAGTTATGTTTCAATAGTGGATCTTGCCATACTCTTATCCTTCTGTTTGCATACATGCAGTGATGCTGTGTCCATTTTGAGTTTATTTACAGGATACAGCTGCCAGTCTGCTCCTACTTCTACTTACCTGTAAGAGCATCTGGTGACACGGTAATTGAGCTCTTCCTGCTTTCTTAAATGTGTATCTGCTTGAATTACAAACAGAGCCAGTTTGGGGTAGTGGTTAAGTGTGTGGACTGTAATCTGGGAGAACCGGGTTTGATTCCCCACGCCTCCACTCACAGCTGCTGGATGACCTTGGGCAAGCCATAGTTCTGATAAGAGCTGTTCTTGAAAAAGAGCAGTTTCTGTCAAGAGCTCTCTGAGCCCCACCTACCTCACAGGGTGTCTGTTGTGGGGAGGGGAAGGGAAAGGAGTTTGTAAGCCGCTCTGAGACACCTTTGGGTAGTGAAGGGCGGGGTATAAATCCAAACTCTCCTTCTTCTTCTTCTTCTTACTCCCCCATTTGTTTCTGAATTCAAAAACTGGATTTCCTGATCAGCAGTTTGAAGAGAAGATGGAGGGTGGTCGGCTAAACCCCCCCCCCATATCTTGAAATGGATATTTCCTCGCCCCCAACTCTTCTTTAATGCTTTCCCCTTAAAGAACATGGTGGCATTCATTCAGGGACTTGGCCCTGTAGTCTTCAGTTGCTGATCCATACACTATAGAGAGCTCTGCTTCTATTTGGTGCTCATTTGCGCACTGAGGATGGAAGCTGTATTTGCTGCTTTTAAATCACACTTTTTAAGGCAAGGAGCTGATAGTACCTGTCGCTGCTCCATGTCTGTTTGGAAACATTGCTCCTGGCTGCCACAGACATTTTGCCTCTGGCTGCTGACACTATATAGTGTGTCTTCCCTCGAGCTACAGCTGAGTTCTTAATTTTAGGCTTCATCATGTGAGCCAATTGCAGCGTGTACAGAAGAAACCCTAAAGTGTTTGTATGTGGACTCCTAATAGCACCCTACTGCCTGACACGATGGCCCCTGGTAATCAACTTCAAGCTTTTATGCCCTGTCAAACCCCCTGGAGAATACAAGCCTGAAAGTGTATCCAAGACTGTATTTCCTGGTATGAATCCAAAATAGCATGTGAATTGAGTCATAGATGTTTGGATTATTCCCAATTTCAAAATATTTTATACCAGCTTCCAAATTTCCCTTTATTTCCCCTCCAACATAGTCCTATTCACCCCACATTAGATGCATCAAAGGAGAGAAAAGTATGGAAAGCTTGAACTAATATTCATATGGTTCCCCTACCTGTGCAAGCTTTATGTAGTATCTTGCTGCCGTACAGCTGCATCTTTTCCACTCCTGGGGTAATTTTAAATGTAGGGTGATGTGGTGAAAAGATGAGCAAATATGGCGGAAGAGGGTCCAGGAGGAGAAAAATTGTTTCCACACCAAAGACCTGACAAGAAAGGAGGAACTTGGTCGGACTGGTCACAGTTATTCACTAACATGCTCCAAGTACATAAGAAGAGCCCTGCTGGATCAGACCAATAGTCTACCTAGTCCAGCATCTTGCCTCACACAGTAGTCAGCCAGTTATTTTGGATGGCCAACAACGGGGCATAGAGGTCGAGGCCTTCCCCTGATGTTGCCTCCTGGCTCTGGAATTCAGAGGATTAGTGCCTCTGAATGTGGAGGTTTGCCTCCGTGACCATGACTAGTAGCCATTGATACACTTATCCTCCATGAATCTAGCTAATCCCCTTTTAAATCTGTTTATTCCTATGGCTATCAGTACATCCTCTGGCAGCAAATTCCACATTTCACTCTGTGAAAAGTAGTATTTCCTTTTGACTGACCTGAACCTACTGCCCATTAGCTTCATTGGATACCCTTGAGTTCTAGTATTTTGGGAGAAAAAGTTGTGTCTGTCAGCTCACTTCACCCCATGCATAATTTTATAAACTTCTATTATGTTCACCCCCTTACTCGTAAAAGTCCCAGACACTTCAGCCTTTCCACATAAGAAAGGTGCTCCTAATCATCTTGGTTGCCTCCTCTGTACTTTTCCCAGCACTGCAATGTCCTTTTTGAGATATGGTGACCAGAACTGCCCACAGCATTCCAAATGATGGTGCTTGTCATTAACTCTGTAAAAGCAAGATGGCGGCGCGGGAGGTTTGTACTCACCCTCCCGCTCCCTGGAACTAAGAATTAATAGCTAAGAAGTGGCAACACAGGGAAAACTGCACAACGAAAACCGCACAACTTGACTGGACAAGATGCCCCCGTTTGATATCGAGACTGTTCTTAGATATGGGGTGCGTGAGTGCTCCTTACTGAGCTGCTGTTCCCGGGCTAGTTTGGGCTGGAGAAAATGCACTGATCTGGCCTGTGTAATTAGAGCCTTGCTACTTACCTCCTCGGGCTGGCCTGAGGTTCTTGCCGGGGGTAGTAGCCTGATCAGTGGCCGGGCGAGCCGGGAACCGGTGGAGCGGCGGTCATTTTGGGATGGTGGTCCCTGGGGAATTCCTGAGTTCCCGGAGGAGGCGACAACAGTGGGAGTCTTGCAAGTCGCGGTGGGTGAGCTCGGGAGGGGTGTCTCCCTCCCTTGGAGTCCCCCTGACCAGCTTTGGAGATTCCCTGATGGCCCAGAGGGCAGAATAAGCCCATATCATGGTTTTATCTATATTTTTTTTAGCTGTGTAATCTCTCATCTAAGCCGCGGGGGGGGGGCGGGGTACAAATTAAATTAATGAATGAATTAATTAATTAAACAACAGGAAGCAAAAAGTAAGAATCAATGGACAGTTCTTACAATGGAGGGAAGTCAGTAGTGGAGGCACACAAGGATTAGTATTGGTACTATTTAATTTATTTATATACATTACACAAAATTATTCAGGATGGCGAAAACCAAGGCTGACTGTGAAGAGCTCCAAGAAGACCTCCACAAACTTAATGAGCGGGGGACAATATGGCAAATGAAGTTCAACGCTGGAACCTGTAAGGGACTTTTCAGTTTAGAAAGAAATCCCAGCTTCAAGTATAGGCTAATGGGGTCTGAACTTGCTGAGACTGAGAGGGGAAAAGATCTTGAGGTCATAGCGGGCAGCTCAATGAAGGTGTCAACCCAGTGTGCTGCAGTGGTGAAAAAGGCAAACTATGTTACAGATTAATAGGAAAGGCATTTAGAATATAAATATAAAACAAACAATTACAAAGTGCTAGTGCCCAGGTGATTCATGTGCAATGGCAGGCATGAGCAGCATCGAACAGCATCTAATGTAACCAGTTTTTAATCCATAAGAGAGCCTATCCTCTTGTCCCATGACTGGTAAGTTTACTTATGAGTCTCTGGTGGGGTACCTTGTCAAAAGCCATTTGAAAGTCCAGGTATATAAAGTCTACCAGGTCACTGTTGTCTACAGGCTTGTTCACTTTCTCAAAGAAATCCAAAAGGTTGGTGAGGCAGGACTTCCCTTTGCAGAAGCCATGCTGATTTTCCCTCAGCAGGTGTTGACCCTCTATGTGCCTGACAATTCTATCTTTGATTACAATTTCTACTAATTAGCTGACTGGCCTGTAATTTCCTGGTTTCCCTCTGGATCCCTGACAGGGCTCTTTTTGTAGCAGGTACTCATTTGCATATTAAGTGACACACCCCTAATGTAGCCAATCCTCCAAGAGCTTACAGTAGCTCCTGTAAGAAGAGCTCTGTAAGCTCTTGGAGGATTGGCTACATTAGGGGTGTGTGGCCTAATATGTAAATGAGTTCCTGCTACAAAAAGAGCTCTGGCAGTGGTTAAGTGCACGGATTCTAATCTGGGAGAACCAAGTTTGATTCCCTACTCCTCCACTTGCACCTGGCTGGATGACCTTGGGCAAGCCATAATTCTGGCACAGCTGTTCTTGAAAAAGAGAAGTTTCTGTCAGAGTTCTTTCAGCCCCACCTACCTCACAGGGTGTCTGTTGTGGGGAGGGGAAGGGAAAGGAGATTGTAAGTCACTCTGAGACTCCCTTGGGTAGTGAATGGCGGGATATAAATCCAATCTCTTCTCTTCTCTACTCTCCCATCTTCTGGTACAGTGGCTGAATTAAGTGATACTTGATCTACTAAACCATATATATAACCTATCTCACATCTGAGATCCTTAAGAACTCACAGGTGTATGCCATCAGGAGACAGAGGTTTTTAATTTCCCCAGTAGGTCTCAAACTTCATCTCTGGTCACCTCAATTTAGCTCAGTTCTTCAGACTCCCTCCCTGAAAATATTGGCTGTGGCATGGGTACATGCCCCATACTTTCCACAGTGAACACAGAAGCAAAAAATTCATTGAGCTTCTTTGGCATCTCCCCATCTTCCTTTAGCAATCATTTTATTCCTTTGTCATCCAGTGCTTCTCTGGCTGGTTTCCTGCTCTGGATATATTTTTAAATCATGTATTGTTTGTCTTGATGCTTTTAGCAACCTGCTTCTCAAATTATTGACTTACATTTCTTTTGCCAGAGCCTGTGATCCCTCCTGTTCAATTCATTGGGGCAGACGTTTCCACTTTTAAAAAGGAACCTCTTTACTTTATATAGCTTCCTTGACTAGTGGTTTTAACCACTCATGCCTTCTTTTAGACTTGGCAGTGCCTTTCCTAACCTGTGGGCTTCAGTTAGAGTGATTTTAAATAGCTTCCAAGCATCCTCTAGGGATTTGACTCTCTTATGTTTCTCCTTCAGTTTCCTTTTTTTACTATTCCCCTCATTTTTGTAAAGTTCCCTCTTTTGAAATCAAATGTTATAGTTTTGGGCTTTTGGGGTAACTTTCCATTGACCTGAATGTTGAACTTAATAGCATTGTGGTTACTGTACCCAATTGGTATCAACCTCTACATCTCTCACCGGGTCTTGAGACCTGCTCAGAACCAACTCTAAGATCACTACCCCTCTGGTTAGCTCTGTGACCAGCTGTTCCAATGCAGAGTCATTTATGATGTCTAGGAATCACATTTCTACAGCATGACTCGAGCACATGTTTACCCAGTCAATGTGAAGGTAGTTG
The DNA here is from genome assembly GCF_001447785.1 of Gekko japonicus. Classification (NCBI taxonomy): domain Eukaryota; kingdom Metazoa; phylum Chordata; class Lepidosauria; order Squamata; family Gekkonidae; genus Gekko; species Gekko japonicus. Next base: position 73,369 of record NW_015161409.1, read on the forward strand.
AAGTCTCCCATTATAAGAACATAAGATATCCCCTGCTGGATCAGACCAGTGGTCCATCTAGTCCAGCATCCTCTCTCACACAGTGGCCAACTAGTTCCTCTGAATGTGGAGGTTCCCCTCAGTCACCATGGCTAGTAGCCATTGATAGACTTATTCTCCATGAATCTATCTAATCCTCCTTTAAAGCTGTTTACTCTTGTGGCAATCATTCTGGCAGCGAATTCCAAATTATCTGCTTTAGTCACCTCCATTATTTCCTTCTCTCTCTCAAGATCAACCTCAAAGGTTTGATCAGGTGGGCGATAGTATACCCCCACTTATAAGTATCCCTAGGGCCCAGTATTTCCACTCATATTACTTCTGTTGGGGAATTCATTCCCCTGTTGTTTTCTAACTTATTGGATTCTATGGCCACTTTGACATAGAGTGCAACACCAACAACAACCCATTCCTCCCTGTCCTGCCCATATAGCTTATACTCAGGAATGACTGTGTCCCATAGATTTTCCCAATTCCATCATGCTTCTTAGGTAACATTGGGGAGGGCGGGATACAAATGTGAGAATTTCAAAATTCCAGACACTATTTATCCAGACACTACCACCAAATTGCTATTCTGATGATTCCTGGTGGGTGCTTGTCTGACATCTGTTCCCGTGGGAGTGGCAAGCACATGCAAGATGGCCGGCCTTGCTGCAGGACCTACAGATTGCCTTGTGGAACTGGGAGGAGTGCTGTTTGTGGTCCTCACTGCAGCTAGCGCAGGCTGCTTGGGCGATGTACTTGGAGGGTGCTTGAGCGGAAACCTTTACATGCGGACCAGCAGTGGGTGGAGTGCGAGGATTGTTGCGGGTCGGCTTTTGGACCTGGAGTACCTCATCGTTGTCTGAGAAGTCTGAGCCCTGGGCGATGGTGGCCTGATGTGCAGAGTGAGACTGGTGGTCTCTCTGGGTCTTCTCGAATGCTGTGGTCACTTGGAGGGCCTTCTCCAGGGTGAGGTTGTCGATTCTGACAAGTTTCCTTCGTAGTTTCCCGGACGTCCAAGACAAACTGGTTCAAAAGGGCGTCCTGAATGGCAGGAAATTTGCAGTTTGCCAGCCTGTGAACGTTGGCCATGAAAACGGCGGCCGGCTCCGATACTTGGTCCAGCATAATCATTGGGATCCCACCTTCGTCGCCAGTGTAAAGCACTGGGTCCAGATGCATTGTAGTGATTAGCTCATATTTTATTAAAGGCAGGAGAACACTGAGATGCCCTTGCAGGGGCCAGAGCCTGCTTAAATGCCAGTTACATGCCACACCCAACACACACACCTTGGTTTATTTACAGTTCACCCACACCCATAGGTTCCTACTAGGATCCAGACTGACCCATTGGCCCATTCTAGGATGCTCTCTCACTATTGTCTCTGGTCACAAAGCTTAGCGGGTTCGCATGACCGCATGCGTGCCTGACCACGTGTTCGGTCTTAGTACACAACATCTTCATTTTCCTTTTTACTATTCCCATCATTTTTGTAAAGTTCCCTCTTTTGAAATCTAATGTTTCCCTTTTGGACTTTATGGGTAACTTTCCATTGACCTGAATGCTGAACTTAGTAGCATTGTGGTCACTGTTCCCAACTGGTGTTAACAACCTCTACATCTCTCACCAGGTCTTGAGACTCGCTGAGAACCAAGTCCAAGATCATTATCCTTCTGTTTGGCTCTGTGACCAACTGTTCCAGCGCACAGTCATTTATGATGTCTAGGAATCTCATTTCTACAGCATGACTCAAGAACATGTTTACCCAATCAATGTGAGGGTAAAGTCTGAGTCCAGTGGAAATTTTAAGACCAACAAAGTTTAATTTCATCTAAAGAAGTGTGCATGCACATAAAAGCTTATAGCCAGAATTATGTTGGTCTTGAAGGTGCCACTGGACTCAAACTTTGTTCTGTTGCTTCAGACCAACACAGTTGCTCACCTGAATCTAATGAGAGGGTAGTTGAAGTCTCCCAGTATAATAACATTATCTGCTTTAGTCAGTTTCCTTATTTCCTTCTCCATCTGAAGATCAGCCTCAAGGGTTTGATCAGGTGGGAGATAGTACACCCTGACTTTTAAGTAACCCCTAGGGCCCAGTATTTCCACCTATATCATTTCTGTTGGGGAGTTTATTCCCCTGATACTTTCTAACTTATTTGATTTTATGTCCTCTTTGACGTACAACGCAACACCTCCACCAACCCGTCCCTCCCTATCCTGCCTACAGAGTTGATACCCAGGAATGACTGTATCCCATTAATTTTCCCCATTCCACCATGTTTCTGAGATATCTACTATATCTAAATTTATTTATTTATTTATTTGATTTATACCCCACTCTCCAGATTCCCCATCTTGGCCCAGAGACTTCTAGCTTTGGCATATAGACACCTATAATGGGTTTCCCTCTCCAGTAACCCTCGCCTCCCTTGGCCCCTTAGTTGCCACACATGGCCCTCAGTCACCATTGTGCCCTCGCTCCCAACGTCTATTATGCTTCTATCAATATTACTTTGAGTGCTTATGTAGTCATTCCTTTGGAATAACTTGTCCTGAACCAGAGGCTCCCCAGCTCCTATCAACTTTTACCCCAGGTTTTGTTTAAAAGCTGCTCTGCCACCTCTTTTGATATTAATGTTCAGCAGCCTGGTTCCTTTTTGGTTCAAAGTAGAGCCCGTTTCTTTTGTACAGGTTTTATTCCAGAAAGTTCTCCAGTGCCTAACAAATCTAAACCTTTCCTTCTGGCACCACTTTCTCATCCGTGAATTGAGACTCCTGATCTGTGCCTGTCTAGCTGGGCCTGCGTGTGGGACCAGAAGCACTTCTGAGAATGCTACCTTTGAGGTCCTGGCCTTTAACTTTCTGCCTAATAACCTAATTTTTTCCTCCAGGACCGTACAGCTACATTTCCCAATGTCATTGGTCCCAACATGCACCATGACTGCTGACTCCTCCCCAGCACTATCAACCTATCAACCTATCTAGATGATGCATGATGTCTGCAACCTTTGCACCAGGCAGGCAGGTCACCATGCAGTCAGAACACCTGTCACGGACCCTACTCTCTATATTCCTAAGGATCAAATCACCCACTACCAGGGGTACCAGTCTCCCAGGGGTATCCTTGATATGAGAGGATATCAGTCTGTCACCCAAGGAAGGGGTCTCTTCTAAGGGATCCCTCCTGCTCAGACTGACGCCCTCCAACCTTGAGACTTTCACTCTCCCCAACAGCAGAAGAGCTGTCAACCTGGGAGTGGGACTGTTCTGGTAAGTCCCTGAAGGTCTCTTCCCCAAACCTCTCTCTTTGTCTCAGCTTCTCCAGGTCTGTAGGCATAGCCTCAGGGGAATGAACGTGCTCCCTGAGAGCCACAAGTTTCATGTAGCGAGCACCCACCCACAATTTCCTCCCAGTGGGTAGATAATCGTAGGCGTGACACTCTTTGCAAAACACTGTATAAACCCCACTCTTCTGCTTCATAACTGGTTAGCGGTTTAAAGGTATCTAGAATGACGCAGGGTCCTCAGGCCTGATCCCCAGGCTAAGAGCCACAGGCCAGGAGCCCTATGACTCTTGCCCTTTGGCTCGCACCTCTGCCTAGGAGGAGTCTTACAGTTCAGAGGCCAAAGCTCCCACCTTCCAGCAGCAACAGCAACGTGTGGGGCCTGCAACCAGCCCCAGGCAAACAGATCTTGCTCAGTGAGCAGCAGACCCAGCAAAAGACCTAGACGAAAACACCACTCTGCAGCAGGCTACTGGCATCCACTCACCCTCAAACTGTCCTCTTATAAAGCAACCTCAGTTAATGCTCCCTAGTAGTTTAGCAGTTTAGGAAAGGCAACAAAAATCCCACTCCCCTTCCCAGCAGCTCTGTCCTGGGTTCTTTCTCCCAGCCCAACTGGCTCTGTTCAGTTCAAGAACAGAGGCTCTTCCACTGCTGTGTTACGCTCCTACTACAAGATTGCATGGGTGTCCTGTTGTGGTACTGGCATGTAGTAGAGTGAGAAGTTCTGTGGTTGAGAGGACTTCTTGATGAAGGACTTTTGGCATTTTGCTTCTGCTGAGTGATTGACCAGTTCCAGTTATGAAAATCTGCTGGACTTTGATGAGAGATCCTTGCCCCCGACACTCCGTATAAAAACACCCGAGGCAGTTTAATGGCCAGTCTAGAGAAAGGTTCTCTATGCTTCAGTCCTTACTGTTTTTATTTAAAATCCAGTTAAATGACAAGTTGAGGAGCGTGATTCTTAAAATGTTAAGTCCAAGTTGCATAACGATACAGGTGTTCTTGCTTTTCTCCTAGGACTGGGCTCCCCAACCTTTTGAGCCCATGGACACCTTTACAATTCTGACACAGCATGATGGGCACAGCCACAAACGGCTGCCACAACTTAACTTCAGTCACACGCAGGGAAGATCCTTGTTCTGTGTTGGCATCTGCTGCCTAAGCAATGTTTTTTAAAAAATCTGCAGGCAGTGGCCAATCAGAAGCTTTGCCAGGCATTTTCTAAAAACAGTTGGCGGGCAGCAGGAAAGGTGTCAGCAGGTGCTGTGGCA
>NW_015161409.1:78159-97573 GCF_001447785.1 Gekko japonicus
TAAGATCACCCCCCCCCCCCCCCCCGGCATCTCATATAATTACTATTACAGGTTCCTTTTCGTGTTGTGTGCTGTGATTAAAATCCTAGTAGTGACTAATGTCTTGATTCAAGATGGGCTCAGTCTGGGTGCAAGTCTTACATCGCTATTTATTTATTAGACTTATATCCTGCCCTTCCACATGGGCTCAGGGCGGCTAACAAGGCGAATGCCATACATAACAATACAACGTTCCAGGGGGCACTATTGTCTCTTCTTGTCGATCATCTGCTCACATAAATAGTTAATGTTAATATGTTCATATTCTGGTTTTTTTTTTTCTTTAAAATGTCCAGAATGGCTTTCAATATTATGTCTGCATTTGCACTGTGCATATACAAGAAGGTAGTGTGCAAACCAGCCTTCCCCTCTGAGAGCCAGTTTGGCGTAGTGGTTAAGAGCGCGGACTCTAATCTGGGAAAACCGGGTTTGATGCCCCACTCCTCCACATGCAGCTGCTGGGTGACCTTGGGTCAGTCATAAGGTTTTTCAGAGCTGTTCTCTCAAGAGCAGTTCTCGAAAGAGCTCTCTCAGCCCCACCTACATCACAGAGTGTCTGTTGTGGGAAAGGAGATTGTAAGCTACTCTGAGACTCCGAGTGGATGGCAGGGTATAAATCCAATCTCCTTCTCCTCCTCCTCGTTTAAAGGCCTTTGTTGGCTTTATGCAACATGGAAGATGGTGCAGTCTGACTGCTTCCTGTGTTGCTGTGGAGTAGCATGAAAACCATGGGCTCTGTGGACAGTGGAGCGTGCTGGTGTGGGGAAATGAGTTGTACTGGACACTGTCTGGCTCTTATAATAAATGGAGTGTCTTTCTGAACATCCACAGGAATGAAAAGATAGTACAGGGGAAACAAAAAAAAAAGTGTGTGGCATTCTAACAGTGTAGCTTGACAATTGAACCAGTTATCGGGAGGGAGGGAGGATGTGGACTCTCCCTTGCTGGACATGTCAGGAGAAGGCTTGGCAGTCATCTGTCCAAGATCTAGCTTTGCTGTGTGGACAGTGGAGCGTGCTGGTGTGGGGAAATGAGTTGTACTGGACACTGTCTGGCTCTTATAATAAATGGAGTGTCTTTCTGAACATCCACAGGAATGAAAAGATAGTACAGGGGAAACAAAAAAAAAAGTGTGTGGCATTCTAACAGTGTAGCTTGACAATTGAACCAGTTATCGGGAGGGAGGATGTGGACTCTCTCTTGCTGGACATGTCAGGAAAAGGCTTTGGCAGTCATCTGTCCAAGATCTAGCTTTCAGTTTCCTGCATTGAGTAGTAGGGGTTGGACTAGGTGGCCTTTAAGACACTTTCTAACTCTCATGATGATATCAACGTCTGCCCTCCTAATTATGTTTTTCTAGTTAAGCAATAGTTTGTTACCATCAAAATTCTGGAGTGGTAACTTGCCCAAGGTTGTAATGCAGGGAGTGGCAGTATTTTTTAAAAAGGAGGATCCTGTTTCTCCTTCTGAAATTGGTATATGTTCCCCACACTGAGTTTGTAAGCTCCAGCGGTGTTCAGGCTGTAATTTAGACTGATAAGCTCCAGGGTTGCCTTGATGGGCTTGCACCTGGTACTTAGTTTCCTGGGTCAGCATCTGATTGCCACCTGCCTGCTGTCAACTTGCCTCAATTTACTGACTTGGATTTCTGTACCCACCCTAGGATTTAGGCCAAGTTACGACACGTTAGGATTCAATCGCATAAAAAGCCAACTGTCAAAATATAAAGAGATGTAAAAAGAGATTAAAATCCCCAACCACTCCTGCAACTTCCTTAACCACAATCACAGGCAGCTGTTGAGAAGAAGACCTTCCAAGAATGGGGCTGGGTTTTTGGCAAGTGCCAGATGGGAAGGAAGTGCAGGATTGCAGTGGCAACAACCGCTAAGGACATTTCTGCATGAAATCCTATTGTTGCTCAGGCTCAGTGGCAGGATCAGGAGCACCCGTGTGCTGAAAACCTAGAAGGTTATAGTGAGTGAATAAAGATGGGAGGAACAGTGGTGGGAGTGTGGAAGGGGGGGCACCGTGTAGTGTGATTAACCGTTCCCAGTCTGTCAGAATGGACAGCCTTATGCAGTCCGACAGGCTTGAATCTACAAAGGGATGCTCATATCTCACATCATTACTGTCTTTTTTGGGGGGTGAGTATTGTGTGTGTGTGTGTGTGTGTATGCCACTGCCAAGTCAGCCTTCTAACATCTTCGGCTGGCCTGGCAGTTGGTCCCCTTCCTTGACCGCAATGACCTGGCCACAGTGATCCGCGCGACGGTCACCTCGAGGTTAGACTACTGTAACGCTTTCTACATGGGGCTACCTTTGTCGCAAATCCGGAAGTGGCAGCTAGTGCAGAATGCGGCAGCCAGGCTGCTGATGGGCCTCGCTAGGCGGGAGCATATCCGGCCTGTGTTGAAAGCGCTGCACTGGCTGCCAATAGCGTACCGGATTCGCTTCATAGTGCTGGTTCTTACCTTTAAAGCTCTATATGGCCAGGGTCTGACATACCTAAGGGACTGCCTTTCCCCATATGTTTTCCCAAGGGCACTATGGTCGGGGACGCACCATCTCCTGGTGATGCCAGCCCCCCAAAATGCCAGATGTGCTGTAACCAGGGCCAGGGCTTTTTCAGTGGCGGCTCCTACCTGGTGGAATAAGCTCCCAGAGGAGATCCGGGCCCTGCGGGACCTTGTGTAGTCCCGCAGGGCCTGTAAGACGGAGCTCTTCCACCAGGCTTTTGAGTAGGAGCCACCACTACTGTACCACCACTACTGCATCATCATCATCGCACCATTGTTGCCGCACCACCACCAAATGGGTTAGGTAACATCGGGGCGTATGGTGGCCCTGTGACAAGTTATTTTAAAATATTGCGTGGAACCCATACCATTGAATTGAGACTGATATTCCCAGGGGGCCACGGAACTGGGACTACCATCCCCAGGATACCATCTTGTGATTGAAGATCTTTTTGTAACATTTGGAGCACTTTATGTTGTTGTAAATGTTGGTTTTATCTTGTTTACTGGCATGTGTTGCCCTATTTGTGAGCCGCCCTGAGCCCGCTTGCGGGGAGGGCAGGCTATAAATTTGAATAAATAAATAATAAATAATAATAATAATAAATGCCTGGAAGTCATGGTTGACTTCTGGCGACCCCTAGTGGGGCTTGGACATTTCAGAGAGGTGGCTTTGATATTGCCTGCCTCTGCGTCCCTCAGCCCTGGTATTCCCTGGAGGTCTCCCTTCCAAGTACTTGCCTGGGTCAGTCCTGCTTAGCTTCCGAGATCTGATGAGATCAGGCTTGCCTGAGCTATCCAGGTCAGGGCCACACATCATTACTGTCTTGTCTCCTATCCTGGCACTGATTTTTTACACTGAAGACTAAATCCTTGGCCAGCACCTATACCTCGATGCTGTTCTATCTGGGTAGAAAGGTGGCATGGAGATATTTTAAATAAATAAATATCTCAGATTTGCTGCTGTTTTTTGTCTTGTCTTGAGGAGGCAGAATGGACAGTAATAGTTAAGTGGAGAATCACATTCATAATGCTTCTCTGTATTTGAGACAGGGAAACTCTGCAAGCAGAAAACTTAACACTGTAGGGAGCAGTTTGGACAGTTATTAAGGTTGATAGCTGGTGGTACCATAGGGGTCAAGAAGATGAGCTGTCGTCTGAGAGGTTTTTAGTTCAAATCTCACTGTGATGAGCTCATTTGGTGACCTTAAGTAAGCCGTTCTCTCCAACTTAGCCCCTGCATTGTAAGGATGACACTGGCCTACATTACAGGGCTACTGCAAGAATTTCAGCAAGGTGCTGTAAGTAAAAACAAAGAGTGTTGTGTAAATTCTTAATTATTGAATTGAGGGGGGGATGTTTCATTGTGAAAGCATGTGGAGTAGGCTAACTGCAATGTTGGAGTAAGATCTGGAGATCTGGGTTCAAGCATCCAATCTGCCACAAAGCTTGCCTGGTGGCTTTGGGCCAGCTACTCTCTGGCAATTTAACCTACCTCACAGGGTTGTTGTGAAGATAACACGGGGAAGGGAGAACTATGTGCACTGCTATGAGTTCCCTGGAGGAAGGGCAGGATAAAAATTTTAGGAGATGTTGTTATGGATTATAGGGAGAGCATTAAAAATAGCATCCCTCCACCTGCTGTCTAACGTGGTACAGCCCATTCTACCATTTTGAGATGCCTAACTCCCCATTCTGCTAAAGATGCACTGTGGGTTTCCCATACGTATGCAGCACAAGAAGGCAATGATTCAAAGTATACATTGTTCCTACCCTTCAAAAAAATTTTAAAATATGGGAGAGAGGAAAATTACCAGACCTCTGTAGAGTCCACTCCTCCTTCGGTTCAGTTACACCTGGCTTCTAGCAGCTGTATTGGCTTCTAGTCTGGTTCCATTGGCATCCATTATAAGGTTTGGGCCGCATATTTGAAGGATTGTCTCTTCCTTTATGAAAGATACATTTGGCATTGTGCCTTTGCATCCTGGCTCCTTTCCACCTTCTGACTGGGATAGAAGTCTCTTGAAATATCTGTCCTTACTTGTATCTGATGAAGGGAGCTCTGACTCTTTTGAAAGCTTCCACCTTGAAAATCTTGTTGGTCTCTAAGTTTCTGCTGGACTCGGATTTAGCTGTTCTACTCCAGGCCAGCATGGATACCCTCTGAAACTACCTTCTTGTGTTTGGACTGTGTCCCTCCTGCCGGCTCATTGTTTTCTGTGCTCTCAGAGAGGTTTGCTGTATGCCACGGCATTTTCAGTTGTTGGTTAGCGGTGAGTCTGTCCTATCACTGTTTGCTTGCAGAAGAGCAAGTAAAACCAATCAACTTTAATGTTGATTTTGCTGTTCTTTTGTACTTTATAGATTGGGCTATTGATGGTTGTTTTTTTTTAGAACTGTCGGGGAGGTGTTTTAATTGTCATATCTGTGCATAAGAACACTTAGTTATTACTGTGTTAGACCGACTATTGGGGAAAGGTGCTACACAACTAAATAGAATGTGAGTCTCTTCTGAGCATGCCTCCCAAGTAGAAGGAAGTCAGCTTAGAACAGTGACACACACACACACACACGTGTCAGGCAGCCTCCTCAATGATAGGTGGAACTTCCATATCCAGCCCCATAGCCAGGATATTCGCTGGGAGGGGGCTTTTGACTTTTGGGGGGGTGTTGTGGCCCCCCATGGTGATGTCACTAGTGGCATGACCACAAGTTACTCTCCACCCCCTCTCCATTCGCTCAAGCTTTTCTCCTGCCTCCCCCATCTTCACCAGCCAGCAAGATGGGCCGTCAGCTCACCAAGGCTCTTGGAGAGCCGACAGCCCGCTTCACTAGCTGGTGAAGACGGTGGTGGTGGGGGAAACTTTAGCTGTGGTGGAGCTCCGCCCTAATTGCATGGGGGGGGACGGACCCTCAACCCCACCACGTAGAAGGAAGTCAGCTTAGAACAGTGACACACACACACACACACGTGTCAGGCAGCCTCCTCAATGATAGGTGGAACTTCCATATCCAGCCCCATACACACACACACACACACACACACGTCAGGCAGCCTCCTCAATGATAGGCGGAACTTCCATATCCAGCCCCGTAGCCAGGATATTCGCTGGGAGGGGGCTTTTGACTTTTTTTGGGGGGGTGTTATGCCCCCCCATGGTGATGTCACTAGTGACATTACCACAAGTTACTCTCCACCCCCTCTCCATTCGCTCAAGCTTTTCTCCTGCCTCCCCCATCTTCACCAGCCAGCAAGATGGGCCGTCAGCTCACCAAGGCTCTTGGAGAGCCGACAGCCCGCTTCACTGGCTGGTGAAGACGGTGGTGGTAGTGGAAACTTTAGCTGGGGTGGGGCTCCACCCTAATTGCATGGGGGGGGGACCCTCAACCCCACCCCTGGATACGGCCATGTCCATGTCTTTCCATTGTGACTGACTGAATGATGTGATTGTAATATGACACAGAGGTGGCTGAATTACCCCACTTGTTCTGGAAGCTGATTTGAAGAGAGTAAATCTAGAACAAGCATTCATGCAGAGAGGCAGTGTGCATAATCCTCTGTAGGTAGATGAGCTGGACTCAGAGGGGGCTTTGGTTAATTTCATGCCGTGTGGTATTGTGTAAGTAATAGTGCCAGAGCTCTTCTAAGGCCTTGAGCTTAGACAAGTGTAACTTTGCTTGGAATGGCACTGGCAGTTTATTAGGCCTTTAACTCTCAAAGATTGTGGAATGTGCATCTGTGACGTGTCTCCTGTGTGGCCAGTCAGAAGCCTTTTTCCTAGCTGGCTCCGGCAACGAGCTTATGAAATGTCTTATGGAGGTGGAATTCGAAATGAAAGGCAAGCATTGTTGAGTTGGGCATGTGTGTGATGCCTGTTGTTTTCACTGTTGTCTTAAAAAGCATTCTTTGTTCTTCTGTATAAATGACAGTATGTGTCACTCTAATATAAGAAGTATTGCTGATTTGGATTTTAAAGTTGCCTGGGTTTTAATAAAGTAATTAATGTTTTCAAAACTGTTGTGCTGTATGTCAAAGCACTCACGCCACTCTGTTAAAAATGCTTGAAAGGGGGTGTAGAGAATCTACTGGCTGCATGAGTGGTTACAGGTAATATTGTATGTGAGATTACAGTGAATTTGAAGAGAAGGGAGTGTGTGTGTGTATTGAATACCAATAGCTGGCATTAGATTTGTTTTTCTTTTAAGAATTCCTCTGCAGTTGTATTTGTTCAGCAAATAGCATCTTTCAGAACTTCCTCTATGCTGAATCCCCATTTTAAAAGATATGCTATAGCAGTAAGGTCAGCATTTGTCTGATATATAACCCTAAATACATTTGCTTGGAAATGCATCCAAGTGAGTTGTGTGTATTCTTCCAAGTAAATATCCTCCTTGGGATGGCAGCCTAAGAGGATGTCAACTGTACTCCTTAAACAGCATCCTCAGGAGTTGTTCAAACAGTGGAACTGTTCTTTTGAGTATCGAGTAGACTGTACTTCAAGATGGGAGTGCCAAACTGTGTGAGATCTCTCATCATTTATTCATTTGGAACATTTTTATTCCACCTTCCCATACAACTTAAAAGAGTCCTCAATATCATGTTGACATTGTGTGCTTCCAGCTGGCCATCACATACCATGAGGGCCAGTGTGCTTTAAAAGTTCAAAATAACATGAAGGAATCAATGCATATATGTTTTAGAAAAATGCTGACTAGACAAAGTTTTGGTACTGGTAGAAACCAGGTTTTACAAGTTTTTGCAAAACAGAAGTGGTGGATCATGCCTGAGTTGTTGGTGCTTTTCTTCTGGAGTAAGCAGACTCTTTTTCCAACACCCCCCCCCCCCCGGGCTGGTGAACAGGATTGGAAAGGAAAGCAAGTAAAGTCTGCTCTGGAGTCACAACAGAAGTGGAACTTCATGGGTTTCCAAGGCCTTTCTCTGCATAGCAGCTCCAGTCTTCCTTGGTGGTCTCCCATCTAAGTACCAGTCATGCCTAGCTTTCAAGTTCTGACAAGATCAGGCTAGTCTGGGCTATTAAGGCTGCTACAGGAAGAGAAGGTGGACCAATGAAATTCAAGTAAGAACGTGATTGCTGGCAGGGGAGTATGTTTGGCTCTGCCTTTGAGAATGCATAGGATAAAGTTGGCTTTTCAAAGTAAATGCTCCTCATTGCTCAAGTTCCCATTTTGTATGTGGCAAATCCTCTTTGCCCTCAGCAACCCCTAGGCCACTGCACTGCTGATTCAACAAGACATAAATGGTCACAGTAGGCTCGATTTGTTAAATTCCTTCTCTGAAACCTGCTTATTTCCAGGAGCACAGGCATTACCAGGTCAACAGATCTCTAGGAACTATAGCACACGGCTAGTGCAGGAAGCTGCTAAATTCATACTGTTAAATTCATTTTTAATTTTTTCCCCACATCCTTTCCTTCAGTGAAAAGCAGCTACATTATTTAAGCCAATGTTCCTTCCCCAAAGTGCATTTCTGAGAGATTATTGCATGCCTTAGGTGCACCAAAAAGCTGAAGGCAGTATTTCTTTAAGCATTCAAGAGCTGCAATTTCCTCTGTGGTGCATTGCCCAGAACGTCTAATTTGATATGAAATGGACATTTTTATAAAGATAGCAGCAAAACAGCCCTGTTGTTGCATTTATCATGAAATTATTATGGGGGGGGAGTTATTTAAAAACCTTGAAAACACACACACACACACAGAGTTTTATTAGGAAAGTACATCCATAATTCAAGACGGCAGTTCTAGATGGAAATGCAGTTGTTGAAATAATACATGTCAGATAATCCAGTGCTGGCTTTTGGCCTATTAATGTCTCCCAGCCTCAGTCTTTGGTTTCTTGGATTTGGTGTGCCAGTAAGATTAGTTTTTATGGCAGCTGTGATAGAGTCAATTCCATTAGGACAATGAGGAGCCACAAAACTGCTACTCTTTTAAAATCTCGGGAGGGTGAATAAGCTTCACTGGTGGATTCATGTTCTCATGGCAACCTTTTTAATGTGCTCCCATCACCAGATGCATGGCCAAAGTCTTCACAGCTGAATGCCTGAAGTCAATGGGAGACCAAAATGGTTAGCCTCTCTGAATTATCCATCTGCCTTCTCTGTTTTTATGATACGATGTATATTTCAGTTTTACAAGCACCGACGTGAGAACATTTTGGATGCTGTTTGCAAAATGAGTCAATAGGTGCAGAAAGGCTTTGCTTGTCTGAATGAGTGGTTTGCAAGACACTATCTGCTACATTCAAATAATCAGAAGTTCACATACACAAAAAGCGTTCCTTGGTTTTGTGGCAACGAGATGCTGGATGGAAGGAAGGGAGCATGAATTAAAAAGGAGGCATGGTTTCTGATAAGTTTTCTCTTTGGTTTTGTGCCTTAGTGCTGAGCTCTAGATTAACACCTATCAGCAGGACTGAACTCTGTATCGATTAGCGTGGGGGTTGTTTCATGCTTTTAGGCTTTCAGTTACCCTGTGTGCCCCGCTGGTGTGTTGCAGTAGTTAGAATGTCTGACTACAACCTGGGACAACTTTGTTTTAATCCCCCGCTCTGCCAAGGAAGCTCACTGGGTGACCCCCATCAGAATCTCTCAGGCTAATCTACCCTCACAAGGTGGTTGCTGTGAGGATGGAGTGGTGGTGAGAAGATATCAAAAACTGCTCTGGGTCCTGATCATAGAGAAAAACCAGATGTAAATTAAAAAGTAGACGTAATAAAATAATCACACAAAGGCTGTGGTCACACGTGCAGTTTGTGGCGATATAGTGGCATTAAAAGGTAAAGGTAAAGGTTCCCTTGCTCGAAAGCCAGTCGAATCCGACTCTAGGGTTGCGGTGCTCATCTCCGTTTCAAAGCCGAAGAGCCAGCGCTGTCCGAAGACGTTTCCGTGGTCATGTGGCCGGCATGACTAAACACCAAGTCGCACGGAACGCTGTTACCTTCCCACCGAAGTGGTACCTATTTATCTACTTGCAATTTCTTGCTTTCGAACTGCTAGGTTGGCAGGAATAGTGGCATTACCTGAGCTGAATAAATGGGCCCTTCCAGAGGAGGACATCTGCCTCCCATGGCACAGTCGTCAGCAGACTGTGCTGTTCCACAATGGAAGCAGAATAAACAGTATTAATTGATTGTTTGCGGTTCCCTCTGGGTTTTCTGACATCTGAACCCTCCTGCAGTGAAAGGAACCCAGAAGGGACGTCTGAAATTTTAGATCCGTTTCCACCACTGTTGTTGGTTTTTGTTTTTTTTTGTTGCTGAGCCAGTTTGGTGTAGTGGTTAAGTGCGTGGACTCTAATGTGGGAGAATCAGGTTTGATTCTCCATGCCCCCACTTGCAGCTGCTGGATGACCATAGTTCTGTCAGCTGTTCTGTCAAAGACAGTTCCGGAAAGAACTTTTTCATCCCCACCTACCTCACGGGGGAAGGGAAAGGAGATTGTAAGCTGCTCTGAGACTCCAAGTGAAGGCCAGGGTGTAAATCCAATCTCCTTCTCCTTCTTGCATCCACCTGCATTTAAACAAAACCCACCCTTACAGCTCGTCCTATGGTTGAAAACTTCAGTGCAGCGCTAATGTGGATGCTCCCCCACAGGACGGCCACAGAGGTAACCCACCACAGATTGTGCAGTCTGGATGAAATGCTCAGCTACACTTTAAGCCGGTACAATTTGAGGAGAGCCACCATACTGTGCCAAGCCACCAGTGTAACTGCAGCCAAACTTTAAATCTGAATAAATGAAATCTGCAACTCCTGGAGTTGGAATACTTTGTATTTCTTAAACCGCATTTGGAATTTGTTTTTGGAAGCAGGAGGAAAAGTGGCAGAGACTTATTCCTTTTTAATATATTAATGATGATCTGGTTTGTGGATGATGATCTAGGGGTGAAAGAGACTGGCTTGCCCCAAACTGCTCAAGTCCATGTCAGGAATAGGGTTTGAGATGTGGTGACCAAGCTGTGTACTAGTAGTGTGCTTAAACAGCTGAAGAGAGAGGTGATGTGAATGAAGGCTGCCATTCTGTCTGCTATAATTGTAGAAGTATGGGGATTCTAATTGATGTGCTCATGTGTATATGAGGAAAGGCTCTTTGGATGTGTTCAGAGACACTTTTCTAGTGATTAGCTCTGGTATTCAAAACAGATTCGGCAGTAGATGGAGGGATAACATAGAGTAAGCTATTAGGAGAACTTGACAAAGCTGTGAAAAAAGGCATCCTATGAATGAGTTCTGTATGCTCAAGATCATTTCTGTTGTGAAAAGTACTTTCTTCTGCTGCTAGCACTTCTATTTCTGCAGAGGCTCACTGAAAACCATTGATTTTGCACAAATGAAAGTTTTAGCAGTCTCTGCTGCAGAAAGTGTTCTATCTAGCATCCGTGAAACTTGTTCATAGGATCAAAGCCCATGGGGCCTTGTGGTTATACATCGTATTACTTGACCAGTTTGCATTCGTTTTGGGTGGACATTTTGTTTGGCCCTGAGAACCACATCAGTAGTGCAAAGTTTTCACTAGAATCCCATGCTAGGGTGTCTGAAAGGTTACCTCTGCTGGTGTAATGCTGGACCACATTTCCTTGGTAGTAAATGCTTGTCCCAAGCCATTATGCAAATTAAGCAAAGTTGTATTTTGCTGCAAAGTTTTTCATGGAGGAACAAAGTCATTAAGGGTCCATCTTCAACAACTGGAAATCTTATTCAGGCACTCCTCTGGATTCTGAGACATGAGCAAGGAATGACCACAAGTTTTCCCTTTGCAACCACAAGGGCTAGTAACTTATTATTTTTTTTTAATGATGCTGAGAATCAAAGACAGCTAGGTTGTGTGTCTGACACTATATTGAGTCCTTCCTGTAATCTACCTTGCTGTATGCTAGCTTCTACAATTAATTTTTTTTCTGGAAATTGCAAAAGGTTTCTTTACCTGATGAAGTTTAATACTGAACTTGAAACTTTGCATCCGCAGCTATATTTATAAAAAATGTTTGAGCATGTGCCCTCTATTCAGCCTAACAGCTCCTGTTATTTTCAAGGGACAGTCAATGGTAAGCCCACTCAGGGCTAACAGGGCCAATAGTCCAGTGAGTACATATGTGGAGATGGTTGCATGTAGTCCTCAGTTACTTCTATGGAACTACAGATCCCAGTAGGCAAAACTCCCAGTGGGATTTTCCTGCTTAAAATAATCTTTGGATAAACCCAACCAACCTTATCATGTCTGTTCATCTTCATGCAAGTCAGTAATTCAAAAACCTGGCTGCAGTCCTGCATTTCTATATCCAAATACTTTTTTGTGTGTGCTCCTCTGCTGCACCAAATTTCAAGCTCAATAGTAGGTCTTCCTTTTCTCACTGTAAGTCCCAACCCTAGCAGTGCAGTTCTGTGCAGAATTACTCCAGTCCAAGCCCATCAAGGGGTGGTTTTAGAAGACATTTGCATAATATAGGTAAACGAGACAGGGACCAATGAGACGTGTCAGGGAGGAGAATTTCCTTCCCTCTCTCGTGAGCTGATCCTGAACTATCTCTGCATAGGATTTATTTCACTGGGTTTAGACCATTGTAAGTGCACTGTAAGTAATCTAAAAATAGCATGCTTGATTTTAAACTCTTTAAGTTTCTGTGAGTTGCGCTTCAAGGGGGAGAATGACACAATATGCGTAATGATATTTTACATTGTTTTCAAGACGGCACTAACTTTGAACAAATAATGGAACCTGTCCACAGTAAGTCTCCCCTGGAATTGTGAGGATGAAAACAATGGAGACAACACAGAGACCCAAACGAAGAGCAGTGCAAGGTTGTAAATAGCTGCTTGCCTGGTAGCTGGTGTTGAGTAACAGTGTCTCTGGGCAACTAGGAAATGGGTGAGGAGGATAGACTGCTGTCTACCAAGCAGCCCTTTACCATGATTTTCATGTAGCTGTATGGCAGATCGGTCAGTTGCATTGTCCTTTAGAGTGGTGAGAAGAGCCTCGGCAATCACCCTCCATCCTTGGGGCTTGAAAGCTTAAATTTTCTTCAGCATTTGGGACCAGTGTATCTCTGGGACCGCCTCTCCTTATATACCTCCCCCCCCCCCCAAAGAGGGTTACGCTCTGTGAATAATAACCTCCTTGAGATCCCTGGCCCAAAGGATATCCAGCTGTCCTCAACCAGAGCCAGGGCTTTTTCAGCCCTGATGCCAGCCTGGTGACACTCTCTGCCTAATGACATCCGGGCCCTGCGGGACTTAATGCAGTTCCACAGGGCCTGTAAGACAGAGCTGTTCCGCCAGGCCTTTGGTTGCGGACAGCAACGGTTTACCATCAAGCGACAGTCTGTCATCAAGCTTGGCCTCCCATCTCCTCCCCCCCCCGAGTAGGATATGGAATATTAAATGCCATCTGATGAATTGATTGCTTGTTTTTTTGTTTTAAATTTTGTATATGTATGTATTATTACAGTATTCATCAGAACGTATTTATAACTTGTTGTCAACTACCCTGAGCCCCAACCTGGGGGAGGGCGGTATACCAATCAAATAATAAATAAAAGAAAGAAATATGGTTGTCTTACCCACTGAAACTTCATGAAAGTTGGGTAGGAAAGGTGCTTTTAGGAGATATTTGCATAATAATACAGGTAAACAAGACAGGGACCAATGAGATGTGTTGGGGAGGAGAGTTTCCTTCCTCTCTCAGCTTCATTTCCCACTTGCCTCTCCTCTCCCCCCTCCCACTGATCATCTTTCTGTTTTTTTGTGGAGTAAGTGACCACAGAAGCCTTTCAAGTCTATCTCAGTGACAATCTGGATTGTATAAGCAGCTGTAGGCAACATACCTATATTGCCTGTGGTTTCCCAAGCAATGTAAAATGGATACTAAGTTCTTATGTGGCAGTCTCATGAAATTTTGTTCCAGCTATTTTATGTTTATTTTATTTACTTCATTTATGCCCTGCCTTTCTACCCATTGGGGGACCCCAGGCAACTTACATCATTCTCCTCTCCTCCTCACAACATCCCTGTGAGGTTAGTTAGGTGGAGAGTATGTGTTTATTCCCCCCTTTTCTTACTATGATTCCCCCCCCCCTGCAAACCTGAAACATCCATTGCAGAAACATCTATTCAGTCTGTACCTGGCCTGATTTGAGCAGATTTTTTTGGTCTGCAGTCTGGAGCCATCTCCAGAATTAGGTGTGGGGAAATAAACATTTTTTACAGGCTAGTTATGTCAGGCAGGTTGGAGCAGATATAAAGGGAGAGATTTAATAACACATATTTTCTATAATTAATGTTAGAAGGCAGAGTGAAACAAATGGATAAATGACCACGTCTCATCTTGAGAGAAAACACGGTCAAGGAGTTTGAAACATTCCATTGCTGAGATTATCAGGGAGTTGTTAATCCACTTCATAGTCACTTGTTGCCTTGGAGACAAATGTAATCAAAGGGCTTTTTTCCTCCTGGCTTTTGATTAGAGACGCTATTGACTTCTGGCTTTAGAGAGTTGGTGGAGTAGCATGCCAAATGTCGGAAGATGGAAATTAATCTCTAAGTGATTGGTGTGAATTCTATTGATTTGGAAGAGTCAAGCAAGAAGCTCTTCACACCTTTTCACACCAGCTTTTTTAAAAAACCCTTTAGATTTTTTTGACTCAAATGTAGTAATTCTGCAATATGGATACGTCAGCCTGGAACTTTATTCTGGATATTCTATGTGTCTTTTATGAGGAAGTCCATGATTAGGAGAATTGCTCTTTTGTTTTGTTAAAGTAGGAAGTTTTCACATGATCTACCTTTTGTGATGAGTGCACATTTTCTCCTACCTGTGAGCAGTGCTGAAAATGATTCAACGAACACTCAGCTCTTTTTGAAAGTGTTCTCAATAACAGGATTCAATAACGTGTGAGTTAGTATGAAAAGTATTCATGATAATTACAAAGAGGAACATGTTGAGTCATTTCAGGCATAGTTGATGTTTGGGTGAAAAGGTGCTCTTACTCTAATTTATATTACAATATCTGTAAGAATAATTTTAGGTTTCAGGTTGACGATAAAGAAATTGTTCCAAATTTTCTATTCCGTGGCTAAGTCATCAATCAAAGGGAAAACTACAACCAAGGAATCAGAAGGAGGTTGAGATTGGGAAGGACCTTTCTTCGTTCCAAGTTCCTTAAGTGTAAGGATGTGTTGCTAGTGACCAAGATCAAGATAGTTCATGCCATAGTGTTTCCCATTGTTATGTATGGGTATAAAAGCGGGACAATGAAGAAAGCTGACAGGAAGTTATCTGATTCCTTTGAAATGTGGTGTTGGAAGAGAGTTTCAAGGATAACATGGACCCCTAAAAGTGGATTCTAGATAAAATCAAGCCTGAATTCCCCATAGAAGCTAAAGTGACTAAACTGAAGCTATTGTACTTGGTCGCATCGTGAGAAGATAAGAGTTGCTGGAAAAGACAATACTGCTAGGAGAAGCTGAAGGCATCAGGAGAAGAGGAAGACACAGTGTGAGATGGATTGACCCAATAAAGGAAGCCATGGCTTTCAGTTTGCAAGACCCGAGCAAGGCTATTAATGATAGGACATTTCGGAGGTCATTAATTCATATGGTTGTTATAAGTCAGAAGCAACTTAATGGCACGTAACACACAGCATTTACTGGATATGGCCAAAGGTTATTACAATCAATCTCATAGAGGGGTAAGAATACTTTTGATCTGATAATAAACTCTGATCAAGGATCTACTTTAGGGGCCCCAACACACTAGCCGATGTTTTAGAAGTAGTTTGCCATGCATGGTGGGATGGAGAGGGTTATTGTTCAAGTAAAAAGGGAAGTTGGAAGTCCTGGTGAGCCCTCAGAACATGTGATCCATAAAGGCTCCTCACTGCGCTTATATAATACTTCCTTCTCTCATGCCAGCATGGGTAATGAAGACCCAAGAAACTCCAGGTATTGCTGGGAGGCAGTGGAAAGTGATACCATTCAATCATTGTGTAAAAGTTGGGAGTTGGAAGTAAGCAGTGAAGTGGCTAAATTTGCAGATGATACGAAGTTGTTCAGGGTAGTGAAAATCAGGGAGGATTGTGAGGCACTCCAAAGGGATCTGTCGAGGATGGGCGAGTGGGCATCAACGTGGCAAATGGGGTTCAGTGTGACCATGTGCAAGGTGACGTACATTGGAACCAAAAATCCTAACTTTAAATACATGTTGATGGGGTCTGAACTGGCAGAGACTGACCAAGAGAGAGATCTTGGAGTCGTAGTAGATAACTCAAAGTGTTGAGACAGTGTGTGACTGCAATAAAAAGGAAGGGTATTGAAAACAGATCAGTCAATATCATAATTCCCCTGTATAAATCAATGGTGCGGCCTCATTTGGAATACTGTGTACAGTTCTGGTCACCATACCTTAAAAAGGATATTATAGCTTTGGAAAAAGTGCAGAAAAAGGCAACTAAAATGATAAAAGGGTTGGAACACTTTCCCTATGAAGAAAGGTTAAAATGCTTGGGGCTCTTTAGCTTGGAGAAATGACGACTGAGGGGTGACATGATTGAGGTTTATAAGATTATGCATGGGATAGAGCAGGTAGAGAAAGAAGTACTTTTCTCCCTTTCTCAATGAAATTGCTGAGTGGTCGGGTTAGAACAGATAAAAGGAAGTACTTCTTCACCCAAAGAGTGATTAAAACATGGAATTCACTGCCACAGGAGGTGGTGGCAGTTACAAGCATGGATGGCTTCAAGAAGGAATTAGATAAACATATGGAGCAGAGATCCACCATCAGTGGTTATTAGCCACAAGGTATGGATAGGGACTCTGGGGCAGGTGATGCTCTGTATTCTTGGTGCTTCGGGGGGGTGTCAACTATGGGAGGGCTTCTAGTGTCCTGGCCCCACTGGTGGACCTCTTGATGGCACCTGGTATTTTTGGCCACTGTGTGACAGAGTGTTGGACTGGATGGGCCATTGGCCTGATCCAACATTGGCTTCTCTTATGTTCTTAAAAGCCTGCCATTGTGTGATGACCAGCTGCTTTCTCCAATCCCAGCAGCAGTAATAAGTGCATGGCATGCCTGTGTCTTGTTGAAGGCTGGAGCTGGGGTCACAGCTAGTCTTCCTATCATATTGAGAAGAACCTTTGTGAATTGAACCTAGATGTAATCGTACAGTGTTCTGGTTGGCTACCTTGCTTTTGAGATGTCTGCTTCTTGGCCAGATATAATGCCAGTTCAAGGTAATACAGCCCTCAGCCTCTGTGTTCTGTTGTTAGACCTCCAGGACAACTGGCTGGCCGCCGTGAGACAGGATGCTAGACGAGATGGACTTCTGGTCTGATCCAGCAGAACTCTTCTTCTGTTCTTATGATTCTCTGTGCCTTAGAAGCTTCATATACCAGACCTCCCAGATGAGAACTTTAAACTGAAGTTTTGTTTTCAGCTCTGCTTAGATGTTTTGTTGATTCGGGTGCTGGAAAAGTTGATGGGCTAACTTTTTTGTGTTAGAGTGGCAATAATGTCTGCCGGCTGAAGGCTTAAGACAGTTTTGTTTTTAAAATGGGTTGCGAGGGTGCTTTAAAAAAAAAACCCTCCAATTTTCTTTTACAATAACAAAACAAAATAGCAGTTGTATTCCCTGTCTGAGAGGCTCATTTATCTTCCAAGTTGGCATTGAAGAATAATTATGATCTTTCAGTGTGGGGTGTGTGCGTATGTGAAAGAGATGGAATTTCCACCAAACTACTGAAGCAAGCTTAGTAACAGCTATTTTCACAGATTCCTTACAATATCCAATCTGCCTCAATCCTTTTTAACCATTAAAAGTGAAATACTGTATCACCTAATCTAAACTACATGACAAAGAAATGAGATTTGTTGTTCTCTGTGCGCAAGAAGGCATATTCTCAATCTTCTAAGAAGTTAGAAGTAGACCTACCATGTCACTAACGTTTTTTGGTCTTTTTTTGCCTTCTTTGCAGAGTATTGGGAAGGGGTCTTTATGGTGTATAGACCCAGAATATAGACAAAACCTTATCCAGGCTTTGAAAAAGACTCCCTATCATCCATATGTGTTCAGCACACCTCCAGCGTCTCCTCAGGCATATCAAAGGTAAGAGCATTTGAAAAAACTTTTATTGGGCAGTTCTTTGTATCTCTTTGGAATGATCACTTGGGCAATGGCTCTATAAGCTGACTGGTTTTATGCGATTTAAAGGTATATCAGATTTATACTCAATATGTCAGAGTGTTCATTTCTGTTTAACCATACAAGGTACGCCTTGATGGATGGACACTTGAAGGCCTGTTATCTTGTCAGACCATTGCTCTAACAAGGTCAGTATTGTCCGCTCAGACTGGCAGTGGCTGTCCAGGGTCTCAGGCGGGGTCTTTCACATCACATACTACTTGATCATTGCAACTGGAGATGTCAGCGACTGAACCTGGGACCTTCTGCATGCATAGCTGATGTTTGCCACTGAATCACGGTGCGCGTATAGACACACACACAGACACTCAGTTCACTTAATTCAGCATTGTCGGACTAGGACCTGGGATGACTTGAGTTCCAATCCCTTGCTCAACCATGGAAGCCCACCAGATGACCTCTGGTCCCTCACAGATCTCTCATCCTAAATTACCCTCACAAGGGTGTTGTTGTGAGGATCAAGTGGAGAATAGGGGAACAATGTAAAAAGCCATTTTTGGGTCTCCAGTTGGGGAGAAAAGCAGGATGTAAATCTCTCCCTTATAATAAAAGAGTTTTGGGTGCCAAAGTTCTAAAATGCACTCCTTTAGTGTTAGGCCGAAAAAACTGCCACTCGGAAGACACTGGCTGGGTTCATTGGCTGCTTTGTGCAGTCCCGGCCAGCGTTCCAAGGTCATTTACATATGGAAGCTGATTGGACTACACTCCATTCCACACCTGAAACTCACCCCCCCCCCGCAAGGCAGTTGGAATTTTCAGTTGGAAGAGCAGAATGATGTCAGCTGCTCCCTAGGCAGAGGCTGTGTGTGTGTGTGTGGGGGGGTTTGTAAAACTTAAGACAGGCAGATAGGGTTGCCAACTCCAGGTTGGAAACTTCCAGGATATTTTAGGGATGAAGCCTGCTGAGGGTGGGATTTGAGGAGGAGGAGGAAGAGGGGGACCTCAGACAGATACAATGCCATGCTGCCCACACTCCAGACAAGCTGTTGCCAGTCTCCAGGTGACAGCTGGAGAGATCTTAAAGCTTTGGTGCTACTTCAAAGTTCCCCAGGAGCCCAAAACAGAGAAGTGTTTTGGAAAATCTTGAGGAATTGTTTGGTGCATTTACGATGGGGCTCCTGGGGAACTATTGTTGCCAATCTTGGCCCAGCAGCCATCAAACCATTCTCTTCAACCCCCTGCTGTGCAGCTGACTTCCCCCTAGGGTTGCCAATCTCCAGGTGGGACCTGGAGATCTCCCACTGCTACAATTGATCTCCAGATGACAGAGATCAGTTCCCCTGGAGAAAATGGATGCTTTGGAGGGTAGACCCTATGACATTATACCTGCTGAGTCCTTCCGCCCCCCCCCCGCCCAATGCTGCCCTCTACAGAATCCACCCCCCAAACCTCCAGGTATTTCCCTCCTTAGAGCTGGCAACCCTACATTCCCCTCAGTGCCTGTTGGGAGTGGGTGGTGGGGGAGGGGAAGGGAGTGGGCGACCGGAGGCTTCTGCCTCCGGTCTCCGGTCCTGGAGTGGGGGGGGTGGAAACGGACCCGGCAGCCGGAGGCTTGCACCTCCAGTCGCCGGCCCTGGAGTGAGTGGGGTTGGGTGGGGGGAAACGGACCCTGCGGCTGGATGTCGGCCCTGGAGTGGGTGGGGGTGG
>NW_015161409.1:98068-121426 GCF_001447785.1 Gekko japonicus
GATTGGGGGGGCAAGGCGGGCGACGGAAGGCCGATGCCTCCGTTGCCCGGCCCTCTACAGAATCCACCCCCCAAACCTCCAGGTATTTCCCTCCTTAGAGCTGGCAACCCTACATTCCCCTCAGTGCCTGTTGGTAGGCAACTAAGCTTGGTCCTGTCACCTACTTTGGCCTTTGGGAGAAAACACATTGGGGCCAATCCTGATAGGGTTGCCAACTCCAGATGGGAAATTCCTGGAGACTTGAGGGATGGAGCCTGAAGAGGGTGAGGTTTGAGGAGGGGTGGGACCTCAGACAGGTACACTGCCATAGACTCCACCCTCCAAACCAGTCAGTCCCACATAGGGAACCATTGTTGCCAATCTCCAGGTGAGGGCTGGAGAGCACTCAGTATTACAACTGTTCTGCAGAAGGGAGGGCAGAAGTCAGCTGAAGTCAAAGGGGCAGATAATGGTAGGTTGGTGGCTAGCTGGGAAGGAGATGGGGTTGCCAACTACATGCTGACAAATTCCTGGGGATTTGAGGGGTGGAGCCTGGAGAGGGTGGGGTTTGCAGAGGGGTGGGACCTCAGACAGGTAGACTGCCATAGACTCCACCCTCCAAACCAGCCATTTTGTCCTGGGTAACAATTGTTGCCAATCTCCAGGTGAGGGCTACAGATTACTCACAATTACAACTGCTCTTCAGGTAGCAGAGATCAGTTCCTCTGGAGAAAACAGTGGACTCTGTCATTATACCCTGCTAAGGTCACCACAGCAAATCAACACTGTTTGCCCAAAGCCAGAGCACTGCCCCAGAGCCTCTTTCTAGATCCCGTTGTATTGCTTTCACAACGGGCTTTACTGCTAGTAAAATAATAAAATGAGCGACCAAATTGCTTTGTGGTTGATTGGTAGACTGTGGCCTAACTGTCATAAAAAATTAAAACAATTGTGAAAAGCATCATAAACTCCTAAATCTGACATCAAGAATCACAAGACTGAGAAACCTGTAGGAGAACCCTTCAACCTTCTAAGACATTCAGTGGGTGACCTCAAAGTGGCTGTTTTATTGCAAAAGAACTTCAGGAACGGACTAGAAAGGGAAATTGCTGAGTTGCACATCATTACAACACAGAACAATGGAATCCTCAGGACTTAACAGGGATATTGGGTTTTTATATCACTACATATGCTAACCTCATCCAGCCCTTACATCTGTATTCTCACCAATCCCCCTGAAAAGCCATACGTCCTCTTTATTTTATTTTATTTCTTATTTGGACTAATAGATTAGAATAGTAGATTGTCGTGTAATATAAATGAATAGCAGAATGTAGTGTAATTTGGAACAGTAGATTGGAATGTACTTCTGGTCAAGGGACAGGAAAGATAAACTACACAGTCAATTGCCCCATTTCACAGTGGAAGATGCTGTAAGGTTGCCTCCATGCTTGGGAGGAGATGGATGGAGTGTAATGGTGGGTTCTCAGTTAATTATTCTCAGCATTCCACAATTAAGACTACCTCTGTCTATCAGTCTCCAATTCTGACATATTTGTTTCCTTCACTATGTTTCCTCCCAGAATTAAACCCAAACAAATGGTAACCATATAAACTAAGCTTGTTATTCCTGTTTGGTCCTTGAATATGTTAAACATCTTCATTATGCTGTATACTAATTTACTACTAACCCTCTACCTATATATATGGACTGGTAATTTCCATTTCATTTTATCGTGTCTGCACACGAAAGCTTATACCTTGCATATAAGTTTGTTCGTCTTAAAGGTGCCACTAGACTCAGACTTTATTCTGCTGCTTCATACCAACATGGCTACCCCACATGAATCTATCCTAAATTATAGTGTTTAAATCCTTTTGTTGGACTTGTGGTATTCCTTACCGTGTTCGGTGGCTCCAGCTTATTCATTGTAGCTCCTCAGGCTAAGTTGTTGGTGCTTCTGGGGATGTGACCCAAAAATGCAACTTCCGTACTCCTGGGCAACAGCTGAAATATCAATTGCAAGAAATCAATCCAGGTTTTCTTCTTTTCCTGCCTTTTGCAAATCTTAAGTGCTCTGAAGGCAAGTTATTGGTGAGTTGGTCTTTTCTGGCTTGTTGCTCCAGTGTTTGAGAGAGTGCGTTGTCATTGTAGCTATAGCATCTCATGCAAACTTTTGCTTCCAGGCGACTGAAGTCTGTTTCTTGGTGTTGTGGTTACTTGCTCTCCATGAGACGAGTCAGTATAGTTATGCAAGTTGCCAAGGGGTGTGTGTGCATGTGCCTTTTGAAAAACAAAGGGAGGGGGATGCCTCCTTTTTACTTAGGGAAAAAGTAAAGTGTGACTGGAATGTGTGACTTAAGAAATTCAAGTTATCAATGATACAGTCCTTTAATTAAGGAGTTGCTTGTTTGTGACCAACTCAAAGAAACAAAGGTATGAGATAATTATGGGATATTAGATCAGCTGTGTCCTTCATAATCAGCATCTAGAGGATAAATGATTTGGGCTGCAATCCTAAGAACCCTTCCCTGCGAGTAAGTCCTGTTGAATAAAATGGGGCTTTCTTCTGAGTAGACTTACTTAAGATAGTTCCAGAGTTTGGGTCCAGTGGCACCTTTTAAGACCAGCAAATTTTAATTCTGGGTATAAGCTTTCATGTGAAAATTAAACTTTGTTGGTCTTAAAGATTCCACTGAACTCAAACTTTGTTCTGTTGTTTCAGACCAACACGGCTACCTGCCTCAATTTATCTTAGGATAGCTCCTTTACTAAATCAGGGTAGTTTAAGAGGTGCCTGCTGGTAGCTTAGAAGACTTAAAATTGGGTTAGATTTGTGGAGAAGAGGTCCATCAGGTAGGACCTCAGTGTTTAGAGGCGGTATTCTTCTGGATGCTACTTGTGGGGTTGGGGGACAGTAACAGGGGCAGATTTTAGCTCATGGGCATTCTAGATGGCTGTTGTGGGAAACAAGGTATTGGACTAAATGGACGGTTGGTTTGATCTAGCAGGGCTGCTCTTAATAAAGCCACTGGATTGCCTAGGGCAACATTAGGCAACAACAGCAGCCCAGTAACCTGTTGCATGAAATACATATGTGTGTGAGTCTTCTTTTTTATCTTCAATTGTGTCTACTACCAGAGCTGTGGATTGATGGTTGTTAATGTGTGTTTAGGATAGTATTATTGTTTTGCAAGTTTCCTCCCTCCGATATGCTTTCTTCTTTGTGCAGCAACATATACAATAATATAATTCAGGTAATGTTAATGAAGTTCTCGAGCATCTCTGTTGAGCAGCAGCGTTCCGTCACATGGCCAGACAATCAATCTTCAGGCAGAGATTGGGAGGAACAGCTGGGCTTTCACGGGAGACGGCTGTATGTCTGCCCTTGCTAGGCGATTAGCGTGATGGTAACCATAGTAACCAGAGCATCTCCATAGCAACGCATAGCTGAGACAGGTGCAGTTGCATCACAAGGCTGTTTGTTGCCTGGCAAAAGGACAGGCCATTAGTACTTAGATATACGCTGTTTCCTTGGTAACAAATAACCCTACATAGCAACTACAGTGGGCTTGAGACACCCCCCCCCGTTTTATTTTAAGTGGATTCTACCTGCTTGTATTCATGTTTGAGTCTAAGTCAACAGAATTGGAGCTTTCAGTGTGAGGGCATCTGACTTGAGAAGGTGAAATGAGATGTCCTGAGGTATGGCACAAGAGGGGGGAAACGACACATGAGAAAACGGGAAGAGGTTATGCACACTTAAATATTGGCACATAAAGTGTTTGTTTTGCCCCTTTCTCCTCAGTTGTTTAATACAGACTTTATAATTTTTCTGGCTGTATTCCCCCCGTCCCTGCCAGCAGCGGCCATTCTGCTATTTCTAAATGTTTAGTTTGTAGTTTGATGTAAGAGATCCTTGTCACTATAAGCAAGGGCTTAGGCTGCTGTAGCAACTGTGACCCTGGAATGCATAGCTTTGCCCTACATGGCACTCACTGGTGGGAAATCCTTTTGTTCTGTGAAGTTTAGGATAGGTTTGGAATGGGCTTTCTTGGAACTGGAGGGTGGAAACAGTAGCTTAGGATGGTATGTGGTTGTGTTTAATTTCCCTCTACACCTGTGTTAGGCTGATATCCTTGCATGGTCCTACTGCCATTCTTTAGATTGGGTGGCCTGTACTGGCATAGTGGCATAGTGGCGGTATTGGTTCAAAACTACTAGGCTATCCAACCTAAATTCAAAACGCATCTCTTCCATGAATTCACAAGGTGACCTTAGACAAACATCATCTCTCCTCAAGCCTCCATCAGTATAAGGCTATTGGTGGTATTCGCTGGTC
This sequence comes from Gekko japonicus, assembly GCF_001447785.1. Classification (NCBI taxonomy): domain Eukaryota; kingdom Metazoa; phylum Chordata; class Lepidosauria; order Squamata; family Gekkonidae; genus Gekko; species Gekko japonicus. The sequence continues at coordinate 102,391 of NW_015161409.1, forward strand.
AATAAACAGCAAACCACACTAAATATTTGTTCAGTATTCTTACAGTGCTAAGGAATTGACTTCAATGGACTCAGAAGGGTGCAGCTCTGTTTAGAATGGCACTGTTAAGTCATAGAAGGGGGTTTCTGACTGACATTTGTTCAAACATGAATGAAATAACTTTGGAAGACAATGCAATAAAAGCTGGGGTAACTCTTTTAGCTTTAAAAGGGTCGAGTTTGTGGTCACAACATTATAATCATTCAAAAGCTGAACAGTGGCTTAAACCCAACTTGTCCTTAAAATCAAGGAGAATATGAGCTACAGAACTATAAATTTTGAACAAAACAGGGTTAACAGAATTTAAATAGTCCCAGAGTCAGGGTGAGGGGAGAAATAAGCTTGTCAGCTAGAATTCATGAACTTTAAGAAGACATTTCTTACAGGTTCTGAGAAGCAACTTTTCCTCAGAGCAGGAGAAAAATCATAAACACTGCAGAAGAGAGGGCCACACCAGAAGATGGCTGCTATTTTGCTGACTGCCCTTTTCACTGCTCCACGGGCTATCTCCTCTGGAAGGAGTCCTGGATAATAAAGATAGTAATGGTGTATATGTACAATTGCTGTTCTGGATAACTGTAATTTGCTGTCAAGTCGCAGCTGACTTATGGTGACTCTGTAGGGTTTTGAAGGCAAGAGTTGTTCAGCGGTGGTTTGCTATTGCCAGCCTCAGAGTAGCGACCCTGTAGCCCTTGGTGGTCTCCCATCCAAATACTAACCAGGGCCAACCCTGCTTAGCTTCCAAGATCTGACAAGATTGAGTTGGCCTGGGGTATCCAGGGGTTTACTCTCTGCTAAATGGCTAGGATGGGATATATATAACTTACTTGGATTAGTCATCCATCCCACTGGGATGTGTTAAGCACACCCCAATTATTCAGACAAAAATTAAGCCAAATAAAATGTGTCCCCAGATCCTTACATTTTAAATTTGAGTGCCATAAGTCAGCTCATGTAGATAGACCTTCCAGAAGTATCTCTTTTGCAGTCTTTCACAAGGCATTGGTAGAAGCATCTCGATGCTTTTGCTGTCTACCATCTTAAATTTTCCATGTGTACATTCTCAGCAGAGATGATGTAATAGGCTAAAAGAGAAGAGAGTCCTCAGGTCTGCAGGGAAGGATCCATTTTAGGGCTTTCTAGAAATTGGCATCTGTCATATAGCCTTCTAATTTCCTGGCATGATTTACTGCAGCTGTCCTTGGGGCTGCCCTTGAAGACTGCTTAGAAGTGTTGCCTGTTGCAAAACATGGCTGCCTAGCTTTCAGCTTGTTTCAGTGCTGAATGAGTTTCTCTCTTCAGAGTCTAATTCAGGTTTTGACCTTTTAATATCCCTAAAAGTCTTGAACCCTGCTTATTTTTGAGGCTTTCCACTCTCTTATAAACCTCCCTGGCTCCTGTGAATCTGATGCCCTCTATTTGGTCTCTGTGTGTCCTCCTTTGCTGATAGTGCCTTCAAATAAGATCTGCAAGAAGGGGATAGTATATAAATTCAAATAATAAATTATCATCCATCATGAGCTATAGCTGGGGGGGAGGGGTATAGAAAAAAAGAACATACGTTTGTAAGTGCAGATTCGAAGATTCAATTAATGATGTCTGTGATTACGAAGAATCTTGAGCAGCAGGCCTTGAGGAGTCTCTGCTTCTTAGCCTAGGTAGATTTAAATCCTGAGACAGGCTCCAATATTTTGGCCTTTGGAATTATTTGGGGGCAATGCCCATAGTGGTTGGTCAATAGTTGACTGGTATTAAAGTAGTTACTCCTTGAATTGTGCTGCTCCTGGATATCCAGGGAACTGAATTATTGAAAAAAAAACAAGGTTGTAGTTTGAGTTGATTGGTATTGGGTGGCTCTTTCCTCTTTCTCCTGGCTTGCTTAAAAATGGTTCAGTAACTAGTTAGCACCTTTTAACCCAAGTTAAAATTCATTAGCAAATATGACACTGTAGAATTCAGTGTTCCACAAGGGTTTAGGAGTGGCTTTCTTACTAAAGAAAACAACTGTTCTACTTCAGCTGTTAAATTAGCAAAGCAAGAAAGATAGCATTATCACCCATGGCTGCTAGTTGAGAGTTGGTTACCCCCACTTTTGATCTGGTGTGCTCTGCATACAATTGTGATACACTTACTGCTGTCTCATGCATTTTCTTGGCTTTCTGGCCATGCTGGTTATGAACTTTCCTCCTTTTTTCCATTGTACCCACGTCTACCCACTTTTTGTACCCGTCGTACCCACCTTCCAGTTTAAGAGGCTGCATATGTCATAGTATTTAATGTGCCAGGAATCTCTTGTAAAGCTTACCTTAGCAGTTCAATTTAAGTGTTTTGTAAAATTAAGATATCTTGATTTGAACTGCTAAGGTAGGTTTTTTTTAAGCCATTGAAATATGCCCTGCTGTAAAGATCACTGTGCTTTAATGTGGCTTTTCCCTCACTCTTATTTTCATATCACTCTTCTTTACATCACTTTAGATCTGTCCTCCTTTCTCTTTTAGGATTTCTTAGATCTTTTGAACCTGTCTGTTTTGCTCCCTCCCTCAATAGTAACCAACTGCACTGACCGCAGGTTCACTCTGGATCCCCAGTCATTTAAGACTCCGGAAACATTGGCATTCTTTTAAGGCTTTTTCTTTGCATATGCAGTTTACCAAATGTTTTTGTGCTAAGTTTTTATAAAGTTTCTGTACTGCTGTATTTGGCTGTTCAAGGTGCATGCATTTATTGCTGGATGTGAAGTAACACCACCTTGGAAAAGTAAAGTAGTTTAAGTAGAGTCCTTTACCTTAAAAAGTAAGACTAAAGTACTTGATTTCCCCCAATTGAATAATGCATAATTGATTAAACTATCTGATGTGTATTTTGGTTATTAAGATTGTCTTCTTAATGCAAACAACATTTCACTTATTGTTCATGGTGTTTGTCAAAGTTTATGCTATTGCATAGAGTTATTCTAGGAAACTGTTAACAAGACAGCATTTCATATTAAAATAATTTCACCGCTGACAGTCCTTTTAAAACAGTGGTAATCTGTATAACTGTGTGTGTTATCTCTAGGAGAAGCCTTAAATTCCCATATGTATGAACATAACTCTGGATAGTGTGAACTGGATAGTGTGAAACTGGCCTAACTAGTTCTTAACAACAATCAGAATCACCAAAGGAGGAGCAGATTTTCCCATTTGCAAGTCAGCAGTTTACAGCAAGTCGCTAAATGAGACTGTGGTTTTAGGTGTGCAGATGCTATCTTCAAAGAACAGTTGCCTGGCTGCATTCTTGTTGCGTCCCAAAAAAACCCCTTGGAAGACCAAAGGCTTTGCTTATATAGCTCAGTGACAGGAATTAATAAACTACATGCAGAATGACTTTAATTCTCCCAATATTAAGATGCCCCTGGGGAGGCTGGATTAACAGAAGGAATTACAAGAATTATACAGTGAGGGCTGGCAGGCTCCTGCGGAGGCAAATTGACCCACTCTTTGCTTCTTTCAGACCTCGCAGAGAAACAAACATATGGAAGTTTGACAGGGACAATTTTAGAGCTTACTCTGTGGAGCACTGTGGCTGTTCTGTTACTGTCCCCTGCAGCACTTTGGGGTGACTGCTGAGAGGGAGTTTGCCATGTATGTAAGCTTTCATGGGTGTCTTCAAGCCTTCTTGCATGTATTTATGTTTCCTAATTGCTTTTCTGCTTTTAAGTTTCTTGGAGTATTTGGTGCCGTTGTAAAATCAGACATAAAACATCGAGAGCAATCCACTGAAATTTTAAAAAATAGGCACTAAAGACTAAAAAGCCCAACAACCCTAAAAGTCACAGCATACACTGTCAACTACAGGGAATAGCTCTCAGAAACCAATAGTTTTTACTTGGCATGGCCCTAGGAAGGACTAACCTGGTGGATCTCTGTGGGTAGGGAACGCTGTAGTGTGGACTCTGGTAGATTTTTTTTTTTAAGTGTGCCTTCCTGCCTACAAGTCCTCGGAACAGGGCAGATTAGAAATCTAATGAACAAACGAAAACCAATCTACCCACTTTGTCCTTGTTAATTGTATTGTAAATAAACCATAAACGTAATGATTGCATATTCCCTGACAGTTGATGCCACTGATGATCTTGGCACAGCAGAGATTTCTACTTCTCGTCTAGAAAGTGAACCTGTTTACACTGGTTAAGAATGTAGACCACAGAATGGGTCCATCGAAACGTTTGCAGAGCTAAAGCAGACACATGTTGTTGTTGTCGTTTCTGCATTTTTCTGGTGGCCCACCATGTATTCTCTTCCTTTAGAACAAATGTTTTGCTGAAAAAAACCAAAAACCTGCTTACACTTGACAAGGGAGCAGAAAATCTTTCAGAGTGCCTTCCGCCCATCCCCAGAAATGGCTCTGTACATTAAAAATATAAACAGAAGGTGCACTGAGCATGTTGTTGTTGTTGTCATTTTTGCATTTTTCTGGTGGCCCACTATGTATTCTCTTCCTTTAGAACAAACGTTTTGCTGAAAAAACCCAAAAACCTGCTTACACTTGACAAGGGAGCAGAAGATCTTTCAGAGTGCCTTCCGCCCATCCCCAGAAATGGCTCTGTACATTAAAAATACAAACAGAAGGTGTACTGAGCAGGTTTGATGTTAGCGTATCGAGCGGTGAAAACTAAGGAGACTGGAGTTCAGTTCTATCTCTGTTTGGGGTCATGAGGAGTGGGTGTGTGCACACACTTGTGCACAGAAGAGGCAGAGGGGAGAAGAGGTTTTTTCCCCCCCTGTTTGTGGAAGGGAGGGGATTACCTGTAACAGTCTCCTCACAGACTTGCAAGGCAGTAATGGGGGAGGGGGAAGGGTTAGAGGGATAAAAAATTTTGAAATCGCACACACAACCCCCAGAATCTTCTCTCAGGATCTTACAAGGTTTCCCGGGCTTGTACAAGCCAATTTCCTCCCTCACTTTAACTGACTGTTAGCTGCCTTCATCATTCCTTATTTCTTCATCAGATTGTTGGGGGGGGAGCCATCTTTTTTGGTTTCATTATTTTACAGAGTGATTTAAAAAAAAAAAATTGAACGTGTCACTGATAAAAAGTCCCATAGCTTTTCTGTGCCTTGTCTAGTTTTGCTTCTGTTATGATAGTAATGGAGTCAGACGGCACCTTTATTGTTGGGCAGAATGCATGGAGTAAAACCAAATTAGTTGTAGCACTGAAGATGGTCCAAAAACAGCTGCTTGCACAAAAGAGGACTTCCTGCCTCTTAACGATAGCTGGATCGGATTGGTTTCAGCTAGGTCCATCTGCACTGCTTGTCCCTTTTTTCCTGGGCCCTATTTCATGTTCTGAATGTTAACTCTGCATGAAACCCTGTATGAATACACATGAATTCTGAATTGGACCCTTGGTATGTCAAGGGCAGTACTGTCCGCTTTGACTGGCAACGGCTTTCCAGGGTCTTAGTCAGAGCTCTTTCATATCACCTGCTGTCAGATCCTACTGGAGATACTGGGGATTGAACCTGGGATCTTCTGCATGCATGGCTTCAGCCCAGCGCATATATGGGATCATTGTCTCTGATATAGGGTTGCCAGGTCCCTCCTTGCAACTGGTGTGTGGGGGGGGGCTTATCAGCAGCGGGGGGGGGGGTGGAGGCCTCAGCCAGTCTTGCAGCAGCATTGCTGGTGATGTGGCAGTGTCAGCTCTGCCACAAAAAGAAGTGACATCATATTGCCAGAGACACACGAAATCCAGGATCATGATGCAGAGACAGGCAATGGCTAACCACCTCTTAATGTCTCTTACCATGAAAACCCATTGGGGTTGGCGTAAGACAGCTTTGACTTAGCAACAACCCCCCCCCATTGCTTTTACCATAGAGTTTTTGCCCTAATATCAGAGCACCCCACATCGCTGGTGATGCAGTGACATCGCTTCCAGTGCACACCAGAGGTGACATCACTGTGACACTGGCCTAGGCCTCCCCAGTTGCCAGTAGGTTTCCCCCACCAGGCAGCTGATTGGCGATAGGAAATCCCCTGCCCTGGTGGGGGCCTGGTAGCCCTGCTCTCGTGTAAGCGTCCCTGTTCTTTGAGCTCATTGTGAAGGGATCTTGTGCCAGTACCTCTTCCTGAGGTGTGGCCGTTCTGTTCTGTAAATTACCCTCTGGTGAAATGTGAGAGGAACATCTTTGTAGACATACTTCCCTCTTTTCATGTGTTTTTGTTATTAAATTTTGGTCTGAAGTTTCAAGCGTAGTGGTGAGTTTCATGCTGACACTTCAACAGCCATTCTGTTTTGGCACATTTTATTATAGTCTTCTGAAGTGCTCTATTTTTATTGCTTTCAACTCTTATGGTTGAAAGTAAAGGATTATTTGGGTTAGCAGAGCGCTCAGGACACATGATGCAACAGAGTCTATCTGGTTTGTTTGTGCTGACAAGAAACAGAGTTGCACATGAACCTCTTTATCTTTGCAAAACTAATACAAGGCCTTTATTGTAAGGAACACCATTCTAGACAGGATAGAGTAGAGATAGGATTGTTTGGAGGTAAGGTGGGTGGTGACTAGAGACAGGGCCATTTCTTTGATCGCTCCTTTACTTATAGAAACCACTCCCCACATTGATTTGCTTGGCACTGAAACTGTTAAGTTCGGGGCACCAGGTGAAAGTGGGCCATTTCCTCAGCTTTTTGTTGAAGTGTTGTGATTGTAATGGTGCTTAGTGTCTCTCACCCTCTCCACCTGGCTAGGATAATATTTTATTTAAATTTTTATCTTGATGCTTTATCTGTCACTGTAGAGTCTATTTTGTTGAGTTTTATTGTGAGCCATCTTGAACTCGTGTGAGCCATCTTGAACGGAGAGTGTGGCATATAAATAAACATAAGGGAAGCCATGTTGGATCAGGCCAGTGGACCATCCACTTCAACACTCTGTGTCACACAGTGGCCAAAACCCAGGGGCTATCAGGAGGTCCACCAGTGGGGCCAGAACTCCAGAAGCCCTCCCAAGCACCAAGAATACAGAGCATCACTGCCCCAGTCAGTGTGTTCCATCTATACATTGTGGCTAGTAGCCACTGAGGGACCTCAGCTCCATGTGTTTATCTAATCCCCTCTTAAAGCCATCTGTGCTTATAGCCGCCGCCACTTCCTGTGGAAGTGAATTCCATGTTAATTACTCTTTGGGTGAAGAAGTACTTCCTTTTATCTATTCTAAATGTACTGCTCATTAATTTCATTGAGTGCCCACAAGTTCTTGTATTGTGAGAAGGGGAGAAAAGTACTTCTTTCTATAGCTTCTTTATCCCATGCATAATTTTGTAACACTCTGTCATGTCACCCCTCAGTTGTTGTTTCTCCAAGCTAAAGAGCCCTAACATCTTTAACCTTTCTTCACAGGGAAAAGGTTCCATACTCTTAATAATTTTAGTGGCCCTTTTCTGTACCTGTTCCAATGCTATAATATCTTTTTTGAGGTGCAGTGACCAGATCTGCACACAATATTCCAAATGAGGCTGCACCATAGATTTATGCAAGGTATTTAGTTCAGCTCCCACCATTTAAAAAGTTTTTTCTGACATACCCATTCCTACATTTCCCCTAATGCCTGTTTCTATCGGCAACTGCCCCACCACCATTGCTTTCACACGTAATGATTTTCTCCTCCCCTTCTTCCTTTCATCCATCCTCCCAAAGGGCTGCTTCTTTGGCATTGTGGCAGAGAAAGAGTGAGTGAGGCAGGCAGAGGAGGAGAAGAAGGTGGCAGTGACAATGGTAAAGGAGGCAGCTTCTGAAGCAAAGGGGGAGGCCCAGCGCTCATGCACACTGATGGAGAGGCAGTGACCCTCCACCTCTGACAAGGAGTAGGAGAGGGGGCGGCAGCCACACGTGTGCAGCCTGGCCCAACCAAGAGAGAGGAAGGGGGGATGGTCCCTCCAGCCAGCTGACCTGACATGGGTCTTTTTGCTGCTCTTGCCGCTTCCACCACTACCCTCCTCTTCCTTGCTCACGGGTCAGACCTGGATGGGCTGGTTCTGGCCCCCGGGCCATGTGATTGACACCCCTTCTCTATAGAGTTTCAGCTAGCCAGAAATGAGGGCCAGTTCAAAAGAAGGCCTTATCTGCTAACTTCCCCTCAGGAAAGAGATCAGTTTGATTTTGAACACCTGTTCCAGCATAAAAAGTCTGGTCCAGGATATTTATTTGACAATAACTTGACCACATATGTACAGCTTATAGTGTTAGCTTGAATTTCTCTCTCTCTGGCCTGAATCCATGGCTTCCTTCTACTGAAATCCACCCTCCCTTATAAACAATCTTCATGTAAGAAGCTTATCTCAATTTTCTGCCAGCATCTCATAACAACCAGGCATTTATAACCTTGACTCTCAGCATAGAATTAACATTCAGAGAAAAGGCTTGCTTGGTGACAAACAAAAAGAGAGTGAACAGGAACTCAAAAGCCACTGTATTCTTCACAGAGGCAAGATCTATGGTATGCAAAGGCATCAATTACATTAAAGTCAAAAGCCACCAGGTTGGTCATCCTCATACTCTAGAAACAGCCTTTTGGTAAAAGCTGGTAAAAGTTGCTTCTGGCAACAGGTAGCCACATGAGTGGGAGCAATACTGAGCATAGGAGGAGCCCCAGGCCATGCGTATGAGCAGTGTGGCCCCCATTCAGAAACAGAGAGCCACCAACATGAGTTCTCCTCTTCCCCATTAAGATACCTTTTTTCCTGTCCGGATTGAGATTCAGTTTCTTTAGTCTCAGCCAGTTTGTCATTGCCTTTGTCTTTTTTTAATCAGAGCTTTCACCATTTAGCTGGTTTTGTAGAAAAGGGAAAATAAAGATAGGTACAATCATCAAATTACTCCGGATCTCGAGACAACTACTTGTAGTATGTGATAGATCAAGATGGGTAGTCGTGTTAGTCTGTTTGTAGCGGTAGAAAAGAGCAAGAGTCCAGTAGCACCTTAAAAACTATCAAAATATGTGGCAGGGTATGAGCTCTCGTGAGCTTTCTTCTGAAGAAGTGAGCAGTGACCCATGAAATCTCATACTTTGCCACATTTTTTTTAGTCTTTAAGGTACTACTGGACTCTTGCTCTTTTTTATTACTTGTAGTATGTTTGTGTAGATCTTGGGTAAAGCTGTCATATAAGTTGTTCAAGATAATTCTCAATTCCAAACACTGACTTGGCTTCAGTAAAATCAGCTATTTTTAGTAGTCCGTAATCCATGAAGGGTCTAGTAGTGTCCACGTTTCTCAGATAATATGGAATGTTTATTACATTACCTACCCATAGACCTTCACCCTGTTTTAATAGAGAGCACCAAATCTAATGTATGCTTTTGCTACATGTACTGGGTGCATTGGATATCGTTGTCAAGGTGGACTAGAGCTGCCTACAGCAAGACTGGATGTTGAAGTCTTCCAACACTGACAAGTTTGGAAGTCTCAAGATCACTTTGTTTCTAGTCCACTTCTCCCATCTCGGATGGTAAGTCTGTTAGGCAGCAAGATGTTCGACACTCTGGCAGTATTCAGTACTCCATTCTGTCTGTCTGGTCTACTACTCAGTATGAGCATATGATATAGATCATTTGCTTTACTGGGTGCCAGATGATGGAGATGGAGTCCCCTCCCACACATACACATGATTCTAGCCTGATGCTCAGCTGAGAATCTGACTCAGTACATTTGACCCAGTACAGGGTCCTCATCCCCTCAGTCTGGTTTTCAAAAGAGACATACCAGTCTGGCATTCTGTGGATGGTCAGCTAATGGAGGGTATGTCTTTTGCCATGTGCATATTAGATTTTAGCAAGTTACTCTTACTTACATAAGTTGGCTTGCTTTTTAAGTGAACAGTGCAGTCTCTGAAGACTTTTTAGAGGTCTCCTTTTGGGTTTTTTTGGGGTGGTGGTGGTAAAATGTCCTCCTTAAAACGATGCCTTAGCCCTTACCACGTTGAATCAATTTCTATCAGTGTAACTGCCAAAATTTGAAAATAAATTTGGTAGTCTGTATTGCACTGCTCAAGTGGTTAAGACGCTGAACTGCAGACCAGAAGGTCGATAGTTCAGCAGTTTGAGACCCAAGTGCTGCCTGATGGAGTGAGCTCCCGTCTCTGGTCCCAGCTCCTGCCAGCCTAGCAGTTCGAAAGCAAGAAATTGCAAGTAGATAAACAGGTACTACTTCGGTGGGAAGGTAACAGCATTCCATGTGCCTCGGCGTCTAGTCATGCCAGCCACATGACCACGGAAATGTCTTTGGACAGCGCTTGGAAATGGAGATGAGCACCGCATCCCTAGAGTCGGATTCGACTAGCTTTCGAGCAAGGGAAACCTTTACCTTTACTGTATGTTACTCCAGCACTTGAACTATTTTGCAGAGCGCATCTCAAGTTTGTATCTGTACAAACATTTTGGGAGGGATTCCTTTCAGTAGGATGAGTGCTTCATGTTTAGGAATTCTCGTTTCTTTTGTTGTTCTTCTCAAGATGGATAATCATTTCTTCTCTGTGAGTGTGGATAGCAGAGTTCTTTAAATCGTGCTGCTTGTTTCCCCTGATTAAATCTTTTACCTTGTAAAAACCAGTTGTTGTCTTAAGGTAGTTATTGGTGTATGGTACTGATGCATCTGTTATGCTCCAGCATATTGGATAGTTGTATGTTTAAGCTATCACAGGCTCTTGTCCATTAGAGGTATTGGCTGACAACTTTACCTTAACTTGCAAAACATGGACAAGTTTTACTTTCTCAGCTGTGTACTCTATGTCTAATCCTCAGAAGAAAACCTCTGAACAAGTTGATCTAACGGCTTGCAATTTTTTTGGCGAGTATTTTGTGGCCAACTAAAATGATTACAGAAATGTGCTTGCGAGCCTGGAAGTCATGGTGACTCCTGGTGACCCCTAGTAGGGCTAGGATGTTTCAGAGAGGACGCTTGATAACCTGACTCTGCGTCCCCAGCCCTGGTATCCCTTGGAGGTCACCCTTCCAAATACTTGCCAGGGTCGTCCCTTCTTACCTTACAAGATCTGATGAGATCGTGCTTGCCTGGGCTATCCAGGTCAGGGCTAATTGTTTGCAATTCTGATATATTTCTCTGGGAAATTTCTTCTAAACTCAGAGAAGCGCTCATCTCATACCATCCAAAATGAAGCGCTCACCTCATATTTGCTTGGCACTCACCTCATACCATCCAGTCATTCTAAAAATGATTGTTGCACTCCCTTTATGTTAGAAGGGCTTATTATTTTACCTTAAAAAGGATAGAGCACTGTTTATATAGAGGAAAGAGGGCTTCATATCAAACTTTGTCCTGGTGGGTTGTCTCAACCATTAGGGAATGCTATGGCTTGGCCAAGTTGCTGTGCCCACCAAACATTCCTGCCTATTCTACTAGAGCTGTAGCTTCTTCGGCAGCTTTCTTCGATGGAGTGCCATTGATGAAGATCTGCTGAGCTGCTACGTGGTTGTCAGCAGACACTTTGGATCTGCAGGTGAGGCAAGAAGCTCGAGTGGGAAAGGCAGTACTTCATTCACTGCTCAAGTGAGGAGAGCATGCCTCACCGCCTGGTGAGTAGCTTGCTAGAATCCCCATTGGGAACTGCACAGAAGACCAATGATGACAACAAAGTTGCACTTACCTGTAACTATTGTTCCTCAAATATCTTCTGTGCAGGCACACATACATTCTCTCCTGTCTCACTGCGTGGTCGGGCTTCAGCAGCGCTAGAGGTACTGAGGGTGGGGGCACTGCTGTGCGGGAGCACGTGGTCCCTGGGTGGGAACAAGTTTCTGGCTTCGGCGTGCAGCGCCCCCTGGAGGCTTTTAGCTGTAAAAAGCTCTCTGATGGCAGGCCTGCTCATGTGCAATCCCATGTGTGCCTGCACAGAAGATATTTGAGGAACAATAGTTACAGGTAAGTGCAACTTTGTTATTTAGTGGCTAATGCGTTGCTTTGGAACAAGCAAAGAGACCCCTCATTTCCATATGTCTGTTTTAAAGGAATGCTTCCCTTGTGGAGGAGGGGTTAAGAACTGTTAGAAAGCTATTTTAGCTGGAATCCGTCCTTTAGAAAGCAGCATGGAGAGCTTCCGCCACCAGATTAAGACCACACATGGCTAGATGGGTAATGCTTTGTATAAGGCGAGCCTAACAGGCCAAGCTAGACAAGACAGCAGCCTTGTGGCTACCACAAGGACGCTGCCACCATTTCAAAGTAATTTAAACACAGCATGATGGTCTGAAAGGCTCTTGTCCCACCCTCACACACTCACCTTATTAAGTGACAAAATGACCCCCATGTCTGTTTTGGCACTTGAAAAGGCACGAGGAGGGGGAACAAGAGTGCTGTGCTGCGGGCCCAGTCAGAATCAAGCCCTCAGTTTTTAAATGGCTTCAGAATGACGGCTATGTCCTCATTGGTGTACATTTGGGGAGATTCTTCTTCGCCTCCAGATAACACACCATTCCTTAGCTGTAAGGTAGTCTTTGCCAGTTATTTTTTTTAAAAAAGACTAAATTTAAACTCCTTTAATAATGCTTCTCTTCCCATCTTGTTTAAACTGTATCACTACTACCCCAGCCTTTATAAACTGCATCCAAACCTCTGAAGATTTTCTGGCAAGTCTTGTCTTCTACCTCCTTGAGACGCAAAGAGATTGATTGAGAAGCAACCTCTTTACAGATCTCTGCATCCTGTTAGCTGAACAAGTCCAGTGTCTAGTTTGTAAGGGCAGCGAATATGCAAGGAGGCCCCTCCAATGTCTTTAATTGTTGGTAAAAGTGTGTCTCTGTTAAGTCTTGGTGCCTAGGCTAAGAAACTTAAAAACAAAGCTCTTTCTGCTGATTAAGTTACCCACACCCGTTTCAAGAACAGCAGCCTTGCCGAGCCACTGAACTCTGGCACCCTTCTCCCTTTCAGCACCTAAACAATGCAGAAAAGAAAGGAGGGGGGGTGGAAATGGCGAGGGAGACTGTAGTGCTGGCACCAATTAGTCTTCAGATTACTTAAAGAGGATTGCAATTTCAAGGCCAAAAAGAGTAGGGAGTGGGGTAAAGGGATTTGAAATGAGATTATGGGACCTGGAAATGCCTTTCTTTTGTGAAGGAAACAATTCAACAGTTTTATTCAAGCTGCTGCAACAATCCAGTTTAGAAAACTTATAAGCGTGTGATTGATAGGGATTTTATTTTTTAAAGTGCTCTCCTTTCGGGGCATATATTGTTCCTCTAGGAAAGTCCGCACTTTTTAAACACTTTTTTTCACTGTGCAATCTGCTGTGTGAGGCTAGTTTGTTTGTCCAAAGGCCTTGTTCTTTTTAGCAGAAGTGTTTTCATGTATTTTTTTAATGGATAGGAGGAAAGAGAATGAAAATGGAACCCCTCCATTTTTTTTCCTCAGTATTTCCACTTTATTTTCTTGCGAGTGGCAGAGATGTATTTTATCACTAAGATCTGTTGATCCAAACTGGAGATCCAGGGCATAGAACTACTAGTGCTGGAGTGATGCCTGTTATCCTTTTCCCAGAAGCAAGGACAAAGCTTGAGACTTCACAAACAAAATCTAAAACCAGAGGGCACAGTTAGGATTAGCAGATGAGAAATCAAAGGCCCATTACGCACGCACATCTTACTGCAGATTTTCAGAGCAGTAAGCCTTTAATCTTGACTTCGGATTCTGTGCCCACCTTATGCACCACTCTTTTCCCTCCGGTGAATCTTATTCTGCAGCTACAATTTTTTTTTTTTAAATGCACTTTTCTAAATCGGTGGAATATCACTTGTGACAAATGGAGGGTGGTGTCCAAAGTTTTTTTTTTTAAAAAAAAAATTATGCATCGCAGCTGCGCAGTAGTGTCCAGCAAGCACCTTCCATTTAAATTATTGTGGTTAAGGTTTGCACATGCATTTTAGCGCTAGTTCACTGAATGAAAGGGAACAGAAAAGAATGCAGGCAAAGGGGGAAAACTGATGTTGAAACTGACCAGACTTTTTCAAAACTGACAAGCAGCTGCTGAAGCCCCATTTTCCATATTGCCAAGCACTAGGGGATTCTCTGCTGTGTTATCAGCCACTGTGAAAAATGGGAAAGAAAAAAAAGAAAGAGTCACACAATCTCATAATATGGGGAAATATGTTGAGTGTACAGAGTGCACAGTAGAACCTACTGACACTGAGCCTGCGTAGCGGGGAGGGCGGGGTATAAATTGAATCTATAAATAAATAAATAAATAAATTGCAAGCTGTGATCATTGGCAACATTTGTGTGTGCACGCACACACACCTGTGCAAAGTCAGCTGCAACTCCACCACGTTTTGCACAGGGCTGCAATTTGTATGGGAGGAGCTTCCTCTGGCAGAATCTCTGGAGAGCTTATTTTGTCCTGTTCCACTAAATTGAAAAAATGGGGGGGGGGTAATTTTTGCAGATGCCTAGCACAGCTGCATAGTAACGCTAATTTCCTGCCCTTTTCTCTTTGTGATTCTCTAACTCGATCCTGCAGACTGGCCATGATCTTAGCAGTTTTTTAGATCCTGTCCTGTGTGGATTGCAGTCTGTCCTCCAAATGGATCGACCCCAAGCGACTCTTAAGTTCGGCGGTTTGCAGAGGGTCCATGTGGCTCAGCCACCATTTTAATGTTAGGTTTCTGGAGACTGTCAAAATGGTCCCCCCCTCAAATCCTTTGTTCACTAAAAGATTAAAGGGAAACATGTTTTCAAAGCTTTAGGCTTCCCATCCCAGTCTCTCTCTCCCGCCCCCCATTTCATATCATTTTCATTCTGTACTGACGATCTCCCCCTTTATTTTGTTTACGTGCAGCACTGCAATCCTTTTTTTGTCTTTGCACTGCGGATGCTGATGTTTGCTTCCTGTCTGATCCCCCTTTCAAGTCAGTACCAGCAGGGAACCCAGCCTTGCGCAACTCCTTTTAAATGCCCCCCTGTCTTCATTTGTTTTTTTTAAATTCAGCAGTCCAAAACTAGTCTCATATTTTGTTCTCAGCCACCTGCCCAATACTTGGTTCCATCTACGGGCATACATACTGAAAGTTCTCTGGGGGTGCTTGCTAACCGTCCCTGATGGCCATCTTAAGTACTATTCAGTGCTGTGTAAGTTTTTAAATATTGTGCTGATGGTGTTTTAATTGTTTTAACATTGTGTATATTTACTGTTGTGACCCTTCCTGAGCCCTGCTGTGCAGTGAAGGGGCCCCCCAAAATTCAATAAATAAATAAATAATATTGCTAGACTCATGCCTTGTGTAAAAAAATTTAAAATTAAAAAATGAGGGGGAAATGGAGCTTGTACACCAATGAAGGGGGGAGGATGGCGGAAGGTGCAGAGTGGGTGGACCTTGATGTGCACAGGGGACTGACCTTCGAGGGGTGGCAAAAGGGTGGGGAGAAATCCGAGGAAATGTATACACTTTTGAATTACCTTTGGCTTGGAAATGAAACAAGGGAAAAATTGGCACAAAAGCACTCTCAGAAAACCCGGGGAAGCAGCAATCAGAAAGCAAACTTGAGCGCTGAAGGGAAGAAAATCAATACAAAATGACAAAGAAAACCCAGCAGAAATGCACGGTGAAAGAGAGGGAAAACAACCATGCATAATAGCCCAAACCGTGTGTTTGAATAATCCTCATCTGAATCTCTGTTGGATCAAGGTCACTTGAGGACTCTGTGCTTCAGCAATTTACAGAATTGTGAGTTTTGACTTGCAACACCGGTCGGTGTTTTTCTGTAGTGCAGGCTGCGGAATGTTTAAACGCATGTTAACCATTTGTAAATGCAGTCTTTACCTTATTCCATTACAGCAAAGACCATTTTATACAATAACCAAATTGCCCCCCCCCCAGTACTAACAAGGCCAGATGAATCCTGCTGAGGCCCCTAAAGTTTGATAGGCCATGTAGAATTACTCCCCAGAGGCAATTTTGTTTTTGGGTTTTTTTGCATATGTAGAGGACAGTCCTAATCTGGGGCCCAACCTAAACTGTACTTATTTTATGCATAAATCCAGCTTTGAGTACTGACAGAACTATATTTTGTTTCAAGATGACTTTTTATGATTTCCAATGTTTCCCAATTCATATGAAGCTATAGAAGCAAGAGAATAAGTTTTTGTGTATAATAAATTTAAAAGGTGATTGCCATTTAATTTTATGATGGGTTCACATTTTTCTGGAATTATCAATAAGTTAGAAATTGAGCTGATGAGTGAAAATTAGTAGCAGGTTTTTTTCAGTGGTGGGAAGGGAGGGCTTTTTGTTAGCATCACTTAATTGCTTCCTGTGATGCTGATGTAAAGTGAAATGAGAAGTTTGGATTTGTGGATAAAATGGGTTAAACTCTTTTCCTAGGCCTAGGAAAGAATCTGTTCCAAAGAATGTATTGGTTTCACTGTTGAATTGGTTGCTTTTGGACTTTTCCTACCTAACAAGTGACTAGAGCCATTGGGGTGTAGTGGTTGGGGGCTGGACTAGGATCTGAAATACCCAGGTATGAATCCCTGCTCTGCCACAGAAGCTTGCTGGGCAACCTTGAGTTGGCCAGACACTCAGTGTAAACTACCTCACAGGATTGTTAGGATGTGCTCCTGCAGAGTGCAGGGGGTTGGAGTAGATGACCTGCAAGGTCCCTTCCAACTCTTAACATTCTATGATTCTATGATAAAATGAAGGAGAGAAGAACAGAGTATGCTGCCTTGTGTCCACATTGTGGGGAAAGGCAGGATGTAAATGAGGAACATATGCTCTAATGCTAATGGAAAGTATCACCATGTTGAAATGTTTTGTTGTTGTTGTAAATTGTAAATCAGGGTTGTTGTTCTCTGCCCGGTGCCAACGCAATCTAAATGTTGGAGCCCATATAAATTTATGTTTGAACTTTTTCTCTTATTTAGCATAATTCTTCACTTTATCATAAATTGTATAAATTATTCTAGTTTTTCCAGTTATAGGGAGTGGCAAAGATATACCCAGAGGATAGAATCCCTGCCCCTTCACCCTTGAATATCTATTTTGACTGATATTTTGACTTCTGACACATAGTGGTGTGCCGGAACAGGCCCGCATCAGCTGGCAGGCCCCGCTCTGCCCATCCCTCCTTTGCCTGACCTGGCACCTGAAGGGGCAGTTTTTCACCACTGCCTCCGGGTATTGCTGCCACCATTGTCCCTGTCTTGGCCACTGGGTAGGCAGGACAGCCTCCTAACCTCCCTCTGATGTCGCTAGGAACCCACTTTGGGGCTTCCTGGCAATCTTCGGGGATCCCCTGGAGAGTTGGCAACTGGCCATTCTACCCTTGTTCTCAGGGAGTCCCCAACCCACTCCTAGCGTGTCCAAGCGGCTGGGGGAACTATGCGGTACAGAGGGACTTCTCAGTGTCAACAGTAAAAGGATTTATTTTGAAGCCACTCAACTATATACAGGCATATTAACAGTGAACTGAAAAATCAAAATAAAGGCGACAAAATCGCTCCATCTCTCCCTTCTCTACACATACCCTGTCTAGTTGGTCTGCAGGGCAGGCACATGACTTGCTTTCACTGGAGAAGGTTAGATTAGCACCACTCCCAACATGCTGCCTCCTGCAGACTCTGGCCTACAGCCTGACTGGCTCCAGACTTTGACAGACTCCCCTCCATCCTGATAGACTGGCTTCCCGCCCAAAAGCTCCACTATATCAAACAGCCCTTCCCGCCCAGGATGTTGCTCTCCCTCCTGCAGCATTCTGGGGCAGATTGCCTCACAGCCTTGATGGACTTCCTGTCCTCTCTAGGGAGCTGCCCTCTGACTGCTGGTTGGAGACAGGAGGGGGGGAGATGAGGAGGAGACTAGGCCAAGGCCTACCTCAGGTTTGATGGTCCCCTCCTATCTGGCCCACACCAACTTAAACATATACATAAAATGGCGTTTCTCCACAAGTGGATATTGGCTTTCGTCCCACTGAATGTTTCCAGGGGTTGTAGGATGCCCACAGAGTACAGTTTTCCCTCCTCCCCATTTCAGCCCCAAATCTGCGCCCCTCCTGTATTGTTCTCCCCAGGAATGGCATTCAAGGAGGGCATTTTGGGTTATAGTGGGAGGGAGGAGGTGAAAAAAATCACATTCCTTGGGTAAAAGCAAAACATTTTCTCAGGTGGAAGGATTTCTGTCCGCAGGATAATTTGTCTTGATTCAGCACCTAGGCTTGCACACTTAAAAGCATGTCTCCAAAACTCTACAGACTAGAAAATGCACTACTTAATTTTTTTAAAAAGTGGATCTCTGGCCAGTGTCACCTGGAACATACCTGCACAATTGCAGTGTACTTACAGCTTATCAGCTGACTGTGTTTTGTCTCAGCTGATAGGGGAATAATGGGGAAACAAACTCAAAAGTGGTAATGAAAACCCTAAGTGCTTTCCTCATTCAGCTGTGGTTTGAGGGGAAGGAAGGTGGTGGGCTTGAGAGCTGCTAGTAAGGTCATGCTGCCTGCAAGATAGGAGACATTTTTAAAGGGGCCACCTGGGAGAACGTGTGATATGCCCCGATAGCATCTTTGGCAAGGGACCTGGATTCGTCGAGATTCTAGCGCCCTGTGCAATGTGATCCCTTTTTCCTTTTTAGTAATTTGCTAATCAGTCATCTGAAGAATTTCAGGCAATGGAGAGAAAGTTGACCTCTTCTGCATAAATTATGAAAAGGTCACTACTGTTTAATGAATTACTGTCTTACCTGCATGATTAGTGTCGTTTGTCTTGAGAAAAGTAATGAAGTGCTGCGAAGCTACAGAGGAAATAGACTTTCAGCGTTCTCAGCAGGATGACAGCAAGTTTGAAAATTAAAGTTAATAAGAATAAATCTGTGCCTAGGATGGGAGCATTTTAATGTTGATCATCTTCCTACCAAGACCACATGCTTTTATTCATTTAAATTATTACAGAGGTAAAAATATAGATGGCCTTTGATTTTTGTTCCTGAACCACATCACACACTGTCCTTTT
>NW_015161409.1:121497-250285 GCF_001447785.1 Gekko japonicus
TGAGCAGAATTTACTTGGGGTCCTTGGGTGCAAATCTCTGTTTGTTTATAACATCTTGTTTCTCCTCAGCACATAATACACCCATTAAACCATAACGTTGGAATAAAGCTCTTAATATAATTTTTTTTTAAGCAGGAAAGTAAATAGCAGAATCCGGCAAAAATAGTTTATGAGCAACCTTGACCTGCAAACATTTGTTTAAGCCGCAAAAAAAAATTATTTGGTGGTAAAAGATAATGCACATTGAAGTGTGGTATACTCTTGGATGGGAGGTGATTGAGACTGAAATTCTGGCCACTGTAGACATGAGAAGGCAAAAAAAAAAAAAAGAAGGAAAAATGTGGGAGAAAAATTGTATTCTCTCCAGTTCCCCCCCCCCCCAAAGGACTTTTTTCCCTTTAGTTTTTATGATAGGAAAAAGTGGAAAATGTGGTGAGCCCTGAAAAAGAACTCCTATGAAACATTTTCTCTTTTAGAATAAGTAAAATGCTTCTTAAGACAAGGTTTTTCATACTCAAAATATATAGTATGAACATGTATGAGGACATTCTCATTTTTCCAATGAAAAAAATCTAGACATTTTGGGAGCACTGAAAGAAAAATACTCTTTTACTGTAGACATATGCAACATTTTGAAGGGCTTGTTTGTTTGAATGTAAATAACTTTAGCAACAATTAATATGTCATAATTTGTTTAATTGTTATATATTGTTAAAGAGTTCGGTGTTTTCATTGTTAAAGTTTAGCTTAGTATTGAAACTTGCTTGTAGACCTATTTGAAGTGACTCCGAGTTTCTATCCAAATAATACACTTACTTTGTTTACTGCAGGAGTTGTTTTCTCCCTTCAACATTTAACTCCCCCCCCCCACCTCTGAGGGCAAAAATTAAAGATGTGTGTTATAAACAATGTATGTTATGTTGTTCAATCAGTAAAAGAAGTGTAGATTTGATAGGAAAGTAAGTAGTGCATATATCAATGCTCCCCAAAATTTCCATTCACCGTCTCCCTTTAAAAAACCTTTTCTCCTTATTGCTTCAAAATTTCCAGAAATTTTACATTTCTAGGCAGCCGTACTGATATCTGCCATGTAAACACTAGTGTTGCCAGCCCAGTGTTGGCACCCAGTTGGTGGTGGGGACAAGTTCATCAGTGTCACTCTGCTGCTGTGAGGTCACTTCTGGTGCAAAGCAGGAAGTGACATCATTGTGCTATGTCGAGATGCTGTATTGTTGCAATGAAATGAGGGTTTTAGATGTCGATTTCCTCCCCACATTTTCCCCTACCACCGTACTGAGTACTGGTGGGAGGACTAGGGCTGCCAAGTGGGAGGTCTCCAACTGGAACTAGAGGCCTGGCAACCTTGAGCTCCACATTCTGGGAGCTTAAAGGGCTTTGGATTTGTGCAATGGGACTGCAGGTCCCCCTGTGCACAACTCCTCCCTGCCAGGCTTATATGTTGTCATGCTTTTAAAAATGCACAAATATAACTAGACTTTCAAGCTACTGTATGTTTTTCATTTTCATGGGTAATATGTTTCTAGTTTTATAGCAGAACTCCAGGTTTTGCTTTTATTTTTATGAGCAGACATCTGATAGTTTCATTTCTGATCAGACAGTAAGGCAGGGCTTGGTACTTCTCCCCCCCCCCCCAAGGTAGGGAAAAAATGGATCAGTAACACTTATCATAAGTTACTGTTGCCATGGTTATGCATACCATCACTGTAACATGATGCAAAGCATGTGTCTATGAAATATAAACAGAGCGCAAGCTACTTTGCCAGTGAGGCGTGTGTAATTTTGAAGGCCCTCAGCAATGTAATAGTAGAGGAGAAAAGAAGCCTATTCCAAACACTTGTGCAAACTTACTTGCAGCTAACTTGGTACTTTAATCAGGAAGACCTAATGGGTATCATTGGGTTAGTTCATAATTATGCCTGCACCTTGGATGCCTCAAATTTCCAGTGTCAACTATTAAAAAATTATATCTTTCATTTTAAAAATATGAAGGGGTACTAAGAAAAGCTACTGGCAGTGCAATCCTAAGCAGAATTATATCATTGTGAGTCAAGTGATTTAGAAGGGTTTAACGCTGCTTAGATCATACTGTTGATGTTTTTGATTCTTCTAACTCGGTGTTCTGCAATGTCTTTGGTAGGTTACAGAGCTTCACTTGGCGGGCTGCAAGTGCCTATAGATTTGTCTTTTTTCTGTTTTACAGGTGCTCCATATTGGTAGTGTAGATGTGTTACAAGCAAGGGTATTGTGTCTCCTGCCTTCCTTTGTACACATGCTGAGGGAATGCAGTAAAGATCTGCTATTGTTAGCACTTTCCACTGACAGATTGCAGGATCCGACTCATTGCTGGTGGCTTTTTCCGAGTACTGTATAAAAGTATGATCACAAAATGCAGTCATAAACTAACAAAGAACTGGATGGCCCAATCTCATCAGATCTCCGAAGGTAAGGAGGTTTGGGCCTGTTTACTATTTGTATGGGAGACCACCAAGGCAGTCCACAGCCGCTACACAAGGGCAGACAATAGCAAGCCACCTCTGAATGTCCCATGCCTTGAAAACCCTACAAGTTTGCTGTAAATCGGCTATGACTTTGAGACTTCCCATCACCACCAAATTAACAAATGTCTCCTTTCTTTTTTTTCTGCTTTCCAAAGGTGCCTGTGGAGAAGGATAGTTCCTTATTGGGAAAAAAGCAATCTATATATTTCTATCAACAACTGAGTTCCCCGCCCATAAGAATGCTGGTGTTAAGTACTTGGAAGGGATTAGGAAGGGATCATGTGCTTTTGATATGGGTTTATTTACACTGTCAGAAACCAGAGGTGGTTAAGTCAGTGTATGTGTGAACAAAGAAATCTAGGGTGTTTCAGCCACACTCCCAAGATAGACAGCAAGGATTTCTATATAGAGTTGTGAACACCCATCCAATCTAGCAAATCTGGGCTTGATGCCTCTGTTAGTTAATTCCAACCTTCGGTTGATTCTTTCAAGATGCAAGACATTACATGCTGAAATTATTTCAAGTGTAGTAATCCCAGGATAACAGATCATGTAAACAGGTTTTTTGTTTCTCAGTGGAAGACTAATATATGAAGTCAGGCCTTGCTCTAAATTGTGACAGATCTTTGGGTTCAAGTTGTGACCGTAAACAAGAAACTTGCATGCTCATTGGGACTTATTTCCTTTTGAGAAATAACCTTGTATGTGTATTTAATATAATTTTTGTAGGCCAGCGGTATGGGTTAACTCTCTGATGGTCCCCAATAGTTTGCACTGAACTTGAGAATGACCTTGTTAATAAGACCAAAGGTTTGTCTAGTCCATTTCCCTGCTCTGGCCCCGAGCATACTGTTGAACAGTTGATACATGCCATAGCAAAATAGTGAAACCATCTGTTTCAAAAGTGGCTTGCCATGATGTATTGACGTAAGAAAATCCCAAATCCAGAACCCCTTGAGTGCTTTAAACTTGTTGCATGGCTCTTGGATTCTGGCCTTCACTACCAGTGGCACCTTTAAGACCAACAAAGTTTTATTCAGTGTGCACACAAAAGCTTATATCTTGAATAAAACTTTGTTGGCCTTAAAGGTGCCACTGAACTTGAATTTTGTTCTGTTGCTTCAGAGCAACACGGTTACGCTCCTGAATCTATGATAAGGAAAAGAATCCCTTGTGATTATCAGGATCTCATTATTAGAGATATGCAGCAACTGTCACATGGATATTATGTATTTGTTTAGAAACTTACAGGCTGCCTTTCTTGCATTTAATAAAAATTAAGTGAAATTGTAAACATAATAAATTCACTATCATAAGAATAGCAAATAACAGTCTAAATAATAATGTTCTAAAAGTCCCAATTACAGAACAGCTGTCATAAGTGCCAGATGCCAGACAAAATAGAACTGTCTTACAGTCCTTATTTGAAAAATCAGAATAGATGTGATTTTCTGCACCTCTTTAGGGAAGCCATTTAATCAATTATGGTTTTCATGTTTTTAATTTTTTTAAATGTAAGCTTCATTCTCCAGTGGTCAAGAGATGGGGTCAGTCTTCACTTCTGGGATCCTGGCTCCTCTTCTCGTGGGCAGGGTCAACATCTTTTGCGATCCAGAAGGGAGGGGCCTATCCCAGAACTCTCCAGTTCTTTGGGCCTGCCCTGGAAGCAGGATGTAACTTTCAGCAATCCTTAGAGTGCAGCAATCCGAAGAAGAGCAGAGGAAACTCAACACGGGAGAGAAGACTCCCAGGCTTGTAGAGAGAGGGAAGGCCCCCCCTTCTCTCCATCGCTCCGCTCACCAAGTGGTGGATTGCAGTGGAGGCAAGGAGACAGGAGGCGACGGAGACCCTTCCTCTTGCCTTGGCGTTCCCCACACCAGCATTTCGGCTGAGCTTCTAGCCCCAGGGCCAGGAGGTTCTCCTTTGGCTGGAGAGGCCTTGAAGTGCCAGCAACAGTCACACCGTGGTGCTTCAGACCTGTCTTCAGAGACTGCAGACGAAACCAGCATCAAGAACTCATTCTGCCTGTGGCTACAATCCAGTTGCTTCCTCCTGAATCCCGGTAAGGCCGAAGCCAGTCTAAATTAGCGGGGATTGACTAGCAGAGTGAAGAGTATTTTCAGTTTCATTTTTAGGGAAAGTTCTTTAGCAGGAAGAAAAATTACTGCAAGGGTGGGCCTTTCGACTTCACAGCCTCCCAAAAGCCTGGTCTTAGATTTAGATCTCTCTTATTCCCCGCCGTCCACATCCATCCCTGGGTCTTAGTCTGAGAAACACAAAGAAGAAGCCCAGACCTTAGACTTTTCAGGGGAAAATGCCCAGGGCAACCTTCTAGCCTGGCTTAAGGAGGAGATGAGGAGGGAAATCAAAGAGGCTATGAGCCATGCTGAGCAAAGTAACAAAGTTTCTCCCAACTCCCCCATCAGACAAGGAAGGACATCCTGTTTCAGCTGTTCCTCCTGGGGTAAAAGGGCTACCAGACACACTTCTCCCTCCTATCCCTCCAGGAGTTGGCTCTTCCTGACCCAGTAGGGAGCCCAGTCCCCTTCTGGATTCCCAAGAGGAGGATTCTGAGGTGTCTGACGCCTCATCCACCAAGGAAGAGGGGAAGTTGTTTGAGGAGGGAGAACCCGTGGCGACTACCATGCAGCCACGTCTCTTCCCTCAGGAAGTGTATTCCAAACTGTTCCCCAAGGTGCTACATGTGCTGGAAATTGCTAGTAGCTCCAAAGAGATGGAGGAATCAGACCCAAATTTTCCAGCGGGCTCAGACAAGACCCTTCTGCCCCCTCTAGGATTCCCTTTCCCAGCAGTCTTTAATAAAGTAGTTAATACTGAATGGGAAGCTCCAGGCACACTGAAATGTAACCATCCTATCATTTCCAAGTTTTATTCCTTGGTACCTGAGGCGGCGAAGAAATTCAAGCTGCCGTTTGTGGATGACCTGGTAACAAGCCTGTGTTCCAATTCTGTGCTTCCTATGAATGTAGACGGTCTCCCCAAGGACTGTGTGACAGACTGATCAAACAGGCTTTAGGCAAGGACTTCAAAGCTTTTTCAACAGCTTTAAGAGTGTCTGTGGCCTGTTCCCTGTTTGCCAGGGCCGCCTACTCATGGTCATCCATCTGGCTTCAGCAGACAGTGGCCTGCCTAGGGATCTGAAGGATGCACTCAAGAAGATCGCCTTAGCTTCAGCCTTTGTGGCAGGCACCTGCCGTGCCTCACTTCAGCTGTCAGGCAGGGCCATGGCCTTCAGTGTCATGGCCAGGTGTAACACCTGGCTCAGGAGTTGGGAAGTTGACCCCTCAGCCCAGGCCAAGGTGGCTGGCATCCCCATTGCGAGGGTTAACTTATTTGGGGAAGGAATGGATAGGTATCTTGTAGAGGACAAGGACAAAAAGAAGTCCTTACCTTCCAGAAAGAAAGAGAGCAAGCACAAGAAATGGTTTTCCTCTTTTTGAGACTCCTTTCAAGACTACAAGAGATCTTCAGTTCCCAACTCTTCTAGACGTTTCAAGGGAAGATGGCAACCAAAGCAACAGGGTAGCAACAGAGCACCGGCCTACAACGATCCTGGAGAGAGTAGCAAAGTCCTCAAGAAGGGCTCTTCAGCCTGACTGTGCTGAGCCTTCAGGTGCTCTAAAATGGAAAAATGGAGGACATCTGCAACTTTTTGCGGCTCAGTAGAACCACACGGTGAGAGACAAGTGGTTCATAGATACAGTGACGAACGCATATCCTTGGAATTCAATCTGGTTCCTCATAATCGATTTCTTCAAGTCCTGAAAAATTCTCCAGAAGGCCATACAACACCTCCTGGACATCGGGGCAATAGAACCAGTGCCGGAGGGACAAAGGACATTGGGGGTCTATTCCATTTTGATTTTAGCTCCCAGGAAAAATGGAGATGTCAGGGCTATTCCGGACCTCAAATGGCTGAATAGGTGCACAAAGAGGGTGAAGTTCAGAATGGAGACCCTCTGGTCCATTGTAGCTTCAATCCAGAGAGGAGACTTCTTGGTCTCCATAGATCTATCAGAGGCCTATCTATATATTCCTATCAGAGAGGCTCACCGCAGGTTTTTTTCCCTTTGCCTATGATGATGTACACTTTCGATATCATGCTGTTCCCTTCAGGCACAAGACTGCACTGAGGGTATTTACCAAAGTCCTGGTAGCCTTGGTTGCACACCTAAGGACTCTAGGGGTGTCAGTGTTCCCCTATTTGGGCGATATTCTGATTAAGGCACCATCCTTGCAACAAGGAATAGAGAAAGTGGATCAGTCAGTGGCCTGTCTTCAGGAGCATGGTTTTGTGGTGAACTGGGAGAAGAGCAACTTGCACCTGACACAGGCAATTCTTCACCTGGGGGTGATAGTAGATACTGTCCAAGACAAGGTCTTCCTTTCAGCAGAAAGATAGGGAAAGGCCCCTGCCACACAGGGGGAAAAAGTACGGGCAAAGTGCGGCTTTTTAAAGCCGCACCAAAAGAGACACACGGTGGCGGGATCACATAGATCCCCTGAGCCACTGCGCACTTCCTCCCCGGCACGATCAGATGCTGGGGGGAAGCCACTGAAACGGGAGCGAGGCAGCCAAACTGTGCATGTGTGCGCATGCGCAGTTCGGCCGGGAGCCTGGATTGCTCCGGACGACGGGCGTGCCGGCAATCCCACGGCCACGCTTGATGCAGCGTTTCCGGTAAGTCCTCCTCTGGGGGTGGTTCTTTTTTACTTCGGGTTTTCTGCCTGAAGGGCCGGATTGGGACGGGTGCGCGCCACTTCCCAGATGTTGCGGTGAGATCACGCCCGTTTGCTGTGCCCCCGATCCGTCCCTCTCCCAGGCCAAAACCTTCCGTGTGACTGGGGCCAAAGTTACAAACATCTGTCTTAGAGACACCTACAGAGTCCCAAGGTTGGAGGTGATGTCCCTGGCAAGGTTCCTGGGGATGATGGTGTCGACCCTGCCCTGGAGAGGAGGAGCCAGGATCCCAGAAGTGTGGACTGACCCACCCCTAGACCACTGAGAAGGAAAATTCACGGTAAGTGAAACAAATCTTCAGTTTTCTACAAGCAAAAATGCAAATGTCCCCAGTATAAAAGGGAGAAAGATGCAGACTGCAGCACCCTAAGCTATGCTAGCAGATTTCAGTTATTCTAAAAAATATTAAATATGTTTTCAAGCTCCCCAGAAATGGGGGGGCATCTTGGGGGAGGAATGTGTGGGGGAAATCCCCTCCCTGATTCCCCCCCCCCATTTTTTCTCAGGCCTTCATATCTCTACTTGAAGGGCATTGAAAGTTAAAACAGCTAGGCAATCAGTGTAACTGGTGCAGTACAGAGTGTATATAGGCATACTGACCAACGCCGTTCTGCCTCAGTTACATTTACATTTACAAAGTTACATTTTTAGATGTTGTGGCTACTAGCCATGAATAGAGAGCCTGTATGCTCTGGAACAAGTGATACCAGGGTTCAGCTATGAAGCTCACAATCCCTAGCTCTCAGCTGAGCACTGACAATAAGCTAGAGAGGAAGGGAGGATCGTGGACAAAAATGTAATAGATAATAAAACAGGCGGGTTATGTGCTGTGCATTTGTCTTATTCTGCTTAAAGCTAGAGGCCATTGCAACATCTTGCAGCAATGAATCACGTAAGTCAATTATCTGTTGTGCGGAAAAGTATTTGTTTTATTTGGCTTGAACCTACTGCCAGTCAACATAATTGGGCAGATCTGATTCTGGTGTTTTGAGAGAGAGCCTAATTTATCTCTGTTCACACTCTCTACACAGTTCTTAATTTTTATTAACATCTATTTGGTCCTCTTCCCACTGCTGCCACCCTTAGTCTGTTTTCTAAAATAAAAAGGATCATGTTTTTAAAGACTTTCTTTAAAGGGAAAGTACTTCAGTCTCTGGATTATTCCAGGGGTCTTTTAAAAATCTTGTCCAGTTTGTTGACATACTTTTAGAGATGGAATGTGTCATAAGTCCCTCAAGAAAGGCAGGGGGGAACCAGAGTCAGAGAGCCCTACTTCCCCAGTCCCCTGGGGCCTATTTGGGCTGTTGCTTGCCCCTGAAACACTAGTCCACATATACTCACTGGGTAGCTGCCACCACCTTTCAGTTTGAGATCGGAGGCAAAATCTGACAGGCCTGTTTCTGCCTCTCTCTCGCACACACCTCATTCAGTTAAACTTGCAAACTGGCTCATATAAGATGTAGTCTACACATAACCCAGTCCCTTTTACGCCCAATGGATCTGGGGACATGTCTCTTAAATTCTAATTTTATTTGAGGGAAACAAATTAAGAAGTGAATGTGGGTTACTTGCAGTTGAGAAATATAGATTGCATACATATGGGATTGCATATATATGGGAGATGTCAAAACAAATTAAACACCAAATGCTAACACCAATTGAATAAACTGGTTCCCTGGCTTATAGATCCTGAGCCACATTGGGCCTGTTCAGCAAGGGATGTCCTCTTTTCTTGCTTGCTCCTGGGAAGGGCAAATGTAACTCTCACTTCAGGGTTTTTATCACTTTTTGTTGTGCATAGATAGGTGCTCTTTTTTCTTCTCCATATGGTACTAAGCCATTCAATTGATCGCTCTTGGAGGAAAAACCCTATTCCTCTCTGTGGGGCTTTGTTCATGTTTCTGCTCATTCTAGAGAGGCTGCCCAAAGGGATTGCCTGCCTGGGGAGCTTAATTAACACATGGAATTATGGGAACCAAGATGGGACTTGCCCTGAGCTTGATGGCCCAGGCTAGCCCTGTCTTGTCAGATCTTGGAAGGTAAGTAGGGTTGGCCCTGGTTAGTATTTAGATGGGAGACTGCCAAAGAAATCCAGGGTTGCTATGCAAAGCCAGGCAATGGCAAACCACCTCTGAACATCTCTTGCCTTGAAAACCCTACATAGTCAACTCGATGGCACTTTCCATTGCTACCACCAAGATGGGACTTTTAACAGGACTTGCTGCTGAGAAAGCAGCAGTAGATGGAACTTCGCTGGAGACCTGTACAGTTTGCCTCTGAGAGCAGCTTTTTGCTTGTGTTTGTTCCCTGGAGATGAAGCATCCTGATGGGGATAACTGGTCTTGGACTGGAATACAGAGAACAAGAGGGAAAAAGCCTAAATAATGCTCTAAATAATGCGAAAACGATACTATATTGTGAACAATAGAATACAAAAATGTATGGCAAAAATACAAGTGGAAGTGGACCATGCATATTAGAAACTGTTGATTGCTTGCAGAATTATGCTACAAATAAGGAGGAGGAGATTGGATTTATACCCCGCCCTTCACTCAGAGTCTCAGAGCGGTTTACAAACTCCTTTGTTTCCAAGCGGTGCAATCACTTTTACATCTCTCACCAGGTCTTGAGTGTTAGGTGAAGCTGAGAGAGCTCTTTCAAGAACTGCCCTTTCAAAGACAGCTCTTGTCAGAACTATGACTTGCCCAAAGACATCCAGCAGCTGCAAGTGGAGGAGTGGGGAATCAAACCCAGTTCTCCCAGATTAGAGTCCACACACTTAACCACTACACCAATAAACATTGAATTACTGTATATATTGCTGTTTTTATTCAACAATGGATGGAAACTAGGAGTCAACTGATATGCATGGTCCAGTTCAGATGAAGACCTTCAAAACAACTGCATAGTCTGGAAAATTTCGTCAACTCAACTTTATGTTTTGGACCTCTCTTCCACTCTTATTTTTCTCATACATTTTTGTATTCTATTGTTATAATTGTTTACAATATAGTATCATTTTTGCATTATTTAGCGCATGTATACAGCTTTTTTCCTCTTGTTCTCTAGATATTATGAGCCGTGATTCTCTAGTGCTTGGACTGGAATACAACATTAATTTTATATAAACTTTCTGAAGTTCTGAATAAATTTATTTTATTTTTATGGTGCATACGGACCTACCTAAAAACAGAATCACCTCCCCTTATCTTCATGCTACAGTCAATAGACATATTTCCCTCTGTCTAAAATACTCTGTTAGTTTTTTGATCTTGCTCCTACCCCCATACCACAGTTAGGCTCTCTACACCATTTTAATCATTTAAGCGCCATTTGGGCATTTGCCAACTGTATGTTGAATTTGTTTACAGAATACAGGGATCCTTGTTTTTAGGTGCATCAGTATGTATCTTTGAATGCAACCCCCCTCCCTCACATTTAGGAGACATAGAACAATTATTGCAAATGAGCCATAATTATACAAGGATGTTAGGCACTGAACAAAACTCCTTCTTAGGGAACTGTTCAGGATTTCTGCTGTGTTATACACACAACCTCCTCTACTGCTGAGGTCCTAGAGACTGAAATTGTAGATGAGCTTTTATCTTGAACCAAACTAGAGAATCACAGCAGGTATTAAGAGCAATAAAATTGCATTTCATGATGAGACAGCTGGGTCCCCATGAGGAACAATTGCACCCCTTCATCAAAGGCTTGTCTTGTGATTCTATGGAAGCTCCCCACACTCCAACAAAAATAGCCAGTGCTTGTGAGGCAATGACCTGAAATTTTAAACAAGTGGGTGAGCATCCATGTTAAAAAAAAGAGTTGATTGGTAGATCAATCAAGCCCTCAGTCAACAGGGGAACTTATTTGGACCACTCTCAGAGTAACTCAAGTAATGAGAAACCTCATGGAGAATATTTCTATCAGTGCCTACTAGCCTCCACATCCAGAAGCAGTAAATCTCTGAATACCAGTGCTAGAAGTCAGCATCAGTTGAAGGTCTGGGCCTCTTTGCCCTGTTGCTGTTGACCTTCCTGAGGAACTTGTTGGCCATTGTACATGATAGGATAGGATGCTGGACTAGATGGACCAGTGGTCTGATCCAGCAGGGCTGTTCTTATGTTCTTCTTCCTGCCAGTGGCAAGAAAGGGACCTCTCCCATTTAGCCCATCATTTTAGGTTCAGTTTCACCTCAAGAGTACTCCTTTAGCACTGTAACTCTGGCACCTGATCGCTGCAACTTTTGACGACACTTGGCCTTTGGGAGCAGGCAGCATATGAACTGCCCCTCTCTGAACTTTGCCCTAGTAAACCTCTTACTCCTTTCCCTTGTGTTCTGTTCTCCATCCCTGTATCATTTCTCAGTCTCCTACACCCATTACTTCCAACCTTGTCCCTCAGCATTGTTGGTTGTTTCCTGAAAGCACTCTCTGCCCTTTCTCGACTCGCTTTACTCCTCTCCTAGAGAATGTAAAACTTCCTCCACTAGGAAGTGTTCAAATGTTTTGCATTTTGCCTTGAAATTATCTGAACTACCTTGTGTGCTTTTCGTTCCCTTCTATTGCCCTCTTGAAATATGCTGCTTTGCTGTGTCTACCTCAGTATCCAATAATTATTGTTTCAGTTAACTAAAATGCCAGTCTGTCCCCTCTCATCCTCTCCCCAATACTGCCCAGAGAGCAAGCCTGTGTATACACAGACTTAGGATCCTAGAGCTAGGTTCAAAAAGGTGCATGTGGAGAGATGCCTGCACATGTAAACCCAGCTCAGATGGTAAGTGGAAGATGCTGATAGTTACAGACCTTTCCCACATTCCCCTCCTCCCCAAAAGACATTTCTGGCCACAGCAAAGCTCCCTCTCCCCCCGAGAAACCACTTTACCAGTTTCTGTTGCCTCTTAAATCTGTACAAAGGACTGTTCAGCTCAAGACATCTTTGTCACAAGCAACAAAATTTCCCAGCATATACCAGTATTCCATATCAGAGTGTGTGGCCTCAGCAGCAATGTCACTGATAAAGAGAGAAATCAAGCAGGGGATAGTGTTTCTTCAAGGCAGTCTGGTACACTGAATTCCAATGAGTTTGGGATTGGAGTCAGCTCTTTGCAGCTGTGATGGCTCTTCCTTGCCACTTGTCAAGCCCATGGGGGTGTTGGAGGTGTGCGTTGGGGTCTCCAGCGCACCAGTCCCAGTGGCTATGAGTTTCTCCCTTCCCAGACCCAGGCAATAGTTGTTGTTGTTGTGTCGCACAGTTGAGTCCGGTTCTTCGTGACCCCATGGACCACATCACGCCAGGCCCTCCTGTCTTCCGCCATCCTCCGGAGTTTGTACTTTTATGCTAATTCCAAGTAGGGGATAGAATTTGGACTGTCAGAACTCTTCAGGAATAGTTTAGAGCAGTGGGCCCTCTACAGGCCAAGGAAGTAAGGAACGTCATCCCACCCAGACACCGGCAACAAGTCTGGTTTACTACCTCTAGATAGGAGGTAGAGTTTGAACAACTGGCACTTTCGCATAAATACACTGAAAAGATTGGAATACATTATAATTAACTCAGTTACTGTTATATTTCTTCGTTCTTTCCCTTGATTTGGGAAGAATACTGCTGGCTGTTGCTAGGTAACCCCTAATTGTGATATTAACTGCTAACAGCTGTCACAAGGAGTGGTAAATTCTTTTATCTTGTTAACAAAATTGACTAAAGCTATTGCAGTACATAAATAGTCATCTTTAGTGTAAAAACTTATAATACTGCACTACAGTGCAGCTTGTTACTTGATTTTATGTTAACAGTTTTTTTCATTGATCCTGTCTAACAAACTGTGTAATCCAATTTCTGACTATTCCCTGGTTTAAGCTTTAGAAAATTACAAGTGGAGGAAATACCAGGCCCAAACAGCCCTGGAAAATGTCCTTCCTCCTTGCATTTTACTGACAGAAGCCAAGGCTTGAAGGCTGGTAATACAGTGTGATTGCCTAGGAACGGCCATTCAGGGTATCCATTTCTTAAAGCTATAGATGCTACTTATAGTTTTTTGGTTGTTTTTGAGGGTTTTAACCCACAATGTATCTTTTAAAAAAAGATTTCAGATATATTCAGATAACCCACAATGTATCTTTTAAAAAAAGATTTCAGATATTTTTTGCAAACCTGGGGATTTTCTCAGGTTTGGTGTAGTGGCTAAGTGAGCGGACTCTAATCTGGGAGAACCGGGTTTGATTCCCCACTCCTCCACTTGCACCTGGCTGGATGACCTTGGGCAAGCCGTAGTTCTGATAAGAGCTATTCTTGAAAAAGAGCAGTTTCTGTCAGATCTCTCTCAGCCCCACCTACCTCACAGGGTGTCTGTTGTGGGGAGGGGAAGGGAAAGGAGTTTGTAAGCCACTCTGAGACACCTTTGGGTGGTGAGGGACGGGGCATAAAATCCAACCTCTTCTCTTCTCTTATAGAAAAGTTTCTCTTCTCTGTTCATGGCTTCAGTCTCTGGATTTAATTATTCATAGATTTGGTCATGTTGAGAATTAGCTTTATTGGGTAATGTTGAGGTCAGTCTTCTGATTACTACTAGTTAGTTACAAATACGGTTTCCATTCTACAAATATGGGAACATTGCATACGTTTGTCCCTCTAAATCAAAGTTTGTTCTGGCTACTAACATCTCTGCACAGTCTCAGACCAACAGAGATCTGTTCGGCATGCGTTAGATTGGAGATGCCAAGTATTGAACCTGAACCTTGCTTGGTGTAAGATCATTCTGGCCCCCCCTCTATTGCCACTGCAAATCTGTGTGTCCTAATCTGAGGTCAGTTCAGTTGTGTGATCTCTTTTAGCACACCCTCTTCCATCCACATCAAATATGGATTGGCCTTTTCTGGAGAGCTAGCTGCTATTGCCCTGAATTCAAAGTCACATGGATAAAGTGGAGTGGCAAATTTTCTTTCTGGCTACAGCCCCTCATGCTGCTGCTAATGCTGCTGTAGATGATTCTCGGCCACCTGACCTTCAGGAGCAGCTTTTAAATGCAATGGGAAGTTGGGCAGGGGTAAAAGTCTTCATGTGCATGTGGCAATTTGCAGATAAGTCAGTATGTGGTAGAATATTTGCCTAGATTTTAATGTGCTGTTGTCTGTTATGACCTTAAATTTGTGTCCCCTTAACTAAGTAAATTGTGATACTCTTGGCCAGAGGATCCAGTGATGACCAGAAACAGAGAGAGCTTTAAAAGTGATTTGACAAATTTAAAATTCATGGAGGACAAATCTCTGGATCAGGGCTTTAAAGTGCTAGCACTTCCACAGGTCTAGTGTGCCTGTGATACATATAGTCACTACATGCTTGTCCTTTCAGGAATGTGCATATTTTGAAGATAAGTTTTTGTAAGTTTTGTTCAGTATGCCATTAAGACCTGAATTGGAATAGTTCATCTTCTAGCACTGCTGACTTAGAACTATTGTGTTCTCCTAATAAAGATGTGAAGGGTTGGGAGCTGTGCCTGAGCACACAAAATCTGAATTAGGAGGGTGGGTTTTGGCCTTCTTGGAAAGGGATTGGCTATTCTTGGTAGTGTAGGCTTTTCCCCCTATGTTAGATAAAGACCTGTTTCGCATGTCTGCTGCCAATAAAGTATTTGTTTTTCCCTGGCTGTCCTGGTCTGGTATTCCACCCCTTTAACTCTCAAAAGCTATTCAGGTTTGTATAATGTAGTAATGACAAATCTCTCTAGGATGTAAAGGTCGAAAACAGCAGTGATGGTAAGTAGAGCAATATTTGTGCTCCTTAATATATAGTGATACCAAATTTAACCCTTCCTCAGTGCTGCTTGTGTTAACTTTGGTTGTAATCCCCCGCACCGTATCTTGTATGATTGTTAGCAGCTGTATACATGGAGTAATACATGGAGTATTCGTGGAGTAATAATAATTATTCATGGAGTGATAATAAGTAATAATGGAGTGATAATAAGTAATAATGGAGCAATAATAAGTAATGATGGAGTGATAACAATAAGTATTCATGGACTAATAATAATTATTATTATTATCGTATGGCATCGTGTGTAATATAGCCAGGAGATCCTAAGATTGTCTGGCAGCCAGTTGTTCTAGCTCTTTAGTGTCATGCACCACTAGGTGATGAGCAAGACTTGTTTTCGAGGCAAGAGACGGTTCAGAGGTGGTTTGCCATTGCCTGGTATTCCGTGGAGGTCACCCATCCAAGTACTAGCCAAGGCCGACCTGCTTAGCTTCCAAGTTCTGTCAAGACTGGGCTAGCCTGGGCTCTCCAGGTCAGGGCATCATTCATGGAGTAAGTATTAATATTACAATATCAAGCAGCCCTTTTCATAAACCAAGAAGACTAAGCCTGTGCTGAGCCTCTTTATTCTCTCCTTGAGTTAAATGCACACTTGTCTGAACAGAATAACTAAAATGAAATCCCAGTGTGTATAAAAGCATGATGATCTGGGTAAGTGGAGGTTTCTTTTTTACAGAGGAATTCTGTTCTCTAATGACAGCCCCAAGCATAGGTATCTGTAAAGGAATGTTAGATTTGCAGAGGAGGGGTCCACATACTAGCCATAATGACTGAGGCAGAAGACCTCTGAACACCACTGCTGGGAGGCAGCAGCAGAGGAGGGCCGCAGCCTCTATGCACCGTTTGGCCTCCAGGGCAGCTGGTTGGCCACTGTGTGGAACGTGATGCTGGACTTGATGGACCATGGCATCTGATCCAGCTCCCTCCTCCCACTGAATAATCATACCCATTCCCCTGTCTTTGAACTCTGCACTTACACTTTCTGGAAATTTTCTGGCAGAAAATTGCTTCTGAACATGAATGCAAAACATGTTTCCCTCCTTACTACAGCGTAACCAGAGCTATGCTATGAGAATGAGGCCAGCAGGAAAACCCCTGCCCAAGATGTGGGCCGAGGCGTTTTGAGGGTTACAGTTGTATGAGAAAAAAATATGTATTACACAGCAACCTTTTAATCTTTTTTTTGCCGCCACGCACTGAAAGATATAACCTGTATATAGTTTAAAAAACCCTAAACCTTTTTAATGTAGATTTTTAAAAAGCTGGCCTCACCTGCAGATTCACTGAAGGGGGAGTATGACATGCACGAGATTAGGGAAGGCAGACAAGAGTAAAATGTCTGCAGCTGCCTAGATTCACAGCAATAGATGCATACTACCTGAATGAAAGGGTCATAATACTTGTCGTACAAATGTGTACTTGTCGTACAAAGAAATTAACTTGCACACCCTTTTAATGTCCGCAGCTGCCAAAATCTGCTCAGGATTTTCATGCTTGCCGTCATGTTTGCTTTGCACTTTTGAGAATAAAAATTAGCATGTTGGCATAATAACTGCAAGCATTGGATGCAGTTCAGATTCACAGGAATCGCTAGGAGCTCTGTTTGCAGAATTCACTAAATTCATGATGTCTTAATTTCTTCACTTCATTTTGTTTGCATGTATGTATATGAAGGAGTGTGTGTTCTATTTACATAGAGCACAGAGACCCTGTGTGGTGTAGCGGTTAGAGTGTCAGATGGGGATCTGGGAGGCCCACATTTGAATCCCCACTTGGCCATGGTAGCTTGCTGGGTGACCTTGGGCCAGTCACATACTCTCTGCTTAAACCTATTTTGCCAGGGTTGTTGTGAGGATAAAATGGGGAAGACAACAATGTAAGCCACTTTGGGTCACCATTGGAGAGAAAGGTGAGGGGGTATAAGTGAAGCAAATGGATAAAACCGTAAAGTCATTTGTATCCCCCCCCCAAAAAAAAAAACAGACTAAAGATTTGGCATGAGAATGGAAGCCTGAAAGACCATTTCTGACATACCCACACTCCTGTACAAAGACATTGTGTTAGTGCAGTTGCATTTGGGACTCTTAGCTGTAACTTGCAAAAGCTGCTGCTAGATTAATGTACCTGCAATAACTAACTATATTTATGGCCGGTAGAGTGGAGGATGTATAGGCAGGACTAAATCATCAATCTGTGTTCAAATTGGAGGTAATCGGATGATCTTTCTGATGATTATTTGTGCTTCCTTCTGTTTTCTCAGCTGCAATTTATTTTATCTAGTAATACAGAGCAGAGCAGGAATGTGGCAGATCATAAACCTTGCCTGATTAAACTTTCAGACCTCCTCATGGCAGTGAAGGCAAGAAAATAACTGGTCAAGGCTGTTTATCTATTGGATCAAATGTCTTTCAGTTACCTGATTTAATACTGGTTGTGTTTATCAAGCCTGAAATGAAGCTGAAAGTTTTTGAATGTCAAATCTTGTATCCTAGCAACAGTAGTATTGATATTGGATGTAGAATTTCCTGATCTGGCACTTTCTCTGACCGCAATTTGTGATGCAATGTCTTCCTGCTGTTGGGGCATCTAGTACAGCTTTAGAAAGCTTCTGGGTTTGAAACCTCTCTTGCTTGTTACAAATGCTTGTCTTTTTCTGGTGCGGTTGCCCATGTTCCATAGGTCTGGGGATGGAATTGAGTAATGCACACATTGCTGCACCCAAGGACATCCTATACCACAAGGGAGCTGATCATTATTTGGAAAGGGTGATGGTGCAGTTTAGGTTCCTCCACCCTCACCTTTGAACAGAAGCTGATGGCTCCAGTGATCAGCTCTGTTTAGCAGGGCAGTAGCACTTCAGTCCCCTGATTCCTTTTCTCCTGACCATCTCAGCCCCATTTTATGTGGATGTAGCTGACCTGGAATGTTCAGAATCCACTCAGTTCTTAAGAGTGTCCCTAGGCTCCTTTTTAACCCGGCATTAATGGTCCTGTGTAACGGCAGATGAGTGTGGAATTGGGGCAAACAGAGACCCAAGGCATAGGAAGTGGGGCAGGTTGCTTCTGATTCCTTGAGCCAGACAGCATCTTACCGGCATCATACCACAGTGGTCACTTCTGCACACTTTTGGCCAAGTTTAGCATGACAAACGTGAAGGATAAGCCACCTTGGTTCTAGTGTGGGACTCAAGATCCAGCCAGTGTTTTGTTTGGTTGTTGTTTTGTAAAGTAATGCAGAGCGTGGTGGAAGCTGCAGGTAGATTTCAGCAAACACCTTCAGCTGGCATAACTTAACCCTTCAGCCATGTCAGATGGAGCTAAATGTAAACAGTTAGCACTTGGGAAAGTAAGCTTTGCTTGTAGTGGATGGGATGGGGATTACGTGGATGTGCAGCAGGCCTGGGGAGCCTGATGGGGCATGGAAGTTGTGCTCTCGGCCACTGGTCCATGTCATACACTGTCATTGTCCTCCTCAGTCAAAAGCTTGATGCCATCCTCACTGCTTTGAAAACGGCATGCAGTTATTTTAAATTAACCCAGTGTGCATTGCATGAATGCATTCCATACAGGCAAAAATGGATATATAGAATGTGATGTTTAGCTCTGAATGTAATGCATAACAAGGACAAGGGTGGTGTATAGGCTGGTGGGGAGGCCTGGACCCAGTTCATACAGATGGTCAGGAAAGAGCTTTCCTTAGTTTTACTATCTTTGTGTCAATTGGTTCCTCCTGCCTATACTCGCCTTCACAATGCGGGTGCTGATGGTCCGATCTACGTGCAGCAAGGGGCAAGTGAATTATTTCCTTAATCACCTGTAGAGGCTAACTTCTAGAATATTATTCCTAGAAAAGCCTGCCTTACAGTTGAAGAACCCTCGGCTTACAGTAATAGTGTAGTAAAATGGCATTTGATTCAGAGCCAGTTTATAGGGGCAGCTGGTATTTCCCTTGGCTGTTTTTTTTAGAACGGGGAGATTTTGTTAGAGATACTGATTTTCAGAATTTTTTTTGCAAGCCTAACATATTATAGTCATAGCAAAGTATACATTTTTGTGTGTAAGTGGGGGACACATATTTTTGCTTCTAATTTCCCTCCCTTAATTATGTGTGGGCAAATATCAGACTGTATTTCCTCATGAATAGAATGTAACTGTTAAATACTTCTGTTTAATGAATTAGAAGGTCTTACTCCTGTAACGTGTAACAGTTATATTCAATATTCTTGGCGAAGAAAAGCAGCCTCTGTGCACATTAAGTGTTGTCAGTTTGCTTCCGACCTATGACGACCCTATGAATTAATGACCTCCAAAACGTCCTATCATTAACAGCTTTGCTCAGGTCTTTCAGAATGAGGGCCGTGGCTTCCTCGATTGAGTCAATCCATCTCATGTTGGGTCCTCCTCTTTTCCTGCTGCCTTCAACCTTTCCTAGCATTGTTGTCTTTTCCAGTGAGTCTTGCCTTCTCACAATGTGACCAAAGTACAACATGCTCGTTTTGTTCATTTTAGCTCCTAGGGAGAGTTCAGGCTTGATTTGATCTAGAACCCACTTTTTGGTGGTCCCCAGTATCTATTAAAAGGCAGCCCAGAAATACTTAGTTAAATAAATAAAATGCCAAATTGATGACACTTTTTGAAAAGAAAGATTTATAATATGGTGACCAGTAAAACACTAAATGTGAATGAGATTTTCTTTACACTTTTGTTTTGTTTTGTTACCTTTAGCACATCAGGTCCTCCCATTTGGCCTGGAAGCACCTTCTTCAAGAGAAATGGCTCCCTTCTGCAAGGTAGGTCACAGACTCTGGTCTCTCCTCCTCCTCTGTGTATTTTCCCCATTAATTGCTTTGACAATTACCATAACTTTTGTGGGCTTCTGGAAAGGAGCTGAAGCTGTCTTTTTTGTTTGTTTGCTTTGCTTTTCTTGTGCCCAAGTTTGTACATAATAGATTTTATGAGCTCAATACATTTATCACAAAAAGGTTATATATACTGCAAAGGTGGGTTCTCCTCCTAGTGAACACGTTTTATTGATTTTGTTTCCTCCCATTTATAGCAAAGTCAACGGAGTTTATTCAGGATAACCTTTTCTAGTTAACTTTCCATTGATGTTGATAAAGAAAATAAATTTGCTGCTTTATTTTGCTATCCTACCTCCTGTGGCAATTGTGTTATTACTGAAAATGAAGGTGGTTGATTGTAAATAAAAAAAGTTTGTTATTTTCTGGGGTTTTCACTCCTCTGGAGGAAAGATTTTGGAGGTTCAGAAATAAAGACTTTTCAGGGATTCTTCCCTGTGCACGTATCTAATAGGGTGTTTTTTAATCCTATACTGAGAATAACCTTGACTGGTGTATTATGAGTCTGTGACTTGAAAATTTGATCAGATGTAACTTGGAAGAGTTTTTAATCTCTCTTTGTGCCACGTAACAGGCTCTGAACCTTTTAAATATTGAATTATGATCAGTTCTGAATCTAGGTCAGCCTCTTTGGGTATAGTTATCAGCTGTGCCTCCAGAATTTATTGTGTGAAATTTGAGTGCACAGATCAATAGGAGGTCTGGCTGTCTGGCTGTCGGTGATTCTTTGAAGACTGTACTTGTCCCACATATAACTATATTTAAGTGTTAGCTAGCTTTGGCCATTGCCTCTGGACAATGCCAAGCTACTTGCATGGGTGCTAAGAAAGGATATAGAGTTAAATGACAGATACGCTTGCCTTTTTGCGCTTCTCAAAGATCACCATTTGTTAAATGTGTGTGTATTGTGTTAAAGCTGTAGATTACACAGGTCTGTGTTTAGATAATGATGCTTAAATATATTTTAACAAATTGACATACCTACAGGATACTTAGAATAGAAGAATATGTTTTAGGAGAGCTGAGGATCACTAGCAATAGTCCCTCTAAGCTATGAGTAGTCCTGTGAGTAGAAATTCTACTTTGTCAGCTACTGGCATTAAAGTTGTGAGTGAGCGATTTGGCTACTGTATAAATCAGTTTGCTCTGAAGCCATCCTTCCTGAGCTAAGACAAAAATGTGTGAGCTGGAGGCTAAAAATCTGTGAGCTGGCTCACTCTAACTCAGCTTAGAGGGAACACTGATCACTAGCCAAGATTCCAGGGTCTAAATTGAGAGTTCCATTGGGGCTGTTACCGATAGTCTTTATAGTATACTCTTGTGATGTGGGAGAGATATCTGACAGCAGGATTCAGTGTACTCTACCTGCCCATCAGGTAAGAACACAGTCTGATGTCCCTGCCTTTGGTAGTGAGGCAGGTGTGTGTAGCTGCAGCTCCATGTATACATGGCACTCAACAATTACGAAAGCAGAAAAAAAGGCAGACCTCTGCTCCCATGGAGTGAATGTGGGCAAATGCAGTTATGTGTGTTATTGGGATTGATTACAGCTGGGAATGAGGATTATATGGATAAAACAACGACCAGAAAGAGTGAATTTTGAGAAGAGATTTGAAGAAAGGGAGAGATGTGTGTAGGTTTTGGCAGCTCCATAAAGATTGGGTAGCTGTCATAGAAACTTGAGGATCTTCGATGTGGTCTCTGTGATTCACACCCATGGGATCTAGTGCGCACGAGCTGGATTGATTGGCATTGTAGCAAGCTCTTTAATGGATTTTCGTGCCCAGACCTCGGGCATGCGCAGAAACCCCACCGCGCATGCCCAGAGGGAACATTCCACTAGTTCCTTTCTTACCACTGCGTTGGAAACACCTCTTTCTCCTCGGTCTGATCGGTTCATTTTTTTGGCTATTTGCCTCACGGCTCTTCAGATTTTTCCTCACTTTATTCTCTTTTCTTTAGTACTTCTTCGTTTGTTCTTTAAAAAACTCAAAAAAAAAACAACTTTATTTTCAGCTGAGGGGAAAGTTGCCGGTTTACCACAGTGTGGCCTTCGGGCTCCCCCCCCTTTCTTCTTCACTGTTTATTTTTATGGAGAAGAAGTGGGGCTTTTTTAACCGGTGCAAGGATTGTGGCAGTAAACTTGCTCCACCTGACTGTCATACCCTCTATATTTTTTTTCTGGGAGAGTCTCATCGACCTGAGTCCTGTCTCCACTGTGCTCGCTGTTCGAACCAGACAAGAAAAAATCGAGCTGTGCGCCTTAAAGTGGCGCTCCTTGAGTCGGCTTTACATCCTCCCACAATGATGGAGTCCGAGAGGCCTTCAACATTGACGGCTCCGACATCGAGGCCCTCTTCCGATATTGGTCAATCGACGTTGAAACCACCGACATCGAAGCTTCCACGCTGGTGAAGAAGGTCAAACCAAGTAAGGAGCACAAGTTCGCAAAGAAGGGCTCCTCTAAATCCCTTAAGGCAGCAAAGAAGGGGAAGGTAGCGGTGTCTGCACTGGGTGATGCCCCTATGGTGCCTCCCGCTCCAATGGCAGTATCGATACTGGAGGCCCAAGCCCCTCGACTGATTCCGACCATTCAACTCTTGGACTCCCCTCTTGGACACCAACTGGACCATCCTTACTCCGATATCAAGACGGTAGAGCTCCTAAGTCATCAGATGGATGCAGAGCCTTCTCCCTCTCCATCCCCGTCGTCGACATCGACGGTATTGGAGGCTCCTGACATTGATTCACGTCGGAATGTACATGCTTCTAACAACACGCAGCGTCGCCCTCCACATCTGCATATTCAATCTGTCTATATCGACGACCGAGATTACAGGGACTGCTCTCAAAGACAGGCTACCGCTTTGTCTCCGAGACGTCCAAGGTCCAGAAGTCGACCCCCCCGAGTCTTTCTTCCCCACCACCACCTCTGTCTTGGGATCAACGCCAAATGAGGTATCTTTATGGGGCTTATCCACCATCTATGCCATGGTTGACTCCGGCGGGATATTCGGACTGGGATCGTTATTCGTCCCACTCTGCCCATAGATCGAGGTCGCCCTACAAGTCGAGACCCTCGGCATCTGTGTCTCGTCCTCCTGCAGACGACCCTACCCGCCATGATCTGGAACTAAGTCGTCCTCCCAATCCCCAAGTTGTACCACTGAAACCCTTAACCAGTCAAACTCAGGACACTCCGGTCCAAATACCACACCAGGATTCCTCTGACTCTGCGGAAGAGGAAGAGGATACGGAGGCCTCTGAGGCTCACACCTCTCTTGACCATAAGTCTCCTAACCAGGCTGTCACTGAGGATCTCCCCATATCCCCACTTGACAATCTCACGTCATACACAGACCTCATCAAAAGAATGGCCCATTCTCTAGGCCTCTCTGTCGTCGAACAACACCCTTAGGTAACAGATGCAGTTTTCGATATTGTGCAGTTGGATACCTCCACTACTTTGGCATTACCAATGTCAACAGTCCTTTTACAAGCCGCAAAGGCACCATGGGAAAAGCCTTCATCAGCCCCAGTGTCAACAAGACGCCTGGATCACATGTACAGAGTCCAGGAAATCGGAGCTGAATTTTTATTCTCCCACCCTCAACCAAACTCAATGGTTGTAACATCCTCCTCCAAATCGAAAAGAACCCACTCTGCACCTTCGGACAGAGAGAGTAAAAAATTGGATGACTTTGACAGACGCTTCTACTCCACGGGAGCGTTGGGAGTGAAAACCACTAACTACCTAGCCTGCATGAGAAGGTATCAATACACTCTATGGGAAAGGTTTTCCGAAATCCTAACTAATCTTCCCGAAGACAAACTTCAGGCAGCTAGAGTTATTCAAAAGGAAGGCATGGTGTTGGCAAAACAGCAGATCAACACTTCAAAACATGCCCTGGACGGTATTGGATGGCCTCTGCAATAGCTCTGAGGAGACATTCCTGGCTTCGTAATACCAGTCTCCCTCTGGATACTAGGTCTTATGTCGAAGACCTCTCATTTGATGGCCTTGGTCTCTTCAATAGCACTACCGATTCCGTACTCCAAGATATGGATAAGAGCATAAAGGCTTCTCGGGCTCTAGGAGTGTCATCCTCCACGAGACAACAATACCAT
Organism: Gekko japonicus; assembly: GCF_001447785.1. NCBI lineage: Eukaryota > Metazoa > Chordata > Lepidosauria > Squamata > Gekkonidae > Gekko > Gekko japonicus. The sequence continues at coordinate 145,583 of NW_015161409.1, forward strand.
CCCCGCACTTGGTCGAGGCCCTGGCAAAGGCGTACCCCAAGTCGTCAGTCTCCTAACAGACAATGGAGACCACGTACATCTTCAAGAGGCCAAAAACCCACCTTCCAAAAACCAAGGTTTGGATTCGGGCAAAACTCTTCCCGCACCAAACAGGCAAAAACCTCCAAACAGGGCTTTTGACTTCCTTTTTACTATCCATCTTGACCCGAGGCTACCGTATCCAATTCCACCAGAACCCCATTACTCCTGTCATCGTCTCCACACACCCTTCCCCACCTCTCCTGGAAGAGGTTTCCGTCCTTCTGCACAAGGGAGCCATCGATCCGGTACCACCTCATTTGCAGAGGAAAGGGTTCTATTCCCACTATTTCACAGTTCCAAAGCGGGATGGAGACGTTCGACTCATATTAGATCTAAGGGCACTGAACTGTTTTGTGACCTACCACCGCTTCTGCATGGTGTCCCTGCAACAGATTATGCCGCTTCTTCGGAAACATGTCTGGGTGGCCACCCTCGACCTCCAAGACTCGTACTTCCACCTCATCAGTGAGACTCTGGCACTCTTAGAAAATCTGGTCCTACAGGGCAATCGGGAAAAGTCTCAATTATGTCCAGTCCAAAGAATACAGTACATCGGTGCTATACTGGATTCCAAGACATGCATGGCTTACCTTCCTCAGGACAGAGCGGCAGACATCATTTCATTAGCCACCGTCGTACATACCCAACCTTCTGTCACTGCCTTCCAAATTCAGAGGCTTCTCGGCCTTATGGCCGCAACTACGTTGGTTCTTGTCTTTGCCAGACTAAAAATGCGTCGTCTACAACTGTGGTTTATCCGCAAGTATGTTCCAATGAAAAACGCACATACCGTTGTCCTAACCCCTCCTCCCAACATACAAGACTCGTTACTTTGGTGGACTCTCCCTTCCAATCTCTTCCAGGGAGCACCTTTCCATCTTCCATCACCCCAAATCACCCTGACCACAGATGCTTCCCTGTCGGGCTGGGGTGCACACATGATGGGCATGTGTGTTGGAGGCAAGTGAAACACCCACGAACAAGGTCGGCACATAAACTTCCTGGAACTGCTCGCAATACAGTTTGCTGTCAAGAGTTTCTTACCACTGATCAATGGGAAATGTGTTACGGTCCTCACGGACCACACCACTGCACTCGCCCATGTCAGCAAGCAAGGAGGCACGGTCTTCCTACGTCTCTGCAACCTTGCCATCCAGTTATGGGACTTTTGCATCACCCACGACATCTTCTTGATAGCCACGCACATCCCAGGACATATGAATGTACAGGCAGACCATCTAAGTCGAGCAGGGCTCAGTCTTCACGAGTGGGAAATGAACCCGACCTACCTCCTCCCACTCTTCCGCAGGTGGAGAGCTCCCCAAGTCGATGTTTTTGCCACCAGAGCCAACAAAAAGTATCCTCTGTTTTGCAACCAAGGAGGCAGGGACTCACATTCTCTAGGAGACGGTCTCCTTTATCCTTGGTCCAAGAACCTCCTTTACCTGTTCCCTCCCTTACCCCTGCTTCTGAGAGTGGTCCACAAAATTGTCAGAGACGGCGCGGACTGCATATTGATAACCCCATGGTGGCCGAGGCAACCATGGTTCTCGACCGTCCTCGAATTGTCAACAGGGATATACCACCAATTCCCTCCAGCACAGGACCTCCTCTTCCTGTCTGACTCCCCTCTCCTACATGACGATGTACCACGATTGAAATTGACAGCGTGGAGAATAACGTCAACGGTTTTTCCACCCGCGTAGCAAATGTTCTACTGAATGCCAGAAAACCTACTACGCGAAGGTCCTACCATTATAAATGGCAAAGGTTCTGTTCTATCCTTGGTGATGATGCCCCTCGAGCCACCTCCGCAGGTCTCGAGAAAGTTTTCCAATTCCTCCTATCCCTTTCTGACTCGGGACTTTCCCACTCATCGTTAAGAGTTTATTTGGCCGCCCTTTCGGCCTACCATGTTCAAGTTGACGGATGCACACTGTTTTCCCATCCGCTTTCAAAACGTTTTTTTAAAGGTTTATTGCATCTCTACCCTCCTGTCAAAACTCCTGTCGTTCCCTGGGACCTTCCTCTAGTTCTTCACCAGCTCATGAGGAAACCCTTTGAGCCACTCGCAACTTGTGATATGAAATGTCTGTCGTGGAAGACAGCCTTTCTTGTTGCTGTCACCTCTGCAAGGCGAGTTGGAGAAATACTGGCTTTCAGGCATGACACACCATACTTGTCCTTTTTGCCAGACGGCATCCGCCTCGTACCTGACATCTCATTCCTGCCAAAGATAGTGTCAGAATTCCACCTACAGGCAGAATTCCACCTCCAGGTAGGCCACTGCTCGCTAATCTCCCATGGGTGTGAAGCAGAGAGACCACGTCGAAGATAAACAGGTTGCTTACCTGTAACTGGTGATCTTTGAGTGGTCATCTGTGCATTCACACCACCCGCTCTCCTTCCCCGCTGCTGTCAGCTTCTACATTTTCAATAGGGTTTGATTTGCGGCGGTCTGAAGGAACTGGTGGGATGTCCGCGCCCTCCCCTCTGGGCATGTGCGGTGGGGTTCCTGTGCATGCCCGAGGTCTGGGCACGAAAATCTGTTAAAGAGCTTGCTGCAATGCTGATCGATCCAGTGTGTGCGCACTAGATCCCATGGGTGTGAATGCACAGATGACCACTCGAAGATCACCAGTTACAGGTAAGCAACCTGTTTGTTCTGAGCTTAATGCAGTTGTCTAGTTCTGATTATCATATAGGCTATAAACACCTTCTAGTGTACAATTCTAGCACACTTGGTCAAATGGGTTCAGAGAAGGCTTCTGCCCTCATAGGATGGCAGTCACAAGAACAGCTGCCTGTACCCAAGTTCTGTTATCTGTGCAGTGATTAGATCCTGGAAGTCTGGTGTCTTATTGGATCTTACTTTAGAGTTCTTGTTGGCAAATTGACTGTGGTCTCCCTGGTTCCACCTGATAAGTCCAGAGAAGCTCAAGTAGTAGCTGGTTGTGAGAAGGACAGAGCTCTCCCATTCCTCTGACTTTTTTGTCCCATTCCTAAGACTCTGTGCAGAATACTTTCTTACTGAATATGGTGTGCTAATATTCGTTAGAGAAGAACCAGAAAGATAGGGGCATGGTAGTAAAAAAGGAAAACAGATGTGGAAAGAGATAAACTACAAATGGACTCTGTTGGGAATGCTTGTATGAGTGGTATCAAGAACCTCCTGCTAGATCAGTTATGAATGCCAGCAGAATAGCAAAAGTGGGAATGTATGGATCCAAGTTTACTGTTATTGATCAAAGAAAGTTATTGCCTGAAGATGTGGTTAGAACCTGGTATCACCTCTGTAAAGCCACTATTCGAAGCTCATTGCACTCTCCTTTATACAGTAATGAAAAAAGGAGTAATTTAAAGAGAAGCACTGAGTGCTAGCTTCCTGATTAAAGCTTTTGCCAGGCAGTCCTGTTGTTCTGAGATTGCTGTTTGGAGAAATATCATCTTGTCAAGTTTTGGCAGGGTTTGCTAGCCTTTAAAAAAAAAAACCCTCAGGTTTATTAAGTGGGTATTGTTTTATTGTACAACTTGTAATTAAATTAATGTGAGCCGTACAAGATACAAAATAGGCGTGTTCCTTGTCAAATAGGCTTTTGATCTAAATGGGCAGAACACAGCTGTAGGGGAAGGAAGCAGTGGTTCAACAGGAAGAGTGGATAAGATGGGGCCACCCAGAGCAGTCTCGATCCTGGCAGATCTTGGAAGCTAAGCAAAGTCGGCCTTGGTTAGTACTTGGATGGGAGACAACCAAGGAAGTCCAGAGTCACTACGCAGAGGCAGGCGATGGCAAACCAGCTCTGAACATCTCTTTGTCTTGAAAGGCCTATGGGGTTGCTGTAAGTCATCTGTGATTTAATGGTGCTTTCTCCTTCCAATTTCAGTTTGTGCTACCTGTTTCTGGTAATTTAGATAAGATTTGAATAAAATGAGATGTGAGAGAGACTTGTAAATATGGTAACCTTCTTTGTGCGGAGCTGTATGTGATTATGTGATTATAGAGGAAAAGACCAGAGAGCACCAGAACATCTGATATATGGAACTTCTCAGATGATCAAATGTGTATGACTAGGCAACTAAAGGGTTTCAAAGCTAGCAGTGAAGGTATTCTTATCGCACAAAGATGCATTTAAAGGCCTAAGAATTTCTCCTGAAGGCATTTGCATCTTTATTTTAAAATATTACATTTGAATTTTAAACTGTTACTATTGACTGACTTTATCCAGCGACTCTTAAAACGGCTATTCAGGTAAGAAACCACCAGATTCCTCTGAAATGATGGACTCTGCAAGTCTACTGTGCAGCTAAAATTCACTTTCGGATGGAGCTAGTGACTAGTTGTGTTTATTTAGTTTTGGTTAGTGGCAGTTAAAGGGACAGTATGAGTAGGATGTGCAGTTTCTGTGTGTGTATATTGTGAAACAGAAATGGCACAGTGTTTAATCTTGATTACAGCAGTGACTATCAGTGTGTATGCAGATATCGGAGGTGTTTGTTTTTGCAGCATTTGGGGGCTGTTCTCTAAGTTTCATCCATAAATTCAGTTCAACACTTTTTCTCTCCAACTTCCATCTTAAAAATTTTCTTTTGGCTATATTTCTACTTAAGTTTTGAAATGCTGTTATGTTTAGGAAGAGTGCATAGCTTAATCTAGTATTGTGTAAACACAACCAAGGAATAATGTTCTTGAAATGTCCAGTGTACAATCTTGAATCCTCATAAATTATTCAGTGTCCTTGAGATACTGTAGGCAGTAACTTTTTCCAGTAATACAGATATGACTTATATATAGAAAAATTACATTTGTTTCATATGCAAGAGTCCAGTGGCACCTTAAAGACTAACAGAATTTGTGAGCAGTGACTCACAAAAGCTCATACCCTGCCACAAATTTTGTTAGTCTCTAAGGTGCTACTGAACTTTTGCTCTTTTCTACTGCGACACACAGACCATTTTGATTTGTTCCATATGTATATAATCATGTCATAAGGATGCATGTCTTGTTCTGTTGCTGCCAGTTGTCACTTTCATACTACATGTACATATGACAAAACAGACATGTCATATGGCTGTAAATGTGCAGGGCTTTTTCAGCATTAGTGTAGTATGTAGAAAATTGCTTGTGAAACACTGGTCTTTAGTAAGACAGAGGACATGGCTTAATAAAAGAACATTTGGCTCAAACAAGCAGTAGCAAGAAGAAAAGTGAAAGCTGTGTGTGTGTGTGTGTGTGCTTGTGTGTGTGTGGAACATAAGAAGAGCCCTCCTGGATCAGACCAATGGTCCATCTAGTTCAGCATCCTGTCTTACACAGTGGCTAACCACTTACGTACATACATACATGTATGTATGTATGTAAGTATATCCTGACCTGGATAGCTCAGGCTAGCCCAATCACGTCAGATCTCAGAACCTAAGCAGGGTTGGCCCTGGCTAGTATTTGGAAGGGTGACCTCCAAGGAATACCAGGGCTGCAGTGCAGAGGCAGGCAATGGCAAACCACCTCTGAAATGTGTCTTACCTTAAGAACAACTCTAGCTCACCACCTAGTGGTGCATAACACTAAAAAAGAGCTAGATCTTTTTGGCTGTGAGACAATCTTAGGGTCCCCTGGCTACTCACAATGCCATATTAATATGATACTATATATGTATGTGTAGCCCATCTTTCATTTTTGCAACAGCCCCATGAGGTGGGTTAAACTGTGAGAGAGCGTTATTGGCACATGGTCACTCAGTGAGAGTGTTATGGTAGCATAAAGATTACTGGAAATTATTTGCAACCAGTGTCTGTTTGGCATAGACTAGGCAATGACCTCTTCCCTACCCAAACTGAGCCAGGGAGATTCTGTGTACCATATCATTTTTCAGAGGAGTTTACTTAGGGCTTTCTGTTCTATGGTAAACTGAGATGACTGGAAATCTGATATATATAATTGCCCTAATGTGTTGGCACTTTCCAGCTCTCCCATTGGCTGTGCTATGCGCTTCATCAGCCATTGGCCCATCAACCGCCAGTCAAGAGTACTCACATGCCATTGGTTGGGTGCTAGGTCCGCTCCTCTTCCCCACCCACTGCCGCATCAGCCACTGTTCCCTGTCAGAATAAACTGCCAAAACGGCTGTCTCTCCTGACGAAGACACTTCTGCTGCTTGGCTCCTGTGGGACTAATTTTTCCCTCAGTGGCTGTTGCTAGGCAACCAAGCTTGGTTCTGTTAGTAAAAAGGTGAAGCCAGGAGGCCCTTTCCAGGCCTTTGTGCAGAACTCATTGGGGCCAGTCCTCATTAGGGTTGCCAGCTTCAGGTTGTGAAATTCCTGTAGATTTTGTGGTGGAGTCTATGGAAGCCAAGGTTTGGGGTGGGGAGAAGCCTCAGCTGAATAGAATTCCATTGAGTCCACCCTCCAAAGCAGTTATTTTCTCCTGGAGAACTGTTGCTGCCATTCTCCAGGTGAGGGTTCAAGATCACTCAGAATTACAACTGCTCTTTAGAGGCAGAGCTCAGTTTCCCTGGAGAAAATGGCTCCTTTGCAGGGTGGACTTTGTGTCATTATACCCTGCTGAGGTTGCTTCCCTCCTACTTGGTTCCCCACTGTGGAGAAAGACTACTTTTCCTAGGTAGAGGCTGCAGGTGGTGGTGGGGAGATGGAAAGCTGAAGTCAGAGGAGCAGATAAAGATAGGTTAATGGTTGTCTGGGAAGGATAGGATTGCCAACTTCAGGTTGGGAAATTCCTGGAGAGGGTGGGGGTTGAGGAGGGGTGGGACCTTGTACAGGTACAATGCCATAGACTTCACCCTCCAAACGTCACCCTCCAAACCAGGCATTTCCTCCTGGTGAACCATTGATGCCATTCTCCAGGTGAGGGCTGGAGATAATTCAGGATTACAGCTGCTCTCCAGATGGCAGAGCTCAGTTTCCCTGGAGAAAACAGCTGCTTTGCAGGGTGGACTCTGTGTCATTATAGGCTCCACCCTCCAAACCAGCCGTTTCCTCCTGGGGAACCATTGTTGCCAATCTTCAGGGAGGGCTGGAGATCACTCAGAATTACAACTGCTCTTCAGACGGCAGAGATCAGTTCCCTTGGAGAAAACGGTAAGCTCTGTGTCATTATACCTTGCTGAGGTCACCACAGCAAATTGACGCTGAATGCCCAAGGCCAGGGCACCCTCCCATAGCCTCTTTCTAGAGCTCGTATTTATTTCCACAACGGGCCTTATTCCTAGTTACTATATGAATATGTGCTGACAGGAGAACCAAGATGTGGAGGTGGCAACTCTGCAAGGTATGGATGATTCACTGGAGAGGAAGCAGATAATGGGACAGGAAGATGGAATGTCATAATACATGTGCACAATCATGCAAAAAACCTCTTAAGGGTTGGGTCCTAGAGGCACTTTGCTGGGAGCAAGCCACATTGAATAATATGGGACTTACTTCTGAGTAGACCTCCTTGGGATTGCTCCCTAAATCTATAACTGGCTGATTTTTAAAAAATAAAATGGTTGTCAATTTTGATGATTTTTATTTTATATTTTGTGAGCCACTGCAATCAGATCTCTGAAGAAGCACCATACAAATATTTGTCAAATGAATAAATAAAATCAGCACAGTGTAAATGCAGCGTACTGATGTTGATTCTGGTGTTTTGTTTGGGCGTCTAGGACCTAGGTACATTTACAGAATAAGACAGCTAGTTTGAACACAAGGGCAAACATTTTACTAGTTTCAAAACACAGACCACATTGTGTTTGTGTATCAAATGATTAAAAAAAATGACTCAGGGCAAAGTTTACTGTCTTAGTTTACTTTGCCTTGACAACCAATGGGAGTGGTCCATAACTTCAGGGCAGGTCAGGGTACATAGGTAGGAGTGTGTTTGTGCCATAGCCTGCCTGTCCTGGGTGAACAGTTGAGCTGAAACACTCACTTTGCAGAACTGCACACTGAAAAATAACTTTGCTGATGACAGCAGTGTTCTTTGCAAGTCCTTGCCCAGCCACTTAGATGTAGTAATCTAAAAGGAGCATGAGGAAGCAAATGAAAAAAATGGCTACATTTCCCATGATCTAACCAATAATGATGTAAATAGAACTCTAAAATATTCTCTGTAATGTTACCTCACTGTGGCCATGAGGCCTAAAAGAAAAGGTTTCAAAAAGTACAGCATTAAAATAGTATTTCCAAAGGTAAGCCATTTGCATTGTACTTCTGCTTAAAATGGTAAGAAATGTATAATTGCATCTGTGGCATGTCCTGTTATTTCCACTGGAGAATATTGACTGGTAATGACCTTTTTGTTCAGCTGTTTCGTTTTTTTCATATTTTGTTGGTGGTTTCAACACGAAAAAAACATTCAAGTACATGATGCAGCATGCATTTGCATTTTTTTGCTTATCTCAGGTAAACTTAGAATTTTCCCAAGGTCTTCTTAACTGAATGGCTTGTATGCATTGTGCATACTTAAGCCAGTGTTAACTTGGAGAAGGCTCCCCCCCCATTTAGAAGCACACTTCACTCTTACTTGTGAAAAGGTGTGTGTTTGTGCCTGTCTGTACATGTACAGTGCTTTCAAAAAAGAAAGAAGAAGTGCTGGTTCTCATATATAAGGTTGCACTCATTCATACCAGTTCCCCCATCAGGATTTGCAAAAGCCCCCTAATTCTCAGTACTGGTGAGTACCACCAGAAAGAAAAGCCATATATCTCTATCTCTCTCTATATATAATTTTTTGATCAGCTTCAAACCATGAGCAGCATCCTCCTTGCATCTGTGAGATAGCTTAGTTAATTTTGCTTTCCAGTGTCCCATTCTTTTCCTTTTTCTTAGTCCACTGGAAGGAGGCATAGGGAATCCAGTGCTGCACAAGACAAAGAGGTAGATACATCCAGTTTCAAAATCCATTCCTCTAAATCATCAACACATGTCAGCTTGCAAAATTTCACCCATGAGTGTTTGTTTTTTAAATGATCTTGTTTTTGTAAGTTGGACTCTGCCCATAGTTAGAAAGGATTCCTCGCATTTAAATCAGGAGTAAGCAAAGTTTTGGACCATGTGCCAGGAAAAATGCAGTGTCCACCAGTGAAGATGTTGGGGTGCTGGCAAACAAAATGGTGGGGTAGGGGGAGACAAGAGTTGTAATTAGCTAGACATGCTTGGAGTTAGCCAAGCCCCAGTGCTACCAGCGTCTGAGGGATTCACCTTGGACCCAGCTGGTAGCTGGGCAAGTTTGGGAGGTACTGAAGATCACAAACCATGCCTGTTGCCTTCTCCAGAATCGCTGGCTTCATAAGTGTTGTCAGGGCCTGGGTTGGTTGGTCCAGCTCTGGCTGCCAGGCATTATGGTCTGGTGTGCTGTTGTTGGCACATATGCTGGGAGTTCCCTACCTGTGACCTAGAGTAATAAAACTAGGGCAGTGCAGCTGCTTCAATGCAGTGACAAAATGCTCAGTCTCCAGGTCACTGTCATGAGTTCCAGTATCTTACTATGCAGCTTTCCCCCATCTCTTTTAACAGAAATTTAGGTCCCTTTCTGTAGTTAGCCTGGGTAGCCTGTATAAACTGTGCATACAGTGGAGAATGGGAACAAGGAAGAAGAGGCCACACAAACTGGCCACAAGTTCTATATTAAAAGCTTAAGGTTTAAAATAGCCATGAGTTGACAAAAATCCTAGTAGATTACAGTGCCCCCCCCCCCCGATAATATAGTTGGGGACTGTGTTGGTTTGGGGTTAAGGGTGGTGTTGGATTTTGTCTGCTGCTCTGCACTAAGGCATGGGAGCTAATACTTAATCCTTTCTGGTTGTGTGGCTGGTTCAAACCCTCACCAAATCCCTCAGGGCCTCTTGGCAAGGTCACCCTGAGGTAGGGTTTCCATCCCCTTATGGGGGTAGGGGTTTCCCTGCTTTCAGGGGCCCCAATTCACCACTGCCCAGCTGGCCAGTGGGGGAAGTCCCACCTCCAGCAACCCCATTCGTGCCAACATGCCCGACACGATGACATCACCCAGAGGTGACATCATCGTGCAGGGCATGTTGTGTGGGACCAGTCTAGCAATTGAGAAGATACTCTATGGTTACCATAGAGTTTTTCCTCAAATGCTAGCATGTTCCCCCACAACATGCCCTGTGCGATGATATCACCTCCAGGTGACAACATCATGTGCACACCGAAGACTCCAGAAGAAGAACAGGAGACCCCCTCCCTGCTGGATCAAAGTAAGGACCTGACAACCCTACCCTGAGATAAGCAGGTGTCTCTGCGTGTTTCCTCAGCTGTACCTGATGACACAGCCAGTTGCAGGGGCCAAGCTACGTAAACAAAACAAAATGAAATACTGAAGTCCTCATAACCTGTATTCAAGATTGCTACAGGTTATGAAAAATACTTGGAACTTCAATATTAACTTGGATTGAGAGGAGAAAATGGTTTCTGGCCCTATCAGCAAGTCATGACTACAGCATTTTGGGAAATTAAACCCATAAGAATACTGATCTGAAGAAATTAAGAGCCCTCTGAATACCTTTTGTGCTGAGTTATGCTCTTAAAAGGATAAGAAAAAGTTAAAAAACAGTGTGTCCTATACATTCTGGGGTCACTGTGGGCACATAGAATGTAATGACTCATTTTATAGAATGGGAAGTGGCCCTTAGTTGCAAACAGAATTCCCTCTAAGCTGAGTTAGTGTGAGCTAGCTCAGTTTTTTAGCATCCAGCTCACACTTTTTGCCTTAGCTCCGGGAGGATGACTACAGAGCAAACTAATTTATGCAGTAGCCAAATTGCTTGCTCACAACTTTAGTGCCAGTAGCTCACAAAGTAGAATTTTTGCTCACAAGACTCCACAGCTTAGGGGGAGCATTGGTTGCAAGGCGTGTGTATGTGGTGTAAGAAGAAGCTCCTGAGCCACCACCCCTTCCAAATATCTGGGTATATCAAAGGAAAGACCTGTGAGGATTAAACACGACAACTTGAAACCTGAAAAGTACATCATCTTTGATCCTTAATCCTTGCACATAGCATAGTGGATTGTGACATCATCATCAGGCTTCAGCGAATAGGTCCCACCCTAAGCCTGTTTTGCCCATTGCAGTTAGTTGTAGGGTTGGTTTATGAGTGCCTTTCGTTCACTTTGCTGAAGAGAAGTTTCACAAACATTTTTTAAAAAACATTTTTAAATAGAGGCATAGAAAAGTTGTACTCCTATTTGAAATCTCAGGCCCAAGTATGGATTTCTGTCCTTTGCACCTATCCTACCCCGTTAGATAAATAGATGCCATTGCTAGACAGATAATTTAGTAGAAGCACACGAATAGAAAGAAAAGATAGTATTCTGTTTCCCATGTAAAGATTGCACGCTGTACAAGGATGCTGTATAAGTGGTGTCTATAGTGACTACTGTGTTTAGAAAACAACCATTCACAGTCTGTGAACTTTCCCCATACTTTACCTCTTCACAAGACTAGAATTGTCAAAGCAATTAGTACAAGCCAGGATAGATACCATGGAGTAATGACTACTTAGTAATAGGAGGTACATTTAGGCAGTCTGAACTGTAGAAACGAGAGTCTATCTGAGAATCTTAAAAGAAATCAAAGACCATTTAAAGGCTTCTGTCTGTCAGAGCTACGGAACACATGTTCAATTTTCTTATGTAATGTTGTATTTTAATAGTTTTGATAGGTGCCCAGTAACTTATCTGAGCGAAAAACAGTTGCTCTATTGTTACCTGTCTTAAGTGTTTCTCACTTCATGTTTTCAACTTGTGCATGCATCTGCAAGTTAAAATGCTTAGAAGCAAACATTTTTTGAGACGCTTGCACCTAATTCTGCACATGTACACCTTCCACACTTGAGAGGGCATGCATGTATTTGGGACCTAAGTACAAATGGTAAATAAGCTTTTAAATAAAAGGTCGATTCACTGACCAGACTACTTAACACCGCAGTGTTCCATTTTACTTTGTGTGGTTTCACAAACACAAGTTGTGAATAATTCCTGTCACCTAAAACTGTCAGTTTGCTTCTCTTGCTTCAAGCGCTTGTCTCTTGTAGTAAAGGTGGACTGTTACTATAATAAATGCCTTAAATCTCTCTCTCTCAATATTAGCTTATCAAGTCCATTATACCTTCCTATGTGCATGAAGCTTCTACCAAGCAAGACCCACCACGCTGCTCATCTAACTTCAGCGCAGTCTGTTCTCACATTAGCCTCTCACCAAGGTCTTGGGCAAGGGACTTTTCTGGTGATTTGAGAACTTTTGAACCGAGGTGTTGGGCTGAACTTGGGGCCTCTGCATGAAAAGTGTGCCCTCTACCACTAAGCACGGGACAGTTGCCTTCCTGTTCCACAGTTGAGCATTGTAGTCCAGCATCAGTAAAACTAGCCTGTTTGGGCACCACTGGTAGGCAGTGTCAGACAGTTGAGGCCTTCTAATTTTGCAGAGAAATAGCTTGTGTCAAGGTAAACTGCCTCTCAGTCATGAGACTGAAATAGCTCTGACAAGGTTCAGTTCAGTCTGTTGATGATGATTATAGTGTTTTGTTGCAGTGGTTTCCATGGGCCCCGATCATAAGCCAGCCTGGGTAGGCTGTGAAAACATTGTCCCCCTCCACCCTCCTCTTCTCCACTGAAAAGAACTTGCCACTTAAACAACTTCATAGCTGTGCGATTGTGGCAGTTTGTAATTAGAGCTTCAAGACAGTATTTCAGAAACGTAGCTAGTCAAATTACCCAAACCCAAATGAAGGGATTTATTTGATATCGTGACAACACCCAGTGGTTTGTGATGTTTATCTCCTTGCTTTCTTTATTCATCATCCTGTGCAACATCCAAACACCACAGGAACTTCTGCTGGGGGTTTTGCTGCTTCAGAAATTAGACCGGGGGAGCCTCTGGGTCAATTGATCGTGGGGTGGGGGGGACCTTGTTTTATTTCTGCCCTCAGCACTTTCTATTCAGAAACATTCTCTCTGCCTCGGTGTAGTGTCCCCTTTCCCCAAGCAGCTACACATTCAATTTGTGATGGTTGCACATTACTTTTCAGACTGAAATTTCAGTGTCTGGCTCCTAACCAGAGCACTGTATGCCAAGTGGCATCCTCTGAAACATATCTACACTCTAAACTTATGTTGGTTTTAAGCCTGTTTTAATTGCTAGTTTAAACATCCCTAGAACTATATATTTTGGTGACAGTGCTGAGAATTCAGTTAGATAGCTAACTGCCTCACAGAGCTACTGTACCTGGTGTTCTTTTGGGGCAGAGGATGACTGTTACGCTACTATAGATCTGTGGTATAGATAAGGTTTGCAAAGCTAGTCTGTATGGTTAAAGACCCTCGGAGACTGGTTATCAATGCAATGCAATACTTGGCTTGGATGTGCATTGATGTCAGAAGGGCCACAGCTGACAAAATATGATATGAGATGTGGAGGGGGAGGAAAGGCAGTAAACCTGGGAGGGGGGGGAGCTCTCTTGCATCTGTTGTGAAGAGGTTGTGTGCATGTTGGAATTCACTAGCTGAAGACCTGGTCACAAGCTTTCGGTGTAAGATGAGTTGTTTGTGGTGCAATCCCCAATAATTTCTCTCTTGGTTGAAAATTGCACTCATCTGGACTGGAAAATCCTAAGGTGCTATAATTTCCCCCCCTCTTTGAAATACTTCTTTTTGAAATGTGTAGGAATCCAAAGCTGGGAGGAAGCTGAGAGAGTGAGAAAGAATTAAGTAACTCTACAGAACCGAAAGTTCCAAAACTAGGGTATCAACCACACTGAAATGTACATAAATCCTGTGGCCTGGAGCTCTTTTTGAATTTTTCTGTAGGTGCCTGTAATTGCCTTCCTGTTGCTTTAAATGGTTTTCAAACAAATTTTGGGACTTTCATGTTGAACACTGAGCCCAGTGATCAGAATAGCATCACTTTAAAGCTTTCTTTGCAGTGAATCAGACTTGTTAGAAATGAAAGTCTGAATTTCATCTTCTTCTTCTGCCGTCAAGTCTCAGCCGATTTATGGCAACCCTGTGGGATTTCTAAGGCAAGAGACGAACAGAGATGGTTTGTCATTGCCTGCCTCTGTGTAGCAACCCTGGACTTTCTTGGTGGTCTCCGATCCAAGTACTAACTGGAACTGGCCCTGCTTCCAAGATCTGACAAGACTGGTCTAGCCTGGGCTATACAGGTCTGCTGGAATTCAAAAGTAAATCCAGGCTGCATATACTCAAAAAATTCGAGAACTGGAAACTGAGCTGGCTTATTCCTTCTCCCTTCCTCCTCCCTTTGCCATGGAACTCAGAAATTAACTAAGTCTGCATTAATGACAAGCCATAGTCTGTCGCTTTAGCCAAATCACAAACTGTTGTTTGTTCGTGATTTCTCCAGTGTGGTGGGGTTTTCTGGGAATTTTTTTTCTGGAAAAAATTCCAACTCACATGTAAATAAAGAATTTAAATATTCAAATAAAGTTAGCAAACGAAGGCAAATACACCGTGTACAACCCCTGACCATGTCCAAGCACTGGGGTTAGCCCATGCTTCATAACCCACATAAAGCCCATCTAACAAGATTGATTTGCAGACCAACAGCCCTGATAAACAGGCTATATTTATTTTCCCATGGAAACATATAGCATTAGAAAATTTCCTGCCTTAGATCACTGGCTTTCTCCAAGCCATGGCTTATCACAAATATTGAAGTGATTAGTTTCCAAATTGCATGCAAGCAGAGCTGCCAACTTTGGCATGGGGGATTCCTGAAGACTGAATGGTATCTAGTAAGGGAAAATTTGGGGGAGGGGAGCTCAGTGGGGACGTGATAATCACAAGACTCTGCCCTCTGAAGCTGCCATTTCTTCCAGGAGAAGGTCTCTGTAGTTCAGTGGTAATTATAGGAAATCTTCAGGACTTTACCTTTAGGCTGGTAATCATACATACAGGAGAATGAGGCCATGAGGAAAGTGTGTGAGTCTGAGGATTTCCAAGGCTTGTTCCTATAAAAACAAACCATGCTTTGCATGTGAATGCAACTATGTTGGATCTTGCAGAATAAGAGATTTGGTTTCATGATGTAGCCAAATTTTGATTTACAGGACTATTTCTGTTTACATCTGACAATTATGTGGAAGAATTACGTTATATTTGCGCATCTGTGGATTTCTAAATAGCAGTTATTAGAAGAACCTCACACCATAGTGTTTCTAGTGTTTTTAGGCTAGGGATATTTTGGGTGACAGAGACCAGAAATCAGCCTTCCCAAGGGCTGATCTTTTAAACAAAATAAAGTAGTCACAGAAGTCAAAATGCAAAACAAACAAACAAAAACTTTGACAAAAGGCACTAGTTAACAGTTAAATGCCCATCTTGTAACTGTAATGGGGATTGATCATTTCTATCCCCCAAATGTCTGATTTAGAGATATAGTCATTAAAAAAACCTGTAAAATAGGGGAGATCCCAAATGTAAGTTTAACTGAAACATTAAACTCTCTTTTATGTAAAGTTTAATAAATGCAGTAATGAGAGGTAAGAAATAAATCTACTGGATTTGCTGTTTTGTTTTTCGAGTGGGAACAAGTGTTATATATTGTGCCTTGTATATTATGTAACAATTGGGGTTTAGGATTAATGTGACGTCAACTGCTTGATCCTTATCTAATAAACTGATCATTAAATACAGTCTGACAATTAACTTTTGAGCTGGACATGAAGAGTAGCTTTGAAACCTTTTTAATTTAATTGCAGCATCTGTCACAGTGGTCCGCCATGTTCTAATAAAGTGCGATTTTGCCTGTTTGAGTATATTACCATGAAGATCAGTGACAGATGCTGGGGAAAAAATCATTCACCAATAAGAGAGGATACACTCTGCTGTTCTTTTTAAAAAAACTTTCCTGTTCCTTCTTGCCTTCTTCCATGTTTCCATTCTGACTGGACAGCTAGTGAATTGGTTGCAGGTTGAAGCTGTATATGTCAGTGTGCCCTATGGAATAGCAGTGGGTTAATGAAGTAAAGCAAGTGTTTGAGTCTTGGATCTGGTGAAGAGTGCAGCCCTGTAAAATAAGCTTTCTGTACTGATCAGACAAGGTTAGTATTGGTAGTGAGTGGCACCAGCAGCTCTTGCCAGCCCAAAGGTTGTATTTTGAAATTTGGTAAACGTACAATCGATATGGTAGATATTTCCAATTATTTCTCTGTACCCATGCTGTTCTAATGATATCCAAATGCTGTATAGAACTCTGAATCCTCAGAATTGTGGCACTTACTGTCTAAAGGAAAATAGAAAGTCCTATGATGCCTATAAAATATTACATGCTGGTAATCCCCCTTTTTACCACGAATGATAAGCATCATAACAGTAGAAGAAACTAGTGATGTAATCCTGAACTCTTCTATATATACCCTTCTAAGGCTGTTGAAGGATCTCAATGTAAGTAACCTGGTTTTGTGCTCTGCTATGGAAATGGAAGCAGTTCCTATGTTACACCACCATAGTGTCTGCTGGAGTTCAGAACGGGAAGAGTTTAGGTTCACAGTCAGACTATTGTTTATTCTTCTCCTGTACCTCTTGTACTTGGAGTGGGGAAGTAGAGAGGGACAGCTCAGATAAACTCAAGAGGGGAAAATCGTGCCACAGCTATAGTGGTTAGATTTCTTGGGTCTTGGCATGTTATGGGTGAGGAACGGCAGATTCCACTTACCACCAAAATGCTGGCAGTGTACCTCCTCCCCAGCCCACCTTTTGGAGATAGTTGAGGAAAGACAATCAGTTACAAGGCAAGAAGTGGCAGAAGCTGTTATTCATATCTATCACCAGCCAGCCTCTTAGGAGCATGGGTTAGCTACTCCAGTCAACTGTCTTTAAAGGTCTGGCACAAATCAAAAAGAGGCTTCTTGGCTGAACTGCCCCAATGCCTGATATCCAGCAAAAGGGGTGAGGCTATGGATTTCAGTGTGGGACCCCCAGGTAAGAGGTGACACGAGGTTTGACCCCCGAGCCCTCATGCTCCCTCTCCCCTGTATCCAGGCACAAGGTGGACCTGTTTGAGGCAAGTAGGTAGATTGCAAAACATACAGGCTCAATTTCCTCACTGTGTGTGCTGGTGTCCTGACTTTATCCTACATGCTGCCACATACCCATTTGATTGTTTGGTCCTGGCTCTTTATCTCCCTTATATATAAAAGCCAAATAGTGGTGGCACTTCCTTAGAACATTCCACACGCTCCGGAATTGGTTGGCACCCTGGTGTGTCACTCAGAATCTGTCCCTATCCACTGGCTGCATTGCTTGAGTCTCGCCTCCAACATTCTAAAAAGTTTGCTGTTCCTCTCCTCCCCATAGCCAGTCAGAACACAGAGGTTATTTGTATATGCAGCCTCATTGGCCTTTGCCTCGGAACACAGAGGTCGTTTGCATATGCAACTTGATTGGCTTTTGCCTCTAACATTCTAAACAGTTTGCTGTTCTGAGGTAAAATGTGTCCAATCTCCAGGTGAGGGCTGGAGATCACTCAGAATTACAACTGCTTTCCAGATGGCAGAGATCAGGTCCCCTGGAGAAAATTGTGGGCTCTGTATCCTTATATGCTGCTGAGGTGGCCCCCATATGACAGCCAATGTGATGTAGCAGTCAGGGCTTCAGAGCATGGGAGAAGCTGCAGGTGTGTGGAGGGTGGAAAGCTGAAGAGTGAGGGGGAAATAAAGGTAGGTTGATGGTTGGCTGGGAAGGAGATCGGGTTGCCAACTCCAGGTGGGAAATTCCTGGAGATGTGAGGGATGGAGCCTGGAGAGGGTGACGTTTCAGGAGGCGTGGGACCTCGGACAGGTACAAAGCCATAGACTCCACCCTCCAAACCAACCATTCCCTTCTGGAGAACCATCGTTGCCAATCTCCAGGCGAGGGCTGGAGATCACTCAAAATTACAACTGTTCTTTAGGTAGCAGAGATCAGTTCCTCTGGAGAAAATGGTGGACTCAGTGTCATTATACCCTGCTGAGGTTGCCATAGCAAATTGACACTGAGTGTCCAAGGCCGGGGCACCCGCCCAGAGCCTGTTTCTAGAGGCCATTGTATTTATTTCCACAACGAGCCTTTTTCCTAGTATTGAATAAAACTTTGTTGGTCTTAAAGGTGCCACTGGACTCAAACTTTGTTCTTTTGACTTTTAGATTAATCATCTCTGGGAGCAAAATGTGGATTTAGTATAAGGCATTGTTCTGCTCTGTTGTTGGTACTTGGCTGATGCCAGTACATATGTTGACAAACAGAGGCTTTCCCAAATTATTGTTATTGACATAAAGCATGTGTGTTTGACGTAGTTCGGCTAGAATAATCGACGAACCGAAAATCTTGGCTTGCCAGCAAAGAAAACATCCGGCAACAGCAACATTTATTGGTACATTCTTACAAAATGATATTTAATGGATTGTTTATTTACATGGTTGTTGCAGCTGTTTTTAGTCTGGGTATACAGTATACACACAGGGTAATATACGTTGTTTTGGAACTTTTGTAAAATATGCATAAAGACTTGTTCTCATTTATAGGATCACAAGTGGAGGACCCACATTTCCTCTCTTCCTCTTGCTTTCCTTTCTGCCTCTCTGGCAGTGCTTGCAATCCTCCCCCCTTCCTTCTTGGTGTAGTGGTTAAGTGCGTGGACTCTAATCTGGGAGAACCGGGTTTGATTTCCCACTCCACTTGCAACTGCTGGATGACCTTGGGCAAGCCATAGTTCTGACGAGCTGTTCTCTCAAGGACAGTTCTGGAAAGAGCTCTCTCAGCCCCACCTATCTCACAGGGTGTCTGTTGTGGGGAGGGGAAAGGGAAAGGAGTTTGTAAGCCACCCTGAGACTCCGAGTGAAGGGCGGGGTGTAAATCCAATCTCCTCCTCTTCCTCCTCCTCCTCTTCTTCTTGTTCCTCTTCCTCCTCCTCACCAACATACCTGCCTTTTCTGTTTCTCCCTCTACAGCCTTTCTCTCCATTCACTTATTTGTCCACTTTTTCTGTTTTCCCCATCTTCAGTTTTCTCTTTTTCCCTTATCTTATCCGTTTCCTTCCCTCTCTGTCTCCTTCCTTGTCCACTGTATCGACATTTAATTGAAGTGTAGATTCCTCAGCATTCTTGGTTGCTAACTGGGATTTTGTGGTGGTGGTGGTTGTTTTTTGAGGGGTTTTCTTTTTGCCATCAAGTCACAGCTGACTTACAGTGACCCCATAGGTTTGCCATTGCCTGCCTCTGTGTAGTGACCCTGGTATTCCTTGGTGGTCTCCCATCCAAATATGGACCAGGGCTGACCCTACTTAGCTTCCAAGATCTGATGAGGTTGGGCTAGCTGGGGTCAGCCACCCGTAAAATGGCCATCAACATCTCACAATGTAGCATCACAACATCTCAGTGGCATACTTTTTATTAAAGAAGCAGACACCGCTTCTGTGATTTGGGGGCTTTTCTAGCCCCGAATTAATTTTTTTAACCTCTCCTATTTTTCTGCAAACATGGGTTTCCTTCACACTTACAGAAAAATCTCCCAGTTCTGTTCCTGGCCCCTTTGTGTGAATTTGTGATCCACACCCTATAGCCTACCTCAGAATTAGATGAGACAAGTGGGAAGCCCATGAGACCCGCGTGGAGGATCCCATCTCCCTGCCCCACCACTCACCTTGGAGTTTGGCTGTAGTGATGGTGGTGCCTGGGAGCCACTGCTGGGCCGGGAGAGGCTCCCAGCACCCACCTGTGGCTGGGCTCCACCACCATAGCAGCCACTGCCACCAGGCTCCTGGATTTGGCCACAGATGCCGTCAGGCCACTCTCTAGCTCCCAATTAAATAAATGCTTTATTTAATTTGGGGGGAATTTAACCCCCCCATGTATTTTTTTGACATTTCAGAGTTTTCTGTAAACCCACAGGGTCACCCAAGTCTGCAGAAAAATCTGTTTTATGTAAGCATGGTCCCAACCCACAGATTTAGATATCCACAGATGGGAGCCATCCTTGGGAAACAGATCTGTAGATCTTCATTTTCCATGAAATATATGCAAACTAAAAGTTCACACATGACCTGATGAAATGTGTGTTCATGCAACATAGGTAGGTGAAAATTTATTGTATATGACCATAGGCCTTTACAATCGAGAATCTCATGCAATATAAATATTAAGGAATGGCAAATAAGGCTTTTCTTTCTTAGCTGTGTCCCATAAGAATAAATGGTAGCCTCAACAAAAAAAATCACTTACAGAATACAGTGGCATTGGGCTGAGCAATGGGTTTATTTTGGCCTACTTCATGAGATATGTGAAGGAGACTGTAAGCAGGCTTCTGAAATGGACTGGCCTGCAAGTTCCACCTAATATTATGGCCAGTGTATAGATTAAGACAAGTAGCACAGTTGTGGAGTAACCCTGGGGTACTTTAAAGGGAGAGTTGTGGAGATTATTGAATGTTGTCATGTGTCACAGATAAGTGACAAGATCACTGATCATCTGCTCCTGAAAACACAATTTTCTACTTTTTTTTCAAGCAGTGATTAATTGCTATCTTCCTGTTTGTCAGTGAAGACCAGTTGCCATAGGGATGCTGCTGAAAATGGCCTCTCAGTGGTAATCTATTCCCGTTTAGCCTTTGTTTGCAAATACTGGCATGTTGGAGGCAGATCATGTGATTGCAAACGTTACCGGCCAGGCCAGGATCGCTTCCCACGAGGAGGCAGTTTTCACTGGCATTTCCTTGGCAACCATAATATGTTCCAGCCTTTAACTTGTCAAGATTGTACAAATGAAAAAAATAACCCCATAATGGTATATCCACTTCAACTGTGCTTCTAAATGTGCCTCTGGACACTTCAGTCAAATGGACATAGGGCCCTGCACTCTACTAAGTGAGGCCATTGGTCCATCAAGAAGAAGAGGAGAAGGAGGAGGAGACTGGATTTATATCCCGTCCTTCACTCCCCAAAGGAGTCTCAGAGTGGCTTACAATCCCTTTCCCTCCCCCTCCCCACAACAGACACCCTGTGAGGTAGGTGGGGCTGAGAGAGCTCTTTTGAGGAGTGCTCTTGAGAGAACAGCTCTGAAAGAGAGCCAGTTTGGTGTAGTGGTTAAGTGTGCGGACTCTAATCTGGGAGACCCAGGTTTGATTCCCCACTCCTCCACTTGCACCTGCTGATGTGACCTTGGGTCAGTCACAAGCTCTGGCACAGCTGTCCTTGAAAAAGAGCAGTTTGTGCCAGAGTTCTCTCAGCCCCACCCACCTCACAGGGTGTCTGTTGTGGGGAGGGGAAGGGAGAGGAGTTTGTAAGCCGCTCTGAGACTCCAAGTGAAGGGCGGGGTATAAATCCAATCTCTTCTTCTTCTTCTGCTTGTGACTGACTCACGGTCACACCAGCAGCTGCATGTGGAGGAGTGGGGAATCAAATCCTGTTCTTCCAGAATACTGTCCACACTCCTAACCACTACACCAAACTGGCTTTACTCCAGTAAGGTCTATTCTAACATGCCACAGATCTCCAACATCTCAAGCAAAGATCATTCCTAGTCCTAGTAACTGAAACCCTTTTCAGAGGATATGAAAACAGAACCATCTTACCACTGATTCTTTTCATACATTTGATAAAGTAGGCTGTTGCATATGAAGGCTCAGGCCACAATAAATATATGCATAAACTAACTGAAATCATGCATGGTAAGTGCAGGGATAGCCACAGAAAATGTCTGGTGGATGAGGGAGTGAGATTGTAGGACCGGTCAGTATGTCTCTGGGTGTTTTATGCAACATTATATGAAAAGGTTCACTTGCTGCCTAAACATCCTTTGTGTTGGATTTCCCTTAATGTAATTTCCTTCAGTAAAAGAATAGGGAATATGTTCTCGGGATCATTTTGCTTGGCAGCACACAAAGAAGAGAGGGGTTTTTAAATTATTTCTCAGCTCCATCACACAAAGAAATATTGTAGTGCTTTTTATAAAGGAGAGCTTAGTTACAAATGCCTCCTGTCACAAGTCATCAGCATTCTGCCATTTTGACATGGCAGTAGTGGGTACTGCGACTTTTATAACATTATTGTATGTATTAGACTCGAGTAAAAACTGCTTTTTGTCAGAAAAGTTATGTGTTTGGGTTTTGTTATTTGTTATTGTTTTCTAAATACTGGTACTGGGCTTTCTTTTTTTTAAAGTCTATTGCTTTTATACACCAGGGCTGCAGATCCCTCAAATGATCTATCTCCTCTTCCCTAAGCAAATGTTTGGTTTTGATCTTGTTCATCTAAGATGTATGATATGCTGAAGGAACCTCCCTTTATTACAAAGCAGTAGTTACCATGCAACTATTAACATTGCATCACCAATTTGATTATAAAACGAACTCTTAATTACATAATGCCCTAGAATCTTGTCTATCTTGGTCTAAATTAAACTATGGAGTATGGTTGTTAGTACCAAGAGGTTTTCTTTAATTAATTAATTAATTAATTAAAATATTTATACCTTTTCTTTTTTTGGCTCAGAGTGGCTTACCGTTATTAAATCCATCTATAATAAATTAAAACCCCATTAAGTTCTCCCAAGAAATAGCCTGCAGCTCAAACCCCATTAAAAGCCCTAGCAAATAAAATAGCCTCACAGTACCTCCCCCAGATTCCTTAGGATAGTGTACTCCTTACCTCCTCGAGGAGTTTGCTCCACAGGGTGGCAGTCACTGTGGGAAAGGAATGGGCTTCAGTTGTTACCAGTACAGCCTCCTCAGTGGGAGAACAGTAAGGCCGCAGCCTGAAGACTGCAACTGATGCGCAGGAGCGTATGGGAAGATATACAGACCTTAGGCCTTTAAAGGTCATGACCAGCACCTTGAATTGATCTCAGAAAAATCTGACAGTCAGTGTAGCTGTTTTAAAATAGGCAAGTCTCTGTCAGTAATCGGGCTGCCACATTCTTAGCCGGTTATTGTCTCCCAAGTTGTCTTCAATGGCAGGCCCATCTAGAGGTGTTTCAGAAGTTCAGATGTGAGGTTGTAAAAGTATGGATTAGCATAGCCACATAAGCTACATCTAAGGAGTTAGTTGGCTAACAGTGCAATTGATAGAAAACACCCTGTCAATTTGATTTTTAAGGGGGGGGGGTCATAGCTCCTTAGGCTTTTTTGACTTTGTGGTTCTGATGTCTTGGGGGGCACTCTTGAACTTACATTAATGGAGCTAATGGAGAATTTAGAACCTTTAACCTTTGACTTTAAAAACCTCATCTACAGAAGCATATAATAGATTTCTAAATGACACTCTGAAGGGTGAAATTGGGGGGTACTTCTGGAGCCTTTGCCAAAATAGAATAGACAGTGTGTATTATTTAGCAAGAGAGCTATAACAAATTTTACCTAACTGGCTGTTCCTGATGGTTCTTCTGTTGCTGTTCAGAGAACAGCTCTATAATTCCTTTCCATGTGAAAATGTGTGTGCTTTTGTCAACAGTTATTGCACAGGCTCTTTTGCACTGTTTGGAGTGGTTTCTCTCCTGTCGTATATTCCCCCCTGCACTTACATTGCAACATTTCTTCACTGGGGAATGCTGTCTTTTTTTGCCTTGGGCCTTGCCCTGCCATTTATTGCATCTTTCCATTATTTCATTCTTGTCAAATTTATTTAGAGCTTGTGCACTCACCATCTCTAGGTTTTAGAGTTCATGACGGGGACGGCAAAGGATGAGATGGTTAGACAGTGTCATAGATGCAACGAACATGAAATTGAGCCAACTTCAGAGGACGGCGGAAGACAGGAAGGCCTGGCGGGATCTGGTCCATGGGGTCGCGAAGAGTCAGACTCGACTGTGCGACTGTACAACAACAATCTGCAACACACTGAGGTTCCAGTTCTCTGCTTCCAAAACTCTGGAGCTAGAGAACAGGATATTTGCCTCCAGACTAGTAACATAAAGTCTGGGCAATACACTCTCCCACAGTTCCCCGACCCCTTGGTCACTTCCCATGCCCTCTGTCATCAGTGTATTCCACAGAGAAAGCTGCTGTGGAGGAAGTGGTATTGAAAGCCCTTCTTGATGGTGTCACAGAGCTCAGATTCAGTGTAAAGACACCAACGTTCTTGTTGGGTCTCTGAAAGCCCTGAAGTTAACAAAGCTGTTGGTAAAGACCAGCAGATCCAAGATAGATAAGTCATTGTTCTCTATTACAAACTGGTATATGTGTTCTGAGAGCAGAATGACACATACAACTGTAATTGTCTATTAGGGCATGAAGGGGAGGTGTGGTAGTCAGATTAGAAAGGGTGTAAATGTCGAATTGTACTCTTATTTAGACCGACCAAGTCATTATTTATATGGTTTTGTTTTGGAGGAGGGGACCCCCTAGAACCCCTAGCAAGAACTTGACATTTCTTCACTGAAATTAAGCATTGGACAGCCAGGACTGTTGGCTTTTGTTGGAACAGTTGTTTAAGCTTATGCTCTGGTTGTTAGATCATGAAAAAGCGCTTCAGTATAGATCCTTACAAGTTAACAAAAACAGGTCTAGTTTATTTCATACTTATTTGTATGGCCTAGAAATATCTAGGTTATATTACTGCAGTATGTTCTGTGTGGGGCTGTCCCTGAAGACTGCCCAGAAGACTCAATTGGTACAGGATGCTATGGCCAGAATGTTAACTGGAGTGGTTTGTAAGGACCATTATTTCAGTCTTGTTCCATCTACACTGGATCCCAATTTGCTCAATTCACAGTGGTGATATTGACCCTTAAAGCCCTATATGACTTAGGACCAGCATACCTCAAGGACTGCCCACTCCCATATGAACCTACCCGAGCTATCCGGCCATTGGAGTGTCCTGCTTTTCAGATGTCGCTGCCATCTGAGGTTGGATGAGTGGCCGGTCGTTTTGGTTGTGGCTCTGAAACTCTGGAACTCCTTTCACCAGGGAGATTCATGTGTCTCATTCTATCCTTGTCTTCTGCCAGTGAGCGAAGACTTTTTGTTCTCCTTCATTGGGGGGAAGTCATCCCGGAACTGGTTAGGTCACGCCTCTGCTCGCTCGATAGGTTATGCAAATTTCTTTTGCTGTGTGGCTCCTATTGGAGTGGCCAAAAGAGGACAAAAGAGTTCCTGTGTGCGCACGGCTTCCTCATCAGCAAGAAGAGCCACCTCTCTCCGACACAAGACCTAGTGCACTTGGGCACCAGGCTGAACACAAAGCAAGCCGTGGTGTCACTGCTAGTGGAAAAACAGCTCAAGCTCCGGATCTTAGTGACAGCCGTCAGGGCCAAGGAACGGGTAGACCTGATGCAACTAGCGACGCTGCATGGCCTGATGATCTCCACAATCAACTTGATCCCATGGGCGAGGTTCCACGCCAGGCCTCTCCAATGGGCCCTTCTTCCTTTTCAGTTGGATATTGCCAAAAAGCGGCACATTCAAATTCACATTGCAGAGGAACTGCAGAATGACCTGCAGTGGTGGACACTGCCATCGAATCTGAGCAAGACCATCAGCTTCCTCCAGCCCCAGCAAGTGGTAACCATGGATGCGAGCAAAAGGGGCTGGGGTGCGCACTGCGGCCACCTGATCACACAGGGCACGTGGTCTCCAGAACAAGCCGCCCACAGCATAAATTGGCTGGAACTGCAGGCTGTTACGCTGGCGATGAGGGCATTTCTTCTCCCTTTCTCACAATACAAGAACTCGTGGGCACTCCATGAAACTGCAGAGCGGTCGGGTTAGAACGGATAAAAGGAAGTATTTCTTCACCCAAAGAGTGATTAACACATGGAATTCACTGCCACAGGAAGTGGTGGGTGCTACAAGCATGGACGGCTTCAAAAGGGAATTAGATAAGCATATGGAGCAGAGGTCCATCAGTGGCTATTAGCCACAAGGTATAGCTAGGGGCTCTGGGGCAAGTGATGCTCTGTCTTCTTGGTGCTTGGGGGGGGGGTCAACAGTGGGAGGGCTTCTAATGTCCTGGCCCCACTGCTGGACCTCCTGATGGCACTGGTATTTCTGGCCACTGTGTGACACAGAGTGTTGGACTGGATGGGCCTTTGGCCTGATCCAACATTGGCGTCTCTTATGTTCTTATGTTCTTATGTTAACCTTCAGGTAGGTCCAATGTACCATTTTGTTTGATGTTCCCTCATTAACTCTTATTAGCTCTACTCCCTGTTTGTGTATTTATATGAATAGAGAGAGGTAGAAAACCAGTTAGTTTTCAAAGACAGCGTTCTAATCTGAGGGATGGAAGAGGAATTCTGATTATCTCTAGACAATTTTGCAATAGAAGAAAAATTGATTCCCCCCCTGTTGTTGTTAATGATTGTTTATCACTAGGAAAGTTAAGTGAAAGTTTTATGAGCAAAGCTTTATGGGGCAACTTCTGTTTGAAAGGAAAGGCAGAATTACACTTTCGTTTTTTGCAAAGCATATACTTTGAGGTGATTAAAGCACGTTTTGGGATAGACAGATAAAACGCTGCTCATAAATACATCAGCAGCAGGCTTTACATAAACAGTAGTATTTTACTTGCAGCATGTGAATTCCTTTTTCTCCTTTCAGTTAGGTTACTTGCCTTCTTTTTTTTTTTAAAGTGTAGTGTGGCATTTCCTGTTCAGCCTCTGTAATGTATGATATAGTGCTTGTGGTATGTTCAATGTTACTGGTTGCCTTGGTGACAGAAAGCTGGCCTATGCTAAGGAAGGAAATGCTACGGTCAAGATATCTTGAACTGGGAAATGGTTTGAAACTATGGCAATATTATAAGCCGCCAGAATGCCCTTTGGAGAATCTTGCTGCATCTGGTGAGACCATTTTTAATGGCTTAGCCTGGCATGCTCAGAAGTGGTACATTATAAATGTTCTATTTTTAGAATTTAAAGGCCTGCAAGCCTTGCAGGTTACACTTCTCTGCTTTATCTGGGGAGAAAAATGGAATTGTTAATAGGCCACATTTCTAGCATTTAGACAATATACATGATTTCCCATTGTTTGCATTTAAGGCAACATTGTAATTTCTGAGCAGTAAATCGTTCACTTAACACTCATTACTTAAATTCCCCCTTTTTTTGTCCCTGATAACGAATTTCAAGTACATTGTTCACAAGGTTAAAATCAGTATTCTACATAAGCAGCCTTAATGGAACAGGTAAATGTGGAGGCCTGATTCTGGCTTGATTTGTTTGTTTGCTCACTTGAATGAAATTACTCCTGCTTTATGCTATTTGGCAAAAGTCCGGATCAAGCCAAAAAGTGTACATGCACACTGCAGGAGGAAACCCATCAATATGAGCTGACAGCTGCTACCAAGAGGAGATCTCCTTGCAGAGACAATAGCCTGACTTGCATGTTGGCCTTGTACAATAGTAACTAAGGTACACAAGATTAGGTTCAGAGGTTCTCCTTCTGTATATTTAGTTCTTTCTGCTAAACTGCTAAATACATTGGCTGGGATCCTATGAATGACTTACATTTCTGCTAGAAGGTAGTCTCTGCCTTGGAGTGTGCTTACTCTAAAACTTCTTCTTACACAAGAGCCCACTGAAAAGCAATGATTTTATGCAAATGGAAATCTTAGAGGAATTGTGTTCCATGGGCAGAAATATTTATTTATTTATTTTATTCGGTTTATACCCCTCCCTCCCCGCAGTGCGGGCTCAGGGCGGCTTACATAGTGGCAAATGCCAATATAAAACATATAAAACCATTTTAAAAAACCCCAACAATACGAAAACAATACGAAATATCAAGGGGGTATGAAACGCTTTCTTACAATCCAAGGCGAATTTGGATTAATCTACTTAAAAACTAGCCATTCTTGTAAACGAGAGTAAAACTTAACTTTCAATGCAATGCAAAACTGAATTATTCAAGAGGGCTTTTCTACACAGGCAATAAGATAGCCCTGTATAAAATGATTCACAAAGTTACTTAGAAAAATTATTAGGGACTGTGGTCTATAGTACTTTGTATAGTTTGCTTTAAGTTGGAACCTGCTATGTCATTTTGCATCATTTAATGTGTCATGTTAACACATTTCAATTCTGCTTTTTAGATTTCTGGTTGGTTTTACAACCCAAATCCTATTTCACTGTTGATTGTATTTTGACTCACTCTGTGTAATCCACCTTGAGTTCCAGTGATAAAGGTGGACTATAAATGACGCAAATAAATGATGTTTCTTTGAATGTCCAGAAAACATATCGGTTGCAGTAAGAGCACGGTTTGTATGCTGTGCACAGTCCTTGTGAGTTCTAGTGCCTAGCTTTAACTGAGAGCCCCACATGCACCTCTGGTGTTCTCACCACCACCTCAATCAAATTAAGGACCAGAAGAGCCTAGTGCATTTTCTTCTGCTACGACATTGTGTAGTCCAGAGGTAGTATGAATGCAGCAACAGCCAGGAGCCCTCTTCAGCCTAGTGCTTGTAAGGAAGCTGCAAACCTGTTACCCCAATAAATCAAAAGGTGTAAATGAAACTATGTAGACATTTGAGCCTTGCCTGGGCACCATTTTCCTCCCACATTGGTTTCCAGGTGAACAGCTTCTGAGCCCAACCTTTAGCACTGCAGTTCCTGGCTTCCCTGTGTGCCCCGCTGTGGAGTGTGACCGGCACTCAGCTGTCACACCGGCTAGCACTGCTGTGCTACAGCCCCGTCTCCTTGTCCACAACCTGAAATCTTGCTCCATTATTTACCATCTGACGGATTGCATCCAGCAATGTGTCAGTGGAAAGGGAAATGTGCTTGGTGTAGTTTGCAAGTAGCAGTACCATGGCTGCAGTAACACACAGTGTTTTAATATCTTTTTTAATAAGATAACAGTGTGCATATGGAGCAATGGAGTGCATAACAGATGGTCCACATGATTTCATTTAATTGGGTTTTGAAATTATATCAGAAGAAATACCTTGTGCTATGTCTTGCACAGGCAGAAAAGCCAGCGGGGTTACAACTGCTCTCGCTTAGTGCGAGCTGACAACAAAGAGTGATTTTAACCCTTGTGCAAGAACTGTTGCCATGTGGAGATCTTCCATGTGATTGAACCCAGTGTTTGCACTTTGTACAAACTGGACATTAAGGCCTGTTGTGGAAATAAATACAACGAGCTCTAGAAAGAGGCTCTGGGCGGGTGCCCTGGCCTTGGGCACTTAGCATCAATTCGTTGTGGTGACCTCAGCAGGGTATAATGGCACAGAGCCCTCCATTGTCTCCAGGGGAACTGATCTCTGCCTTCTCAAGAGCAGTTGTAATTTTGTGACCTCCATCACCTGGAGACTGGCAACAGTGGTTCCCCAGGAGAAAATGGTTGGTTTGGAGGGTGAAGTCTATGGCATTGTACCTGTCTGAGGTCCCACCCCTCCTCAAACTCCACTGTCTCCAGGCCCCACCCCTCAAATCTCCAGGAATTTCCCAACCTGGAGGCAGCAACCCTGTCTCCTTCCCAGCCAACCATCAATATACCATTATCTGCCCCTATGATTTCACTACGTTTTCATCTCCGCCCCTCTCCCTGCAACCTCTAACTAGGAAAAGTACAGTCTGTACTGTAGAAAATAACTACTTTGGAGGGTGGACTCTATGGCATTCTATTCAGCTGAGGCCTCTCCCCTCCCCATACTCTTGCCTTCTGTAGGCTCCACCACAAAATCTTCAGAAATTTCTCAACCTGCAGCTGGCAACCCTAGTCAGGATTGGCCCCAGTGAGTTCCCCACAAAGGCCAAAGTAGGCCTGGAAAGGGCCGCCTGCCTTTGCCTTTTACTGACAGAACCAAGCCTGGTTGCCTAGCAACAGCCACTGAGGGGAAAGTGAGCCACACAGTTTTGGCAGGAGCAGACCCAGCACCCAGCCAGTGTCGTACAAGTACTCTTGAGTGGCGGTTGATGGGCCAATGGCTGATGAAGCGCACAGCACAGCCAATGGGATAGCCAGAAAGTGCCAATATGCTCTGTCTCTCTGTGTGTGTGATATTTGGATTTAGTGTCTGTGGTATTTCAGTTTTTTTCGGTTGCCTATCGTAAGTAGTCTAGTCCTGCTTATACAGTCTCCTTTAATAATAATATAGTAAGATATTGGTGAATAGTCTGTCTCTTCCACGACACCAATTCTGATCTTTGTTTTTTCGGTCCTTTGCATACATTGGGGTTTCTCCATCAATTTTTTTTCTGTTGGAAATAAGTTCTGTGGGCAGATGGATGTCCCAAACATCTTAGAGATGAGATGCAACATTATTGTGTAGCGGATTGAAATAAAAAGCCAACAGGTTTTGTATTTGCATGTCTGTATTCTGTTGAGTATCCCTGGTCAGGCAGGCATTTAAAAAAACCCTTTAATATTGAATGTAAATTTCATAATGATTTACAGTATGCCTTTTAAAAAGACCATAAAGCTTCCAAGTCTGTTTCTTAGTGAAGCTGAACTTTCATTTTAAGGGAACTACAGTATAAATGTTTTAACTGTGTAATTCTTTATAAGTATTATGTGCAAAATCCATTTTTTCTTCTTTGACAACTCCAGTTTTCTCAAAATGTTAAATGTGAATGTGGATGTAGATGCATAGCTGGACTACAAGTAATGAATGAATATTCTGTTAACTACAGTGCTACTAATGAGGGGAGCAATTTTTAATGCTTAGTGGCATTAGTATTCCAAGAAGCAAAATCCTTGGTTGGGGAGAGGTAAAAATGATGATTGCTCATTAGCAAATAGAATACAGATGTTACATTCTTTTTGCTAAAGCGCTTCACATAAATACCTTGTGGGAGTTACTGGTATAAGATGAAAAACATGATAATCAAATGGAGTGCTAAACATGTTTGTAGTGGAAAATGTACCAAATAACGCAGCAAACATGGTATAATTTGGAATTTGTTTTATAGAAGCTGTATAAAAGGAGAACTTTCACATCCTAAAAGTGTTTGGTATTTAGAGAGCTAAAATGAAGCAGCATTTCTTTTACAATCTCTTGGGGTTAATTCTTGTCCCCAAATGCTGTTCAAAAGATCTTTGTCCATGTCATAGTCTGAGCCTATAGCACAGGGGTGTCGAACTCATTTGTTATGAGGGCCAGATCTGACATTAATGAGACCTTGTTGGGCTGGGCCATGTGTGTCATAAAATGTAATGCCAGGTAGAGGAGATATAAACTTTATAAAGGACACGAACACAGTTAAAGATTATTTAAAACTTAAAACATGCTTAAAACATTAGCACTCTTGCAGTATTTTGTTTATTTAACAATCTGATAACTGACACCTCTTGCTCTGAATTATTGCATCAAAATCTGGAGACTATGTCTGTGCTGTAGCAATGAGTATGCTTTTCAGGTGTGTATCTGTAAGTTGCAAACCTACTTTTGATTGACATTAGAAATGTCATGGTCAGTGCTCTGAGTCTAAGACCCAGGGG
The DNA here is from genome assembly GCF_001447785.1 of Gekko japonicus. Lineage (NCBI taxonomy): Eukaryota > Metazoa > Chordata > Lepidosauria > Squamata > Gekkonidae > Gekko > Gekko japonicus. The sequence continues at coordinate 177,050 of NW_015161409.1, forward strand.
AAAACATGAAATGGCTGGGCATTGCAAGCTTTTGTATATAAGTTGCTTTGTGTGCTGGTGAAGAACATATGAAGTCACCATGACATAGACTGAGGGCTATGTGTTTGTCTACAAAACTATAGTCTTCCCCAGTGAAATAACTACAACTCCTATGAGGCAGTGCTGTTTGGGAAGGCTAAGTTCAAAATCCCCAGTCTACAAAGGAAATGTGCTGGGTGAACTTGGTCTGGTCACATATTCTCACTAATCCAACTCACTGGCTTCTTGTTATTCCTCATCTAAATAGTTCACATTGCTTTCCTACTGTGAAAGAGTGCATCATAAGGGCACGAATACAGTGGAAAAAAGGAGAGGAACTTAGTTGCACCCAGGAGAGCCCTGGCATAATGAGCCCAACAAAACACACACACACTGTAGAAAGGCAAAAAGCTCATACCTTGAATAAAACCTTGTTCGTCTTAAAGGTGCTTTGTATCTCTCCCATGAGATTGAGGAAACTGGACAAAGTAAGCTCTCACTCTTTCCTTCCCTCCCCCTCTTTTCCTCCCCAGGGGATGAGGATGGGGAGGAGCCTCAGCCAATGAAGGAAAGGGAGGCTTGGCTCAGTAGCTCTGCTATGTGGTTGAGAGAGTCTGGCAAAGCAAGCTTTCTTTCCCCTCTCCCCCTTTCTTCCTCTGATGGGAGGAGGAGGAGCCTCAACCAATGGAGTGAAGAGAGGCTTTGCTCCTATGTCATTGAGAGAGCTTGGCAAAGCAAGCAGTGATGCAGAAGGAAGCAAGAGAGAGGGAGAAGGGAGCAGAAGAAAGCCAGTTGCTTGCGGGCTGGATACGAGCCCTGTGGGGGTCAGACATTTTTGACACCCCTGCTATAGCAAGTGCTTCATCTACAAGGTTTATATAGAAGTTTGGAAAGGTATGAGGACAACCCATCTTTTAAGAGCAACAGCAAATATTTGGTGCTTTTCCCCAGGCCTGCTGCAGGTACTAAAATTACAAGATGTCACAGGAAGAGTAACTGTTCTTCGTGCAACTAACTGTCCGCAAAGGCACAGATTGCATTATGCCCGTACATCAACGTTTCATCACTTGATGACTTTATGGTTGACTTGCTACCAATGAACTGTCCCAGAGAAATGTATTGTATTAGAGTTGACATTGGGTAATACAAAAATTCTGTTTTGGGGAGCCATTTGCAGTAGTTCATTCACACATGCAGCTTGTCATTCAGTGCTGCTGTTGGTGGATGAGGAACTTGTGTTTTGTGAGCCATGCCATTGTTAAACTAGAAGTGGTATCAAAGTGATTTGTGACCAGCTAGGCCACGGCAAACTACTCTGAGGAGTATCTTTCTTCTCACAAAATGGCAAATCAGAAACCTTTTCACTCAAAGGAGCTGTTTGCTCCCTCTGTTTGCCTCGCTGCAGAAAACGCAGGCAGCCTCCCAACTGGGAGTCCATTAAATGAACTCAAGTCACTTATTTGTAGTTTAGTTGTTGTGGCAGTGAGACTAGTGGTTGTAAAAAATGCAGCCAAACAAAAGGTCCAGTCTCAGCCTTGTTACTGCAGTTCAGAAATAGTGCTGGAAGTTGCAGAGGAATAGCCAACGGAATGAAAACTTTTGGGGGACCAGTCACTCTGCATAGTTATGTTAATGAACTTTAATGAACTCTTCGTCTTTGTTAGCAATGAACAAACTTTTTATCTAAATGTGCCAGTAAAAGGATGATCACTACCTCAACTGGATAGGATACATTACAAAACTCCAATCAGAAAAATACTAGATTCTAAAAGAAAGAAGGCTAATCAGTATTTCCAGATTACATCTGCCCATCTGCTATGTTAAAGCCTCTGCTCATTCAGAGAGAGACAACAATTAATTTATTTATTTTAAACAAAATGTATACCCTGCCTTTCTGCCCTCATCAAGGCCACCAAGGCAGCTACACTGAGCACTTTCCTTTTTCTAGGAAAACCCACCCCGACAGTTAAATTTCAGTTAATTGAATATGTTCGTGCTCAATACAGTATGCATTTGCCTAATCAAAGAGTAGTCCAAATTTTACTTATTGCTGTATTTCTCAGACTTTATGAAATAGTATCCCACTAGATACCTCCCCCCTCAAAAAAACTTTGGCCTGCCTAGATATGATTTTTTTAAAGGCTGAGTTAACCCATGCTATGGGATGTTGCTAAAAATATTATCCCGGCAGCCAGTTGTCCTATAAAGTTCCCCTGGAATGTCTGTGAACGTTTATCCTGTGATCCGAGGTCTCCACAGTGACCCTGGAAAACACTAGATCTGCACTATAGCTAACCAGACAGCTTGAAGTGAGGCCTCTACAAGGAAGCAACCCTGACAGGATCTGGGGTGGTGAACAGGTCCATAATGGGAGAGGCTGTCTTTTAGGTAAGCTGGCCCCAAATAGCATACGGCTTTTATTTGGCTCCAGAAGCATATTGTTAGTCACTGTAGCTGTTCCAAGATGGGGAGTAATATGTTCCCATTTTATGCTCTAACCACTAGGCACATACCCTCTTTTGTACCAGGCACAGCAGCTTGATAGTCTGTAAGGGCAGCACCGAATAGGGCATATTGCTGTAGTCTAGCCTCAAGGTTACATGGATCGGCACAGATAGGTCTGCAGAGCTCAAGAAGGAAGATGATTTCATCACCAAATGCAATTGATATAATGAATTATTTGCCACTGGATGTATAGTAATGCAGGATCTAGTAGTACCCCTTAAGCTGGTTTCAGAGGAAGTTGTATTCAACCCTGCCATATCAAAAGTCTTCTCTTTATTGACCAGCTTCTCCTCTGTCTTGTTTGGTTTCACCTTTACCTTGTTTTCCCTCAGATAACCATAGCCTCCACACACCAGCCCAATGCTGCCTCTGACCTGAGTATCATCAGCATACTAGTGATGCTGAACCTTTGGACAGTCTCATTCAAGTTCTCACATGTAAGCTAAACAGCATAAATGGAAGGATCAAACCCTGAGGAACCTCACATGACTGAGCCCGTGCCAGTGATTTCCCAGAGTGAACAGACTGAAATCACTTTAACACCATGTCTCTTATGGGAGGGACAAGGAGACCCTCACCACAGGATGCTCTTTTCACCAGTATCCTTGTGTCAGCTATGTTAGGTGGGTTCTGAGCTTGTGCACTCACCAGCAGAAGTAGGCCAGATATTGTCTATATATTTGCTGATTGGTTATGTAAACTGTCAACAAGATTCTCAGTCTTCCTACTATAGCAGTTTTGGAAATTTGATGAATGGGTTCTTCTTTTGCTTTGCTATTGTTTGTGGAATTAGTCCTGCTGTTGCTTGGTAATAAACCTGACCGCTATGACCTAATGGCTAGATGTTAGTGAATTCCTGCAGCGCTGTAATCTCAGTAATAGTTTTATATTTGAGCTAAATAATGTCATGGGTGAATTGAGACCAGCCAAAGAAAAGAGTAGGCAGCAGAATGAAGATGTGGATAGGCTGTTATTGGTTTAGTCTCTAGCATAAAGTAAGGAAGAAAAAGGCCTCTGGCAGTTACGTGAGAAATGTAATTTCTAAAGAGCACTTAGTGCTAGCTAGCAAAGTACGTTGCAGTTTCTTTTTTTCTGGTGTGCTTATGGATTAGGGAGGCTACAAGCAAAAGAAGAGGAGAGCCCTAAGAGATTCGTTTTCATTTCTTTTGATAATATGAATGAAATGAGTGAACTGGATTTGCTGCATAGTAGATGCCAGGATTGTGCAAAGAAGAAAAAGCTTAACTCTTTGTTGTGATGAAATTATGGAAAGTAAAGTAATGGCCAATGAACACATAGCACACTTTATTTCTCCTATAGTCCCCTTCCCATAGGAACATATGCAGGAGCTCTTCTGTATGCTCTCTTGTGGAAAGAAGAGTTTGGGGTGATGCCCCCTTTCGATTTTGTCAGCTGCTTTCAATGTCCTTCCTTCTAACAACTTTTAGAGCTTACACGCAAACACCAATCGGATAGGTGGCACTATGGCCCAGTTCTTAGGCTAGATCAGTGATTCCCAGCATGGCGCCTGTGGGCACCATTCCACCTATCAGTGGGTTTCCTGGTGCCCATTTGCTTCGTCCCCAAAGCAGGAATCTAGTCCTTATCCTTCACCTCAGTGGAGCACAGTGCTTTTGGGCCTGCAGGGGGAGCAATTAAGAAACAGCTATCTCCGTTATAGGAGGATGTGTGGCTTGCAGCCTCCCCAGCATTTTATAACTAGCCCCTGTGCCCCCTGGCAGCCGTTTTGTTGTGGTGGTGCCACTCCTCATTTTCAAAAATCCAAAAGTGCATACGGGGTCGACTGGATGGGAGACCCCTGGCCTAGATTATGTAAACCTTGAGACAGAGGAACTTTTCTCAGGGGCTCTTCTACCTTGTAAGCCCCTTTAACAATGCATCCTTAGATAAGATTGCCAGCTGACTGGGGAGGAAAATGCCTTGTCCTTTTGGTAGACACTTAATGGGAGCTTATTTACCAGGTGACGTTCATGCCATGAAAAACTTCAAGTGCCCTTTTCCACACCTTAAGTCTTTATTCAAAGGGAACAGTGGCAACACTACTTCTAAATGCCACACAGAGGTGCTACGGCGCATTGCCTCTTTGAATACTTTCAACCTCTCAGCTGAGGTGAAGAACGGAGGCAGTCAACTGGCCTGCTGTTGAACTTGAGGATGTGGCTCTTGTCAGAGCAGTATCAGTATTGCCATGGAGCTCTTCTAGGTTCTTTGGACCCTAACTCAAATATGTTAGTGCTCACCGTTCATTTATTTAAAACATTTATATCCTGCCTTATCTCCTCAGACTCAAGGCAGCTGAGTTCATCACACTGGGTTTAACCCAGACTGGTATGTAACAATTTCTACCTAACATCCAGACAACAGCTCAAGGTACTACGTAAAACTGAACTAGAAATGTTTTCTTTTCCGGGACAAAGCAGTTAAATTTTTCTCAAGAGGATATCCAAACCCAAATTAGAAGCTAAGATTACCCAAATTTCTTACTGTAATCTCACAGGCGTCAGACAACTTTCATCTCAGCCAAACCCAACTCCTTAACAGATAACCCCGAGTCCCTACCATGCTCAGACCTTTTTAAAAGAGATTCCCACTGTCTCTGGCATGCTGAAACAATGGGAAGAGGTGGTGATCAGTCAACAGGTGGGCCCGTGCCTTTCATTGTGCCACCGTTTACCCCCAGGATGCAAACTTTACAGTATTGTAGGCAGTTGCCCTGCATGAAAATCTGGCATTGTGCCAGTACTTTTGGAACTCCTCCAAATCTCTTGAGATAATCAGTCATGGTTTGCCAAGGCTTTATTCATGTTTCAGATTGCCAGCTGTTTTAGTTGGGGAACTACTTAAAGTTGGAAAGCTAGGGCCTTTAAGGGGGTGAAGAACGCACAAGCTTTTCTGGTTTATTTATTTTGCTATTGGAATCAGCTCTCAGAATGACGCATAGCAATACACAGTGATTTTCACACGGATGGAAATAAACTGGTCTGAAAGAAGCATCATCTTCTCCCTTGTTCTATATTTAGGTATGCAGCAGACTTCTGTGGCAATTTTTTAAAAAAAGGATACAGTACCCAAAATAGTCTTTCTTGGTTAGTGTTGAAATGTACACTTTGAGTCATGTATTTTTAAACTGAAGCTTTAATTTTCGGCAGCTCTTCAGGGAGTTTAATATTTATCTATGTTTTCATATTTGCTGAATGTTTTCACTGAAGCTCTGAATATTCTAATCAAAATAAACGCTCAACATAGTGAAACGACGGACCTAAAATTGCCCGGTGCTTGTTAATTGAAGTACATGTGCCGAAACTAGTATATAGCTGTGCAAATCCTGTTGCATTTAAATCTGGGGTCCTCAGCCTCTTTGAGCCTTGAGAAAGGGTGGTGGTGGTGGATACAACTACAAAATGGCTGCCACAGGAGGCAGAGCCAACTCACAGTGTCTGGGAGTGAGGTCAACATCTCATGCAGCAGCTCTGTTTAATAGGGTGCCCTTTAAAGGGAAGATATGGTTTAGAAGTATTTTCTTGTATACACACAGCTTACTCTCAGTCATACAGTAAAGATTCTTGTGCTGTGGAGGCAGCAGCTGCTAAAACAACTTTTAAAACATCTGCTCAGGCAATCAGATCACCAACAGCCAGTCAGAAGCCCTGCTGGGCACAAACCCCTTTCCTCGCCCTCCCCCTTTCTAGAAACACTTGGTGGGCACCAGGCAAGGTGTTGCCAGGCACTGTGGCTCCCACAAGCACCACATTGGAGACCTCTGATTTAAATAATGCTGCAACAGGTTAGGAATGTCATTGTCCCGGAGAATCCTTCTCTGCCTTGTGAAGGACTGTGGGTTCCAATAGATGTATGAAGCAGCCCTATTATACTCTGTCCGTGCTGCCTAGTATCATCTACTCTGACTGGTGGCATCTCTCCAGGGGCTTGGAGAGAGAGAGATCTCTTCCAGCCCTGCTGTCTAAGGCTCTCTTAGGTAAAAAATTAATCTGGGATGTTATGTGGGCAAAACCTGCTCTCCCACTAAGTTATATGCAATCCTTTGGTTCTAATGTGCAAATACGAAAGCTCTATTCACAAGCTAAGGTGAAATGTGTATACAATCCATGTAAGGTGAATACTTTATTTTCCTTTATACGCGAGTTGAATAATTCTCATGTTGCATGAATGTGTGATTTAAACCCCACAGTTATCCAGGTACTGGTCCTTCACTTTCATTTGTAAAGTGAACTTACATGGCTGTTCCTTACAAACAAGAGAATGCACGTACATACAGATTATACATACGTTTACTCTAACAGTTGATTGCAAAGGCAGTGAAATCTCACTGTAAAAAAACTCATCTTAAATCTCCTGGCAGACAGCCTCAAAAATTACTAATCGGACAATACTGAGAAGCAACACATTTCTCCACAGACAGAACTGGCAGTACATTAAGTCTTGAGATACTACATTAATAATGGACAAGACCGCATGAGTGAGGGCTGCACAAGAACAATAACTGTTTATAAGTGTACTACCATTCATCACATGTGGTGGAGGAAAAGGGTAATCTCTTCAGGAGCGGGATGATCACAAGGTTACTATTTATTTTGTTACTACTTTTGTAGCCGGAGATTTTAGGTGGGATTACAAAATATAAAGTTTATCTGACGTACCTACGGGACCGTCTTCTCTGTTATGTCCCCGGTAGAGCATTGTGCTCTTCAGACAGCAATCTGCTGGTGGTTCCCAGCCCCAAATATTCGGCTGCCCTCAACCAGGGCCAGGGCCTTTTTGGTGGAACTCTCTGCGGGATCTGATGCAATTCTGCAGGGCCTGCAAGGCGGAGATGTTCCACCAGGCTTTGGACTGAGGACAGCAATGGTCCCATCTTGGCTGGCACCTCCTCTGTTATTTACATCTACCTAGCCCTCTCCCCCCCCCGCTGCCCACGAAGTAGCTGGCAGTTGGAATTAGGACTGTTTATTCGCCATCTGATTGTGGGAATGTTTTATTAATGTTTTAATTGGTTTTATCTTGTTTCTGTCTTATGAATACTGTACATTGCCCAGAGCCCTGCCATGGCAAAATTAGAAAACAATGCAGACAAAGAAGTCTGAGACATGACATAACTGTAAATAAAGCAGAAAAGGGATTACAAAAGTAGAGGTAAAGAAAGGCAAAGTAATGCATTGAGGAATAAACAGTGATAGACCCCACAATACTATGCCCATATAAAAGGCACCCTCCTGAACCATTCGTATGCTTCGCCCTATTTTCTTTATTAAAGTGCCCTTCTGAACATTTCTGTTCTGTCATTCAGCAGAATGTGTAGAAGTGTGGATGCTTCCCTAACCTCTGCAAGCAGGCCATTCTGTGAACCAGGGTCACCAGTGTTCCCTCTAACCTGAGGTAGTGTGAGCTAGTTCACAGGTTTTTAGCTTCCAGCTCACATATTTTTGTCTTAGCTCAGGAATGATGGCTCCAGAACAGACTAATTAATGCAGTAGCCAAATCACTCGTTCACAACTTTAATGCCAGTAGCTCACAAAGTAGAATTTTTGCTCACAAGACTCCACAGCTTAGAGGGACCATTTCACAGCAGAGAAAGCTTAGGTATAAGCCACTGCTGTTTTACCCATTTGTGGTGTGGCACCTTCAAAAGGCTCTGTTCAGGTGATGGAAAGTGTTATGGTGGAGCATAGCAGAAGCAGTAGCCCTACATATAAATGGGTCCAAGGCCACTGAAGGTGAGAAGCTGCACCTTGAGCTGAACCTGGTAACTCATTGGTAGCCAATGGAGTGACTGCAGAATAGATGTAATAAGCATACTCCACCAAGCTCCCAATAATAACCAAACTGTGGCATTCTGTACCAGCTGGAGTTTCTGAGATGACTTTAAGGGCATACCCATGTAGAGTGCATTACAATTGTTTAGCCTTGAGGTTACTGTAGCATAGATCCACATGGCCACATTGGCTGAGTCAAGGTAGGGAGCCATCTTCCAGGCTATGCAACCATGGAAAAAAAGCATTTCTTGCTGCTGCCATAATACTGTGTCCAGTTCTTCCATGAAGATCACCTGAACCTGATCAGATGTCAGGAGCTCATCATCTCTGTCTGGTCAGAATTCTATTTCAATATTTTCACCCTTAGCCATTGAACCACAACAGTTAGGCAGTAAGCCAAGAGTTCATCACCAGGTGATTTGGATAAAGGAAATACAGAGGTGAGTGCTGTCAACATATTGATGGCAGCCTATTCCAAAACCACAGATAATTTCTCCTAAGGACTCTACATGGAGGTTAAATAGTAGGGGGCTAAGACAAACCTTGTGAAACAAAGACAAGTCCATACTAATAACTGGTCTCCAACAGCAACCCTCTGAATCTGGTCCATAAGAAACAATTTTAGCCACTCCAAAGCATATCTCTTGATACTTCCTCCTTCATCCAAATGCCTCAACAAGATGACATTGGCCCCTGCCACACGGGGGGGGGGGGGCGCAGGGGAAAAGTGAGGGAAGAAAGCACGGACAAAGTGCGGCTTTTTAGAGCCGCACCAAAAGATCCCCTGAACCGCCGCACAGTTGCTCCCCAGCACGATCAGATGCCGGGGGGAAGCTACTGAAGGGAGAGCGAGCGAGCCAAACTGCGCATGTGTGTGCATGCGCAGTTCGGCCGGGAGCCTGGATTGCTCTGGATGACAGGCGTGCCAGCGATCCCACGGCCATGCTTGATGCGGCGTTCCCAGTAAGTCCTCCTCTGGGGGTGGTTCTTTTTTACTGCAGGTTTTCGGCCTGAAGGGCCGGATCGGGGACGGGTGCGCGCCGCTTCCCAGATGTTGCAGTGAGATCGCGCCCATTTGCTGTGCCCCCGATCTGTCCCTCTCCCGGGCCAAAACCTTTGGTGTGACTGGGGCCATTATTTATTTATTTATTTATTTGACATATCTCGCCCTTCCACGTGGGCTCAGGGCGGCTAACGAGGCAATTGCCATACATAACACTAAAACCAGATAAAACAACCAATTCCATTTATATTTACATTTAAAATCGGTGCTCGTAACAATATGTCATCCAAGACAGGGCTCCAATACAATGGTCCACTCTACAGTATAAAAGGCTACTGATAAATGCAATAAGAGCAACAAAGAGGCATGGCCCTTGTCTGCATTCAAACAGAGATAGGCTGCGGTCACACACGCTAAATAAACCATTTTCAATCTACTTTTAATGCACTTTCCAACTTGCCAGTCCCATAGCTTTCCTTGAAGCCTGACTGAAAGGAGCTTAGAGTAGATGGGTCTATCTAGGAAGACCTGGAGGTGTTCAACAGCTGCTCCCTCAGTCATATTGAACAGAAACTTGCAAATTAGAAACCAGGCAATAATTGCCCTCATCATTCTTCTCTAGCAATGGTTTTTAAAGTAGTGAATGGACAGCTGCCTGTTTTAGTGACTGAGAAAAGGCACCCTGAATTGATGACTGATTTATGATGGACGTTGGGGACTCATTAATTTGATCTTACATGATTTCAGCTACCAAGATGGATGAGGATTCAGTATCCCAAGTTCCCATTAACATCCATCATGGTGACTGTGTTGAAATGATCCATAAACAGATCAGATGGTGCACTGGACATTTCTACTTCCGATAAGATGCTTGCTTAGAGATAAAGAGTAGTGATGATGTAGCTAATTGGGCAGGTGAATGACTATCTGTCCCAACTTTCCTTTCCCCCCCAGCTGGCTTTGTCCTATTTTTCTTTGGCTTGGTCTTGATTCTTTCAGTTCTGCTGTTCTAGATCTCTTGCTTCATACCTTTGGGCATCTCTTGGTCCTCTCAATTCTGTGTGTTGCCTTATCTCTAAATAGGTCCAGCAAGAGAATAAAGCTTGTGTGTGTGTGTGTGTGTGTGTGTGTTTAGGCAGTGAAGTTACAGAGTTACTTACCTTGACTGCATCAAACTTCTTTACAACTACTTTTTGGAGAGGGGGTGTCTCAGGCAAAATCAAGGATGTAAAGATAGTCTTGTGAGTTTGATAATATCTTGTTTGTGCTAGGGCTTTTCTTTCCCATCAGCAAACAGGAGCACTTAGCCAGCCTTTCATTCAGCCTCTTTTATCTGTTCCTCCTTTCTTATTTTAGGTTTGGTAATTGTCTCTGTCTCTCACACACAAACACATAGATATGTGTGGTTGGACTGACTCAGCAAGGTGGCCACTGAAAAGTGAACTGCTTGCTGACTCTGCAAAACAAAGAATTTGAAACAATGGGAGGTTAAAATTGAACAGGATGTGTTAGATCGCGCTAACAAAGGACTCGTAGAGTGATTCAGCAAGTGATTCAGCTTTATTAAGAAGTAACGAACAAGCACTAAACTCAGTAAGAAACCAGAACAGAAAACAGTGGGAGCTTATGCTCCTTTTAAACATAACCGGGCTAATGTAGCCACGCCTATTTACAAATAACAACCAATGAGATTGCTAGAATAAAGACCAATGGGAGTCTTTCCCTCCTAGGGAATGGTATCGTTCTGATTGGTCGCTGTTACGAAGCGACCAATAGGAAGTTCGTTCAGAGGAGCCCTGGTCTGGCTCGAAGCTTAACATGGGAGTCCTATGAGGTGATTCATGTAATCATTTCAATACATTACAGGATGAAGCTGCATCTAGTGTAAAGGTAGTGTTCTATCTACCCAGTGGCATTAAAATTCTGAAACCTGTTAAACCTGCTGGTGTAAGTAAAACCCAGGTTGCCTACCATCTCTCATTCCCAAATGTGTTGCTATGGCCTTTATTTGAATCACATAGCAACAGCGTTTTGTTTTCTTTAGGCTCACTTTATAAAGCAAGGTTTCACCTGGTGACACCTAGCCACCGTCTTTAATGTGCAAGACACTATGTAAAAGAAATTATACCTGGCTTCATTCCGTGGGTACTAGAAAGATAAATCTTAAAGGTACTTTACCCAATTCAGCAATCCATTGATTTCTACCAACTGCCCCCAAACACAGCTATGGGTTTGAGAAGTACACTAAAGATTTAGTTTTGTAGCCCTAGGATTATGAATCTGGAAGGAAACTTTTTGTGTATTGAGTCTTACCCTCTTACCCTCTGAACCTAAAAAACCCAAAAACCTGCTATAGAAAAACTATACATGCAGATTTTTATAAAACACTGTAATGACTTTAATATAGGCCCAATTCATGTATGGAAGCTACTCAAACAAGCAGATAAGTAGGAACTACACTCCATAGCCCGCTATTTGCAAAATTTATAGCACAATAATGCTTCCAAAACCATTAATAGTGTAAGAGATACAATAATAATTCTAAAATCAAACAGGTATATAAAGCTGTTTCCCAATCTCTGGATTTTGTATTCATGTGGTTAAATTCACAGAATCAAGCAGAGCAGCCTTTATGCAGTTATGTTTTTACACGGCAAACCCAAAGCACTGATTGCATGTCTGAACTAGGCCATAGTGGGTATAGGGTAGGCAGCATATGGCCATGAGCTTTGTTTGGGCCTCTAAGACCTTTTCACTGACCACTATTTAACCTTAATTTAAGCCTCCTAAATGCACATTTGTTACTTTAGTTCTTAACACATACTGTGCCAATAATATTTTACTGGCTTAAAGAAAACCAAAGTGCTTGTTTCAGTGATGGGTGTGTTATATCTTACACTGAGAATGTAAAATGTTCTTCTTGGACTAGGAAAAAGGGTTATAGAGTATTATAAAAGGACAAAAGAGACTCTGAGTAATGGCCCCAAGAATCTGATGAGAGCATTTTTCTGTTCCACAGTATTGGATAGCGGGATTGCTTTTGTACAGAAGAGAAGGCTGAATTAGCACAATCAAATAGAAGTTGCTTCATGTAAATATTTTAGAGCTGCTTATTATTCACTGAGATTTTTCTACCCCCTACTGGACATATAAAGAAGCAGGCCATTTGTGTTTTCTAGAATGGCACTCGTCTTACTTCATTCGAGAAGTAATTTTAAAGTTCTCTCTCTCTCCCCCCCCCTCCCTCCCCTTTCCTTTTTTTGTAGCCCTGACAGGGTCATCAGATTGGTATGGCATTCCATTGTTTAGAGGCCCTTTCCAAATGCATTTGATTTTCTCTAGAGAGTTATTAATGGAGATTAGCATTAAAAAAAAGCAGAAATAGGTGTGTACGGTTAATGCAGTCTGATTTTCTTCATTTTATGTTAGATATTTTCTTATCAAGATGTTTGTCATACAACTTTTGGATTGGATTTAATAGACCAAACATGTTTTGTTTCATTTGTACAGGGACCAAAAAGGTAAATCACATTCTAAACCAGCTGTTTTCCCCTCTACTGTCTGAAAAGGCAACTAGTCCAATTGATTTTTTTAAAAAAACTTTCTTTTTACTCCTTTAGAATTTCTTCTCATCTATACCTTTTCTTGACTGTGCAGAGGAATTTTTGATATTTCTTCTCATCACAGTAAATTCAGGAGCCATCCAAGAGGGAAATTAGGACCTGCACAAGACAATTACATAAGAAAAGAAGGAAAATATATTGAATGAAAAGTTCATTTTGCTAAAAGTGTTTCTAATCTGGGTTCTTTTTGGGGGGTGGGCGTGGGGGAATGTTATGAAGAATTTACCAGCCCCCTTGAATAATTTTGCATGGAACCGGTAACCAATACAGTTAATGCAACTGGGAAACCATTTTATTCAATAGGCTGTTTAAGGTGTATCAGATGTCAGCTTACTGGTAGGGGTTCCAGCTAAATTTGTTGAAAAAATTTCTCACCTTGATGAAGTGTTTGAATTGTCTTGAAAACCATTAGCATTTCAGGTTCATACATACATTAGAAACACAAGGTATCAAATAATGTTTCTGGCTTAAATGGATTGGGGGGGAAGCAGAACATATGAGACTTTTAAATAAAGAAAACTAATTCCCAAAACAATTTTGTTGATGCAAGGCTGCTCTTGTATATTCCCCCATGTTTTAATCTGCTTCAAAACACTTTTAAAAAGCAGCTCATCCTAGCACAATTCAATATGACTCCCTGCGGAGAACATCCGATAACCATTCTTGCAAGAAATGTGTGAGTATCAGGGTCTTCAGCCCTCTGCTTCCTGTGCTCCAGTAGCTTATGGCTGCAGGGCAAAATGAGAGTTGTCAAGTGTTCCAGAGGGAAATGGGATTTAATCTCCATTAGTACCTGTTCTAAGAACTTCATAAATTACTCTGTTGATATTTTGTATGAGGGGGGAGAGTGAGAGAGGTCAGTTACATGTTTAAAGGATAAAGGAGCTGTTCCTCTACTGGGATTACCTTTTGTAGGCACATTGGCTAATAAAGCTAATAGGCTCATCTTTTTAAAAAATATTCAAAATGACTCTCGCATTAATGAACTCTTTGGCAATTAGTTGCTTTTAATCTACTCCTTTAGGAAGAAGTTGCATAAAAATATAGCAGCCGGGATCGGTTTAGCTACTATCTTGCTTTAGTTTTTAGCATCCATAATTACAGATGGGAAAAGGATTTCCCAGATTGCCCATACACCAAAAGCATATAAAATCCTTTTAGAAAATGAAGTGGAAGAAAAACCTCCTTGATACATTTAATGCAATTGCTATGTATCATTTGAGCCAGTACAATATGGAGGTTTGTAGCACATTAGTAGACCAAAACTTTGGGACCTTTGTTTTGTGAAGTACTGCTTATGCATGCCTGAACTTCTCATATAAGTTCAGGTAAAAACTTTGATTTTACTACGCAGGGGGAAAAAATCAGGAGTTCTGTGGTAGTTAACTTCTTTATTAACTTTTAGAGGATTGTTTCCCAAACTTCTGATACTTGTGTCATAGTTTATCAGAACTGAAACTGGAGGCACTCTTCACTTTTGTATCTGAAAATGTTTCATTTTATTAATTCATTTACAAAATCTATACCCTGCCTTTCTGCCCAGTTTGGGCCACCAAGATGGCATCTTTGTACTTTTCTCACTCCTGTCTTTTACACACTTTAGAAATATTGCCTGTTATCAGTAGAGACCACCAGATCCTTATCTGAGGCACTAGCTGCATGCCTATAGCAGTGATTCATACAGAGACACAAAGGACAAGCCTTCTGTGTCTGGGTGGTAGTACAGCTGCATTTCTGTGCTTGGCATGATTACATTTTCCAAATACTCAGTGCAGCATTGTGAAAGAATATGATCTCAGTGAATCATTCAGAGGCACAGCAGGTAACCTTCCTTTGTGTGGTTGAATGTGTGGGTATGTCTGGTTTTCTGGAGCCATTAACCGTACATTAAGTTTTTCTGCAGGAGTAGTATTCCATGTAAACCTTTGGAGGATTAGTTTGTACTACAGGACTTTCAGTTGTGGAACTACTTCCTTTGGGAATCTTGTCTGGCCCAGTCATTACGCTCCAAACGGGGAGGGGGGATGTGTTCCATCACAAGAGTCTCAAGTGTTTCCTGGTGCTCTGTTGACATACCAGATCTGGTTACTGATCAACCCAAGTCTGTATAATGTTATAAGTCAGGACTGCCTGTTCTGTCTCTGTTTCTGCCATGTGACAAATGGGGAAGACCTTATCCACACTAATGAGTATGTCTTTTTTTGCTGCTTGGAGGGTAATGGGACAGAACTGTGGATAAAGAGAGAGCCGTGGAATGTTAAGAAGACAAACAGAGGCCATCAAAGTAAAATACCTGAGAGTCCCAGGAAGTGGCAGAGTTGGAGCCATATGCAGCCATCAGCTAAGCCACGGTGTGTTTTCTCTTATCCATGAGTAAGCATTTTGGCTGAATGCTTAAACCAGGGGTGTCGAACTTATTTGTTATGAGGGCCGGTCTGACATAAATGAGACCTTGTTGGGCTGTGCCATGTGTGTCATAAAATGTGATGCCAGGTAGCAGAGATATAAACTTTATGAAGGACACAAACACAAAGGGTTTTTTTAACTTAAAATAAAAACATGCTTAAAACATTAGCACTTTTGCAATATTTTGTTTATTTAACAGTGTCTGATAACTGACACCTCTTGCTCTGAATTATTACATCAAAATATCTGTGCTGTTGCAATCTTGAGTATGCTGTTCAGGTGTGTATCTGTAAGCTGCAAACCTACAATGACGCAGCACCAGCAGAACTGGAAGAAGAAGCAGAAGACAGCCAGTTCCACGGCGGGCCTGGTAGAAGCCCTCCGAGGGGCCACATGTTTGACGCCCCTGGCTTAAACCATAGTTAGGAATGGGCCATAAACCACAAAACAGAAATAAAGTTGTTTCAAGGGAGTTTAGGTTGCCTTAATATTGAACACACCAAGGGTAAAGCAATTTCTAACCAGCTCTCATCTTGAAAGGTAACAAGCATGTCTCCCTGGAGGTGTATACAGGGAAACATCTAGGGGTAGGGCTTGAGTTGTCGAGCTAAACTATGGCTTCTCTGTATGTTAAGGTTAAAACAGCAGGCCATATTTAAGCATTACATCTGCATCAGGGCTAAGTCTACTGAATGTCTAATCTTTCATATATGCAAAATATGATGATGATCCACTGTAGTCTTGTCTAGTCTGTTACAAGTGCAAGAGCAGATTTCTTGTGTAGGCATATGATCCTACACAGGGTTCCTGTGACAAGGGAGCTTTTCTGGCCTGCTGACTTAGATAGTAAGTTCCTTTTGCTGAACGGTATGGTCATTGTTGAACTAAAAGGCCAGATATAAGGATAATATTCATTAAATGGGTGAGCAGAGATTATTGCAAAAACTATAGTTTATGTTTTATTAAATGTTCTGTTCAGTATACATCTACCACATTTTTAGGCAGTCTGTGGCCCTGTGATGCTTTTATCACTTGTTAGATGCTGTATATAACCATCAGTCCTCAAATGACTGAAGCTCTTTTCTTCTGTAATCATTCAGTTGGTATTTCAGAGAATGAGGGTCCAGTAGATGTAGATTCACTCTAGTGTGAAATTCAGTGTAGCAAAAGCAGGAAGAGCAAAGGTTGAAAGGAGAGAGCTTAACTTCTTCAGTTACTAGTAATTTTTGTAACTCTATCCATTTTTAATTCAGTAGTAAAATGCCATTATCACATACTAAACGTAATTCAACAGCAGTTCTTGTACACAATGAAGAATATAAATAGGAGAAAGATTTCTGTTATCAGCAGTACATATTGTTCAATTATGAACTTCATGAAAACCGTTTTGAAAACACTAACAATGGCTCATTTGAACCTGGGAATTGCTGTCCTAGGAAAGATTAATGGTCTACAGCCTTGGTATCTTCCCAGCGCAGTGTCTTGTACTGGATTATTGTAAAAAGCATATAAAAGCCAGTGTAATTTCAGGCTACTGATGGGCTTTAGATCGCAGAAGAACATTTTATTCTTTCTTGGTGTTAATGACAATTTAAAAATACTGTCCTTTTATGTCACAGTTAGATACCCTGTGCATTTGCCGGTAATTTTTTAATTTTTTAACCGAAGGGCCAATTTTGCAATAATACCTAACAATATCTATTAGCAATTTCTACTTCAGTGTTTAGTTATAGTCAGTTGCTGATTTCAGTAAGTGTGATCAGTGCTATAAAAACCAATGCCAGTGTGCAGCAAATGTTATATATAACTGTCTGCACATACAATACATGGGTGAAACAGGAAGAGAGATGGAATAGTGCTCTATGGATGGAATTGTTGATTGTCACTGAATCTAGTGCACTTGCACATCACATGTGCTTTTCAACTTCCTTGACTACGGCCCTTGATTCATATTCCACCATATGGATTGCACAGAGGTAACAATCTGGGGTGCAAATATTTGGACCAGGATCCAGTAAATCAAGTGTTTTTGGACTTGTGTTTCTTGAATAGCAACCTCCCATAGCATTGCAAACCTCTGCTAAATTGAGGGGACTTTCAAAAAATGCTTATGAAATAAGCATTTTTAAAATTAGGATCGCAACCTCTCCATTGAGAATGTGCAAGCCCTTGGAGTAGCATTTAAAATAATTAATTTAAGAAGGATCGTGCTGGATAAGGTAAGACCAGTGTAATGATTCCTTGTTTTATATATGTGTGTGTGTGTCTTTAAAAGTTTGATTGCATGGCTGTGTGATGGACTAGAGTGCTTGAAGAGACAAGTGTGGTGTGATTGGTGATTGACAGAGAGGGGGAGGGGTTTTAGAAAGGGTTTCTGAGTGGATGAATGGGTATGTCCTTCAGGAGTGACAGTTAGAGGTTTGACAGTTGAAAAGGACAGTTGATAAAGACAGTTGATAAGTTAGTTTGTTCTGAGGTCTGAGGGAGAGAGACAGTCTTGTGTGTGATACAAGAGTTAAGTTCTGTGTATGAAGAAAAGTTGAATGTATAAGGAAACAAAAGTTAAATGAAAGTCTGAGTGACAGACTGGAGTGAAATAGGAAACGTATATGACCCTGAGTAATGAGTTACAAAGTTACTTGAAAAATCCCTGTCAGAAAGGGAGCAGATCTTGTGTGAGACACAACGAAATTGTTAAAATTATTCACATTACTGGTTACATTGTTCTACACTTTTATTTATGAACTGTTTCAATAAATCTTCTTTTATTTAAGTCTGCCAGCTCTGAAAGAAATAATTTCTCAGGAAACACATAGACCCTCATGAGATTTAAAAACTCGACCTACCTATTTATCCAGTGATAGCCAAAAGAAAGTATAAAGGTTTGGAAAGCCTAAAATTTCCTGGTGGCAGCCAAACCTACCCAGTTGAACAAAATAAAAAGAACACTTTAAAGTGAAACCAGGCCTCCCCAGATAAGGGGACATCACAACCAGTGATTTACATAGCCCAACATCCTGCTTTACACTGAAGCCCAGTAGATGCCATGGAAGGCCCACAAGTACAACACAAAGGCCAAATCCTCTCCCAGCCATCCAACAACTGGTATTTAGAGGAATGTTGAAGGTTCCACTTATCCATCATGGGAAATAGCCATTGAAAGACCTATCTCCACAAGGATGTTTAGTAGCATAATCCTAAACAGACTCATCATAGCCCATGGACCTCGATGGACCTAGCAAGGTATAATTGTGTTTAGGCTAGCACTGTTAATCCTTTTCCATTAGCAGCCATTGTCACATCCTGTAGCCATGAGTTCAACAGGTTAATTGTGCATTGTGTGAGAAGGTCCTATTTTAGTGTACCTGTCTTGAATTTACTGGTCGTAGGCTTCCCTGAGGTATGTAGCATGATGGAAGAAGGAGAAAATAGGTTGCAGTCAGGACCACCATGCAAATTGTGTTAAATATACCTTTCTCGAAATACTTGTGTGTCTAAAAGTTAGATGTGATTCAGAAGGCCTGAAGATTTGCTCCTCCCTTTATCGTATGGGCTCGGTTTCTTTTTACATGCAAGAAAAAGAAATCTGTAATTCAATTTGACTTCACAGTAAGAAGTGTATCTGTGACATTCCATCTCTACAAAAGTTTTGTATGTGTGCATCTTTCTCTGCCCATAAACGTCTTTTCTTAGGCATTGTCATTTGAACATTTGGAACATATTTTAAAATACTGTTAAACAGATTGTTCTTCTGGAGACAGAACAGGGAAGTGTATCTTTTTAAAATAAAAATAAAAATGTGCTGTGAAACTTTTAATCCATTGTTACTTCACTTGGTTGGTAACACTCCATGATTCACAGAATCTAGGGGCAGCAACTGATTTAACAATATTGAAACCCCATTTTTAAATTGTTCTTTCTATACAGAACCTGCTGGAGATAAAATTGTAATACCATAGCAAACTGACTGTTGGCATATTGATTTTCTACCACCTTTGGAGTTTAATCTTAAATGGTGTGCTACAGATAACATATCTTGGTTTCTCTGGCTATGTACATAATTATTCCTAACATTAAAGGTACTAGCCTGCCTTTATGACCATGAAGGCAACACCACACCCACTGGCAAGGTAAGGGTCTCTGCATACTTGTGGGGACTCCCCAGATGTTCAAAACACCCAGAATAATGCAATGAGGACCAAGTATGACCTCAGGAGGCACAATGAAAAGAAAACCAGTCTGGGGATGGGGGCAAGGTAGCTTTCTGAAGCCCCTTGGGGAAATCATACAATCCTGGAAGGGGAGATTTTGAAGAGGATTTCCAGATAGTTCCCATTCCCACAGCTTCTTATGGGCTCCCAGAACTGGTGGTAATAAATAGGGCAGTGATATAGGAACATTCACTAAGTATCTATTCCTACATACTTGGGGGACTTCCGAGGTATGTAAAAAAATTATAACTATTTTTAAAAAATGAAAAAGAGACACACAAAAATCCACCAAAGCCCTCCAGTGGGAACAGGATTTTAGAAACAGTTACATGCCCTTGAACAGATGAAAGAGGAGTTATAACGCTTAAAGCTTTCCAAGCTGAACTCCCTCTGGTTGCAAGCACTGGTTGCAAGCACCCATGAAAGTTGAGTCCACTCTTAAAGACTCTGAGAGTCTCTGCAACTGGTGGTAGAAAGTGCTATCAAGTTGCAGCTGACTTATGGTGACCCCAAAGGGTTTTCAAGGCAACAGATGTTCAGAGGTGATTTGCGATTGTCAGCCTCTGCGTAGTGACCCTGGACTTTCTTGGAGGTCTCCCATCCAAATACTAACCAGGGCCGACTCCGCTTAGCTTTTGAGATCTGATGAGATCAGGCTATTCAGGTCAGGGCACTCTGACTGTACCCATCAAAGGAATTTGCTCCATCTTTTCAACCTAAGAGATCACATTCAGTGATGCAATAATACAAGGATTACCCCATATGAATCCTCAAGCAGAAAAGCTGTCTGAACAGGACTGTGCACCAGGAACACTTGTGGGATGTTCTGAAAATATTACCCCAACCAAAGAGTACTGCAGGACGCTGTGTCCGATGTCCATTGCAGCCAGCACAGATTTTCTTCTCTAATGAGCCTGGACTTTGTGACCTCTTCTATCTGTGTCTGTCTCCATGGGGAACTGGGCAACAGGCATGAGCTTACAGAAGGCTGCCTTCCCTTCTAGAACAGATAATCAGTGCAAATCAGCGCAGAAGGAATGTTGTGTGGCAGTAAAGCTTCTAGCTGATCCTGTGTTTATTGTGTTGCCAATCAAAACTGTGTCAGCAGCAGCATCTAAAAAGGAGTTGAAAGATGACCTAGGGAAAGTGTGTTTGTGTGTGTACGTGTCTGTTTGTCTGAAGTAGCCATTACAGTCTTTTACATTGTGCAAGGTCTGTATTTATTAATAGATTGTAGGGCTTTTATACTCCATTATGTTATTACCCTTGAAATTGAACTGCGTTTATAACAAATATGAAACATGTATTTTTAACGCTAAAATGTGATTCTCCAACAATAATACCCAAAATAAAGTGCCAAGAAGCTATTAACGGCAAATTGAATTTTGTGGTATGTAATTTAGTATAAATAGTGACAAGTATTTCCCCCCCCCCCACCTCACCCCGAGTCCATTAGTCATTCAGTTTAGCAGTACAGAGGCTGCAGTCAACAAGGGTGTGCATTTTTATGTCTGCTTCAATTGCACACTTCATTTATTTGGACAGGGCATAGGCGGCGTTCTCTGTCACACGGCATCACTACACGATTAGCAAGTTTCGCCCTTAGGGCAGCTGAGACGCTTTGCCGGGGCAGATGTTCTTTTCAGCGTATTCACTGGCCGCTCTTGGTTGTTTACCGTTGTCATGGTTACCTCGATTTCCATGGCAGCCGTGCGGCCTCCTCTTGGAGACAAGGAATATAGTTATAAAAGGATCATATTTTGCTCTGTGTCCCTTACTTGCCATCTGTCAACTGACTGCGCGCGACGGATTCAGCAACCGATTAAGGATAACAGCAGACGACTGATTATCCTTGTATTAAAAGTAACAGTGTGCCTGATGCAAATGGTTTGGGGTACTGCTCTAGTTTTCTACATTTTTAAAAAAAGTTCTCTGTAAAGATATGGTTTAAATTCTTGGTAGTACAGGAAAGAACAAGACCAAATGCCATAGTTGGTGTATGGCCTGAGTAGGGTTACTCAGACTATCTTAGTCTACTGATTATTTCCTCCTCCAGCTTTGTGACCTGTCTACTGCACACAGCCTTTGAAGTAAGGTGTTAAGTGTGTGATCCATCCCCCTGCAGAGAGGTAGCTTCCTCACTCTGAGGGATTGTCATAGAGCTTGAGTAGCTCATAAGCAGGCAAGAGGGAGGATTGGGTGGAGACAGGAGAGGTACATATGCATTTCTATCCCCATAGGGGCCTGATGAACTCCTCATATATATACTGATATAGGAAAGAGGGGAGCTCTGTTGAGCCCTCTGGTATTCAATTTGCGTGCAGACACTGCGTCTGTAGGGATCATCTTGTAATCGCTAACAAAATAAAATCTCAGTAGTAGCTTGAGACTGATGAAACAGCAACTGCACACTCCCATGGATTGCAAAGGGATGGCAAATTTCAGCACAGGGTGCTTATTTGAGATCGTATGCAACTTCAAAATTAAATAAATTATAGGCATTTTCTGTTCCCAATAATCTTTAGTAGCTCTTTCACTGTTGAGGTTCCGTTCATTCTAGAAACTAGAGGGGGGAGGAATTGGCCCATTTGTAAATTAATATATTTATTGGTTGATTTTTCCAGATCCTGACATTGATGCTGCCACTGCCATGATGCTTTTGAATACTCCCCCTGAGATACAAGCAGGTTGTGAGTAGATATTTCTATAGCCTATAGCACCATAGATATGTAAGCCTAACCTTCTATCTCTCATAAGGGCACAGTCAACAGGGGTGTTCCCCCCAAAAAGGGCACAGTCAACAGGGGTGTTCCCCCCCCCAAAAGAAAAAGTGGTTCTGATAGAAAATAGAAAGTTATCAGGCGATTACTAATTTTTTTCCTACTAAGTGTCATTTTTAGTTGTTATCCTTGTTCATAAACCATATATGTTTAATGAATAACAACTATTGTACATATCTAATTCACATGAGTAGTTAAATGTGCTTGATATGTACAACTATAATTCATACAGCAATTGGATGTTGCGTATTTCTCCCTAGTTGTCCCTAGTTGTCCTTATTCAGCTATCTAGACACTAGGAGCAATGTTTCGGAAGAAAGACTTGGCAAAGGAAGTGGAATAGAAGACTCCTCCTACTTTGTTTCCGGAACCATTTGCATCTGTTCTGTCCTGTACTACCCTTGATAACCCAGTTCTGGCAGGCTGCAGTTCCCTTCATTTACAGGTCAGAGTGAAGATGGAAGGAGTTGAGCTCCGACCATGTTACATAGAGTTCCCTTCTTACCTGCAGGTCTTGATCCTCCATATGTATGTATCTAATTCATGTGAAAAGTAAAATGTGTTAGGTACACAGCTCTATATCAGTAAGTGAAAAGTATTGCCCTTCTATAGAACAGATAAGATAGTACCAAGAGTCACATTCAGAAAAGTAAGCTTTGCATCTGATCTCCCACGCTTTGGGAGGGTATCAGGTCCATTTAAGGGCAAACACTTGAAGAAAGGAAGAATTAGAACTGAATTCAATCCTTTAAATAGAGTGTCTGGCTTCAGATGGGACCAAAAAATGTGGCTTGTCATTATGAGAGGTGCCTTGAAAGTTTTCAGGCTCATGCATAGTCTCTCACAACAGTTTAGTGACTGAAGACTTACATTCACATCACAGGTTACGGCTTGTAAATGAAGAACTCTTTAAATCTCTGAACCCATACATAAACCAAAGGATTTAGAAGCATTGTTTCTCTAATGAGAAACATAGTTTGTTGCACCTGATTCTATACAATGTTAACTCACATAGTTAAATCAGAAATGTGCATAAAAACAGAATTTGCCTAAGGAGAACCCAAGCACGTTATTTTTGTAATAGGAGTAGCGGCATTTTCCTAGGTCTTTCCTTCTTCCCTTGTGGAATAAAAGTACCACTAGAGAACTTTTTACCGGATTATAAACATGAAACTATTTGACACTGAAAACTCTAACTTTTGCCTGATTTGTGCACTGTATTTTCTTCTGATCTGTCCAATCTTTCCCTCGAGTACACACGGAGAAATGAACAATGCAGACCAGGCAATCATGAATATGTCCAGCAGCAATTCCATTATTATGGTGGCTAGAGAAAGGGTGATTGTGGAGTTTGCCTGGTTTGCACAATATGTTTATTCACATGAGGTGATGCTTAAGGAAGGCTGAAACTATTCAAATGCAGGAGATAATGTATTGTGCACACTAGTCTTTAGTGACCCTTTTTCTAAAATACAATAAACCCAGAAGAGTTTGCATATAATAGCTCTTTGATAGGTCTTAGGCAGTTAATTTGCTTTTCCAAGAACTGATCTTGCAATGTGTGAAAGTAGTGAATACATTTTATGTATAGTGTGTAAATGACTAAATCTCCCCCTTTCCCCCCCTATATTCCTAAATTTTACTACTTTTACTTATCTTTTTGGCTTTCTCTTTTTATTTACTAGAAAGATTAATGAGATCCAGTGTTCTCTGACATTATTTATGTTGTAAATAAATAAATAGCTAAGCAGGAGTGGTAGATCTAGAGGACCACTTATGGAACAGATTCTCCTCCCCCTTTTTCCTGTTGTAATCCATTCCCTCCCCAAAAAGTAGGTTCAGGGGAGGGATCCTTGAGGTTACCCTTAGCAGCAGCAGGAGTGTATTGTTGGGGATCTGAAGGGGAAGGGAGGGAAATGCAAAAAAAATCTAGCCATGAGTGGAAGGACTGATCTAGAAGAGGGTGCCTGGATCTTACCCAAGGTCGACAAAATGGAATAAGCCTCAGTTTCATTAAAGGAGCACAGTTAAGGTACAAAGGAATTAGGCAACAAAAGTGATGCATTCCTTCCCTTTCATGTACTTTCTTCAACAATATCCTAAATAAAGGAAAGTATATACGTAGCATCTCTGTATGCATACCTGCCTACTGGACATTTTCAGTCTTTGTGATAATCTCCAGCTGAAAGGTAAGCAACTGCACTTTTTAACAACACATTATTATTTAATACAGATCACACACCATATAATGCACAATAGTTTGCACTGCTAAAAGAAATACTCTCTTTCAGCCCTCAAAATTAATTCTGCAGAGAGATTCCTAATGTTGGCACTGACAGAACCCAAATGGAGCTGTTAACTCTTCCATCTAGTAGAATGTCCTTTCCCCCCCATCAATGTCAGGCCATTTTTGCACTATTTGTCTCTGGAAAATTACCTATGAAGCACTAAGCCCTGAAGAAGAAACCCACCTATGGCATACTTTCAGTCAGTGGGTAGGGAGACATGGTCATCTTTAATTCATAATTCTTCATATAAGGGAGAAGTTTTGGTGGGTAAAGACATGCTGGTCAGCAACACCATGGAGGACTTTTTTGAAATAAGGAGAAAGGGTTTGTGTTGGATACATAGGGGGATGGGAACTGAAAAGAGATTTTTGAGGAGATTTGTAGGGATTTTTGAGATGAAATTACATGGTATGAAGGTCAAGAAGGGTGATTGTTTTGGGCAGTGGAGTTCTGAATAGTCTTCTCCCTCCTGTTTGGTAGATTTGTTTACATGATCAGTTATCTGGAGAGACGTCTTTCAGCACCTGGCTTGCTTATACATTCAGGGGTGGAACCAACATCTGAAGTGAGATGAATAACCACACAACTCCTGGCAGCATTGCAGCTATTATCTCTCTGTCATTTTGTGTTTTTGTTTTAATTTTGAAATGTTTATTAAGATCAACTATAGCATATCAAAACATACAATAACTGCAAAACATTATGCAGGAGTCTTGAAAATCCGAAATTACAAACCAATCGGTTAGTCACCAACAAAACATTAACATACATCTACAGTTATAACAAGGCGGTATCAATTCCGTTCACCTTTACAAAAGTGCTGTTTAAACCATAAATTCCAATGAATTGAGTCAAGTCTGTTGCTCTGGTATGGGAGCTAAGTCTTTCATCCCTGAATAATGACAATATAAAAATATAGCAGGGCTGTTATCACTGGCAAATGAAGCTCACAATTCCATGGAGAAACACAGTAACCTGCAAATGACACAGCTTTGGAGAAAATGGCTTCTAGTTTAGAATTGCTTGAGCATTATCATCTTGTAACAACATAGCCAAGTCCAGTATCTAAGTAAAGGGGGGAACCATATAGGTAACCCCTTTTCACACATGCACAGTGGCTTATCTTCAAAGAAACTACCATATGTACTGTATTGCTAACCTCTTTTTAAAAGCAGCGGCATTTGTAAATCAGCTTAAGGGGAACAGGAAGAAGGTTTCTATTGTTTGGAGAAGTACAAAATCCCTGCTGTACATTCAGATCTATTCCTGTGTCTCTCTAAATGAATAGTTCTACTCTCCAAAGTTCTTTGTGGCCATGAAACTTGATAGAGAGCAGGTTGTCCATCCCACTTACTGTTTGCTCCACTGTGGGGAGCTGCTAGCTCACTTATCAGAAACTGACAGATACTGGATGTTTGTAAACCTGTGCAATTTGATCTGTGGTGTACCGTGAATAAAGTTCCAAGAGCAGAAAAGTATTGTGTGCATGAAAAATTCCTTTCACAAAGGTTCGATGCAAGCAGAGAGAGAGAGAGAGAGGTTATAAACAAATGCAGATATAAGGTACAGATATGCCGGCATGTTGCCGATAGAAATTCCTTGGAGGCTGATGGCAGTGGTTCAGGTTTTTAAAAGGACAGTTTGCTAAGGAGTAAGTAGGTTTGAGGAGTGATTTAATGCTGTGGGTTAAACAACAAATACAGTAAGAGCCTTAAAAGATGCCACACTTCAGCCAAAAAAAAAAGGTCCAAACAGAGATTTCAGTGTGAAGCTGCTGATTTCATACACAGATTTAACACTGTCTTATTTGGTCTATCTTAATAGAAAAGGGTTAGTTCATTTCAGAAAATAATTCTCCCCCTGTGGGTGTTATTCATTTGCTGTGCTTATTTTGTATGTATGTGGGTGGGTGTGCATGTGCTTGCATGCCTGGAAGTCATGGCGACTTCTGACGACCCCTACTGGGTGCTTGGACATTTTTCAGAGAGGTGGCTTAATAGCCTGCCTCTGTGTCCTGAGTCCTGGTATTCTCTGAAGGTCTCCCTTCCAAGTAGTTGCCAGGGTCAGCCCTGCTTAGCTTCTGAGATCTGATGAGATTGGGCTTGCCTGAACTATCCAGGTCAGGGCTTTTGCTGTGCTTATTGATCACCACCCACCCACATTGATTGGATCACTTACAGTGCAGTCCTGCACACTAAAATTGGACAGGCCAGAGAAACTTTGCTGCTGATATGAGTCTTGTTTTTCTTCATGCTCTGCATAAGGATTGCATCATGCTTGTCTCTGGGACTGTCAGGCCGCTTAGCGTCACTTTGAAATAACATTCCCACCCCACCATCATCCTCTGCCTTTCTTCCTTTTGTACCTGTTTGTGAAGAGTAGCACCAGATAAGGGTAACACTTCATGCATCTGATGATGTAGACCCTGGTTTATGAGATTTATTCTGCAGTAAATCTGCTACTTTTTATGGGGCTTGGATGGGACTTTGTCCACTGTTTAAATAAAAATAGGAAAAAGGGGCAACATGAACATAAGTAGAGTTTTGAGATTGAAGTGCGGTAATAGTGAATGTGGGAGCCAGTGGGAGATGTTTTGAGAGATCGAGTGGAGGATAAATAAAGTGCAGGGATATAATTGGGATGGGGGACGAGGAAAAGAAGAAGAGGAGATTGGATTTATACCCTGCCATTCACTACCTGAAGGAGTCTCAGAGCAGCTTTTTTGAGGGCCGCTCTTGAGAGAACTTGTGACTGATCCAAGATCACACCCGCAGCTGCATTTGGAGGAGTGGGGAATAAAACCCGGTTCTCCCAGATTAGAGTCTGCGCTGTTAACCACTACACCAAACTGGCTCTCAATAATAAAGAATAAAGGAGTTGGCAAAGTGAAGAAATCGGTATTACAGGGGAAAGTTCCTAGTTGAGAGAATGGCAGACAGCTGAAGTGTTTGTCTACAAAATGTATATCCTACCTTTTTGCCAACATCCCAAACAAATAAGAAAATTACTATTGTGGAGCAGTATGGAAGTAATGTTCCTGTTTGCTTGGTGATAGGTAAGCAGGAACTTGCATTAACATCTAAGGTTGCCAACAGACCAAGCAGAGAAAAATGTAATGTTCCTTTAATAAAGGCTTGATGTGTGGCCTCTGTTAAAGGTACCCCCCCCCTCTCCAGGCAGTTGGCATCTGTCATCCTGTTATGTGACTTTGACATTTTATTGTGTGAATGCAACCCCACTAACATCACCTCATTTCTAGGGCATGAATTTCTACCATCCAGCTTCAGCCATGGTCATTTTCAGTGTTGATAACCATAGGAAAAGCTAACTACTTAAACCATGATCTGATCTGTGGTTTAAAGCTGTTTCAAGTCTTGGGTTAAGTGGGAATTCTGGTTAGCTGAAACTGTATGGTTACCTCCCATGCTAATTAAGGTTAACAGATTTGCGTTGTGACAGTACTTTGTGTTCCTAAAGGGAGAGGATTGGTGAAGGGAATGTACTGTCCCACTGTCTTCTCCCAGTTGCCTACCTATGGCTAAGCAATCTGGAATGATGCACCTGCGTAAAATGATTGCAGCCTACCTGTCAAGCTACAGCCCTCAGAACCTAGCCATGGGAGGGGACATTTCACAAAGGAAACAAAGGCAGTTCTGTGGAATGCTCTTGAACAGACTATCAGGCGGCTTCCTTTGGCCTAGTTCCAGCTTCACTGAGATAATCCTTGTTTAAACTGGTCATGTGGTGGTGTTCTTCCATTGTAAAACATCTGCTAGAAATATTAGGGGGGAAAGCCCAAGTGTTTAGTGGGATGGCTTTGGGGTGACATTTTCTCAGAAAATCAAATAGTGTGTTTGAAGAAATCTCTTTAAAATTACTTGTTCTGAGGATTAAAGCAGCACTACATCAAGCAGGTTGAATGTGTCACACTCGGCAATTATTTGCTTACGGTGTATACATATTTCATACAATTCATGAATACTGTGTTCATATTACATTCTCCTTTTTCAGTATTGTGCCTGTGATATTAACTAGAAGATGGATACTAAGGGTCTGCCCAGAAATTAACTAGAAGATGGATACTAAGGGTCTGGCTAGGCATTACAGCCATGCATGAATGCCACCCATGTATGTCTGCCCAGAAATGTCAAGCAAAAGAAACATTATACTACTGCCTCACAAGTAAGGTTACCTCCTTCAAGATGGAGGCTGGAGGTCTCCTGGGATTACAACTGATATCCAGACTACAGAGAGCAGTTATTCTGGAGGAAATTGCAGTTTTGGGGGGAGACTCTGTGGTACCCTGTGGAACTCTTCTGGGTTCTGCTCTACAGGAGGAGGTGGTCTGTTCTGCAGCCCACTGCAGTCATCTTGCTAAACACGTTGCAGATAAAAATCACTCACATCCACTCCAACTTGGTCTCTACATTAGCAATGACAGGATGAGATGGTCCCAGGATGCTGATTTGTCCAGTTCTATGGGATACATTTCAGGTTGTCCAGTCTATGGATATGGACAGGATTCTTGGAAGGTTGAGACCTATCATCTGCTTGTATAAACCTTGATCCTCCTGGCTGCTTAAATCTGCAGGGGAGGAGCTGGTGAACTTGGTACAGGTGACGATAAACAGCTCCCTGAGATATGAGGGGTGGTTCCTCCTGCTTTGAAGTGATCGGTGATGCATCCATTTCTTTTAAAAAACCCTACTCTGGACTCAGGAGAATTGAATAACTATTGTCGAGTCTCAAATGTACCATTCTTGAGCATGATGATTGAGTGAAGGGTGGCTGGACAACTGAGATTCCTGGATGAAATGGATCTGTTTCAATCTGGTGTCAGGCCTGGTCATGGAATGAAACATCCTTGGTTGCCCTGGTGGATGACCTGCACCAAGAGATGGACAGGGTGAGTGCAACCCTGTTAATTCTCCTTGATCTCTTGGTGGCTCTTGGTAGCATCGATCATGATATCCTTCTGGACTTCCTTTCTGGGTTGGGACTAGGAGCCATTGTTCTGTGGTGGTTTCAGTCCTAGCTAGAAAGTAGGTTTCATTGTTTGGTGCTGTGGGATTGCTGCTTTGCCCCTTGGCCTCTAGCATGTGGGCTCTCACAAGGTTTTCAACATCTACATCAGTATGCTGGAAGAGGTCATCTGGAGATCTGGGCTAAGTTGCCACTAATATACAGGTGACACTCTGTTCTATCTCACACTTCTAGCAGATCCCAGAGAGGCTGTAGAAACCCTGAATTTGGGCCTGAATGCAGTTTTGGAGTGGATGCAGGCTAATAAACTGAAGGTTAATCCCGACAAGATGGAAGTACTATTGGTGGACGGAAGGTCTGACCCAGGTTTTACGGTGTCACCCATTCTGGATGGGGTTGTACACTGGAAGGAACTGCCCGTAGTCTGTGGTTGCTGCTGAACCTAGGCCTACTGCTGGATAAGTGTCTTTTACCAGTTTAAACTGGTTAACCAGCTGTGGCCTTTCCTGGGCAGAAAAGATCAAGCCACTGTGATGCATGCCATTCTTAAATGCAGGTTAGACTACTACAATGCTCTCTTTGTGGGGTTGCACTTGAAGACTGCTTAGAAGTTAGTGGGAATGTTGACTGGACTAGTATGCTGTGGCTAGAATGTTGACTGGAGTGGGTTGTAGGACCTCTACAGCCTTATTATATCTACACTGTCTCTCAGTTTGATTTCAGAATCAATTTATGGTGCTAGTTTGGGGCCAGCATAATTTCTCCCATATGAACCTACCCATCCAATCAGGTAATTTGTGGAGGCCTTGCCCTGCTTCAGGTGCCTCCACCATCTGAGGCTAGAAAGGGCCTTCTCAATCATGGTGCACAAACGTTGGAACTCCTTCCCCAGAGTAAGAAGTGAGGAGAGGTGGTTTGCCATTGCCTTCCTCTGCATAGCAACCCCAGTCTTCCTTGGTGGTCTCCCATCCAAGTACTAACTGTGGCCGACCCTCCTTAGCTTCCAAGCTCTGACAAGATCAGGCTAGTCAAGGCTGTTCAGACTGCTGTCTTTTATATACTTCATTTAAAATGCTGTTTTGATGTGGAAATGTTCTAATGTTTGCCACCTTGGGGATCTTATTCCAGCGGAAAGGCAGCATAGAAATAAATAATAAATATCCCCACTGAGCTCCCTCCTCTCCCCAGACTCCTCCCTACCTAGGAAGCAAATCATGCCGTGAACTTGCTGAAGCTAAGCCGTTCCCACCAGTGTCTGGATGGGAGACTGCCTGGGAACCAAATGTGCCTCATCTCCAGTGCCTGGGAACAAAGGGGGCAGAAATGTATTGTTTCTTTTGCTATCTGTTGCCGGAGATGTGCACAGGGGAAAGAAGCAAGTCAGCAGCAGGCACCCTTTCCTTGTATTATCTAGGCAGACTGTTAGATTGACATTTATTAAGACACCCTGTATGCTGCTCTTCTGCCTGCCTGTCTTGTAATTCTGATTGGCAGAAGGGTGGTCATGTTCAAATGCTTTGACTCCCATGAAACCATGTGTGGAATTGCTCTTTCCAGGAATCCGTAGCAATTTACATTTCCTTTTATTTCAAAATGGAACTTCTAGGGAATCTGTCGGTAAGCTGACTGGTTGTATGATTTGATTGTTGCTTGTTTTATGGGTGGGCAGTATTTGGAGCTATTGTCTCTAACTGCATTCATTTTAGGGCTCAATTTTTTTTGTACTTTCCTTGTAATCTGTTTCAAGAGGCCTTTTGGAGGTCAAAAGGCAAGGTAAATATTGAATAAATAAATGTTGCATGAAACTTTGCCCGAGTGCAAATTGTATTTTGCTTTTTAAGCTAAGTAGGTGTTAAGGAAGTCACCTAACTTTACAAGGGAAATGTGATTGAGGCAAAAAAAAATCACAACTGTCACTTATTTTGAAGTTGCTAATTTCGATTTTGAAGCAGTCTATTATGATTTAGTGCTCTGAAAGTCAGCTTTTTAAAAGGGTTTATCTGCTGTTTTATCTGACATATTCTGTTGCGCTCCCAAACCAGCTGTGGATGAGATGCTGAATACTGCTGCAGTTTCTAACACTTTATGTCACACCTGAGTCTTAGAAAAGAACCAGGATATTTTAATTTAGATAATAATAGAACATTTAAAAAACAACAAACTGATTTTTCCCCCATTAATGTACAGACATTGTTGCTGTAAACACTAGATATTTGAGAACGATGCATAGCTCTAGAGAATGGGGCTAGTCAGTTTTTCTACATTGTCTTACCAATCTGAATTCCGGTAAGAAGTCCTTGGTATTTTGTAGACCTTAAACATCCTTAAACACCTTGACACTGTGTTCGGTCTCTGCATAGGTTAGAATTCTCTACCTAAAACACTGATTAGCAATTTACTTTCCTTGAGAGCACAGTGTGGGCCAGTGTGTTAGCCCTCCTTCCACAATGTGACTTTCCACTTTGTTGTCAGAGCTGTTTTTGCTTTTATCTCTAGGTTAACAATGGGGCGAGGGGACCGATGGACTTCAGTCAGCCAGATCAGGCTGAGGGTCTCCAGTTCACCACCCCTTCTTGGGACTATGAATATGCCAAACTTCAGGAATACATGAGGCTTCATAGTTTTAAAAAGTGCTGTATCACCTTGGATATTTTTCATATTTATCTTTTAATATATTTGCCTATCTATGGATTTTGATTTAGGGTTGCCAGCTCCAGATTGAGAAATGCATGGAGATTTTGGAGCCTGAGGTGGGTGGGGTTTGGGGAGAGGAGGGACTTCAACAGTGTATAATGCCATAGAGTCCACTTCCCAAGGCAGCCATTTTCTCCAGGTGAATTAATCTCTGTCGCCTGGAGATCTCCAGCAACCACAAGGAAATCTGCAACCCTATTTTGATTTCATATCTTTGGAAGGATTTTCTTTGAGTAGTACAACACGTATTTCCTTGTGCTTTATTTCACAAATCAAATGTTGAGTACATTTCTACTCAGAGATTTTAGCTTTTAAGAGCTTCCAACAGCTTTAATGTTTAGGGCTGGTCAGTAAAATCAGTTTTGGCAAGGGAACTTTCTCCACTCAGTTGTCCAGTGAGTATGATATGCTTGGAGAAAATCCCAGGTGAACATTTTGCATTTTGCAACAACTTCCCCAGCCTTAGGCAGTACCAGCGTTTATCCATGTATCATTCTTTTGCACAGTAGTTTCTCTGTTCATGGCCACCTGTGAATAGAACGTGACATCTAAAACGGCACTGTGAGCCATGCTGTAGACTTTGGGGAAACATGCTTGCTCGTATAATAATATAAGGCCGAGTAGTTCCTCCCTTCCAAAATTCTTACAGCACAGAATGATCATCCTCAAGCACAACTGCCTGCTCCTGTAGAGCTACTTTTTCTGTGGTGTTGCGAACAGTGGTTCTGTGCCACCACTCCTAGGACAGTACCCAAACGAACACCACATTTTCATGCTGGAATCTAAAGAGCTACTCCAAACACACTCAGAGGCTTGTTTGAGCTACTTTAGTTTAGTTGTGAGTTATTTTAGCTTAGTTGAAAAGCAGATGTCCAGGCTTGTCACAACTGCTTTGGAAACTCACTCTGGCCTCAAAATCAATAAGAAGGGCTGTGGCTAAGCAGCAGAGCATCTGCTTGGCATGGAGAAGGTCTCAGGTTCAATCCCTGGCATTTCCAGTGGAAAAGAACAGGCAGCAGGAGATGTGAAAGACCTCTGCCTGAGATCCTGGAGAGCTGCTGCCAGTCTGAGTAGACAATAGTGACCTTGATGGACCAAGGGGTCTGATTCAGTGTAAGGTAGCTTCATGTGTTCGTGTGTGCATTCAATTCGCCATGCACATGCAAAGCACACATATGGTTTCACAGAATTGGTTTTGCAAACTTGGCAGTTGTTGTATAAGACCGGCAGAGAGTTCAGCATCCACCTTCTCCAAAATAGATGGTATAGATAGGGATTCTGGGGCAAGTGATGCTCTGTCTTCTTGGTGCTGGGGGGGGGTCAACAGTGGGAGGGCTTCTAATGTCCTGGCCCCACTGGTGGACCTCCTGATGGCACCTGGTATTTCTGGCCACTGTGTGACAGAGTGTTGGACTGGATTGGCCTTTGGCCTGATCCAACACTGGCGTCTCTTATGTTCTTAAAAGCAGGCCGTTGAATTGGGTGGCACTCTAATACTTGGGTACATAGTTTTGATAAAGAGCTTCCTCAACATAATTGGAGAGAACGGTCATTTAATTTTTTTTTTTTAAGTAAAGAAAACGGTATAGCCAGAGCAGAAACAGTCATTTTCTTAATAGGGTCTTTTAGTTAGGGCATTGTGAAGCAGATTTAGTAGCATAGGGTAAGAAGAGCTCCTGCTACAACTTTAGGTCCTTCGTTAAGTGCAGTCAAGCCAATTCAGTTTAGATGGAAAACTGTACACAAGTACTTGAAAAATAAGCCTATAAAAGCTAATGCAGAAATAAAACTAGGGTCTTTTAATGTGCTAGGACAGTTTGGTTGCTGTAGATTAAGGGATTGGCAGTTTCTGTATGATTTGGAGGCATGTTTATAGGCATGGAAGTGGGGGCATTGGCTATAGTTCTGCCAGCAAAGGAAGACTGTTAAGTGCGTAATGCTGAATTCTAACTGTGTTCACCTCTTACCTCTATGTTGCCTTTTCCAGCCAAGCACTGTTCTCCCAGCTGAGTTGTTTAAAGTAAACTTGGAGAGAGAAACCTCTGTGAGATGAACCACAGACAGATAGCAGGCTTTGCGTTCCTCCGCCTTGCCCCATTTTTATTTTCAACATCAGTTGTACCCACCACTTCTCTTTCTAAACATTTGAGGTTTAAACCTGTGGAATGGCTTTACTCTCATCTCTTTTTACCGTAAGATCAGAGTTAGGTGTTCAGCTGTAGACCTGTGTCTGGGAACATGGATTACTGTTACACACCTGCAAAGTGGAACATGAGGGAATGTTTTGCCATGGAGGACTGGTTTGAGGACCACTAAAGACTCTTAGCCCTTTAATTGCTTGATGCTTCCCCATGCCATTCCCTTTCCCCAACTTTGATTCCAGACCCAGGTTTGCCAAGGGGAGAGGGGATGAGGCACTGTAGGGCAAAGTGGCAAGCCAGACAGATGGTTAAGCACCCTCCATCCTACCTGTTGTTCCTTCCCCCACTCACCAGACAAGTAATAGGGGGGGGGGGGAATCGATATGAGATGCTAAACAGAGCAAGAACAAAAAGAAACTTTTCTGGCTTTTTCTAAATATGACATAATTAAAAGAATTAAAGCTCTCATTCTAAGATGGACCTAGTTGTTTAGCTCCTGTTTAATGACTGATATTGTAAAGAAAAATACCTTTCCTACAGTAAACATTGTCAGGGGGCAGATGATAAATGGGTTGACAGCTCCCCTGGCAATTGACCTTACCTACCTTGGGAGGTTTGCCTCTTGCTTGGCTGTGCAATTAGGTAGGGGTATAAAGTACTTCCCTTGAATCACTGCTTGGGCCACCAAAGTATTGGATAGCCTTACTACTGGGTTGTGACTCACAGAATGTGATATGCTTCTGTGCTCCTAGTCTATAATCAGGTAAGCATGGGAGAGTAACTGAAGACGTGAGGCAGTCCCTGTTAAGACAACAACAACAAAATCTATTCTGTAGAAAAATTGAGATAATTTTGCAAATTTGGTGTAGATGTTTATAGTTATCTCTGTTTTTGTAAGGAATACATTTTTTGTCGTTGCGTTAACAGAGAATGCTTCACATGTCGAAGGCAGTTTAAATACTGAAGGCACGTGGCATACTTCTGAAGTTTCTCATCAATTTATGCAATGGGGAAATATCATTCATACATTCTTGTCTGGAGGTGTAGATGTTTTTCATGTACCTCTTCCGAGGTATGCCTTTTGTTTATCTGATGAATATCTGGTTTCCGTTTGAAAACCACCCTATATGGTATAGGAGCCGATGTCCTGTTCATGTGGAATGCAAATGAAATGTGCAGCCTGGGACTGTAATTCTTTGGGGGCGAAGTTTGAAGTGTTGGGTATATGGGAGCCTAAGTGGTGAGCTATGCTACCTCTAAGCTGTAGAGTCTTGT
The DNA here is from genome assembly GCF_001447785.1 of Gekko japonicus. NCBI lineage: Eukaryota > Metazoa > Chordata > Lepidosauria > Squamata > Gekkonidae > Gekko > Gekko japonicus. The sequence continues at coordinate 212,769 of NW_015161409.1, forward strand.
GAGCGAAAATTCTACTTTGTGAGCTATGTGCATTAAAGTTGTGAGTGAGCAGTAGACAAAAATATGCAAGCTGGAGGCTAAAAAACTGTGAGCTAGCTCACCCTAACTCAGCTTAGAGGGAACACTGGTGGTGAGCAAAATAGAATCTGAGTATATTTCTTAATATATATGGCACAGAAGATGAAGCAACTGTCTTAATTTGATGGAGTTTGAGTAGCATTGTAACAGTCTTAACTCCTTATCACAAGCTAGGTTTTTTCCATCTTTGAGTTCAAGTTTTAAAGGCCACGTGCTTCAGTCCTGGGAGAAGAGCCACCTATCAGATCTTTGAGCCGTACACTTAAATGCACGCAAGCATTATGTGAGAGCAGGCAATGATGCAGATCTTGCTACCAAATCCAGTGTCCCTACTTTAAAAGATATATTATCTAGCTGTTAAGTTATTGTTTTTTAAAGGATCTGGTTACGCAGTTAAAGTTCTCTATATTGGCTCACGCTTTTGTCTTAGCTCAACTCTGTTAGGCACTGAACCAATACATTTCTAGTTGCCCAGGCTTTTAACAAAGGGATTCCATCTTTTGTAGCTGCCTCGCGATCAGTTCCTATCCTGCAGACTGTTTTATCAAAGTCAATTCGGACTGCTCTGTTTTAAGCACTTTTATACTCGGGCTTGTTTTTATTAGCTGCTTTTAGTCATATTGATTTTTTTTTCATTCTTATTGATACAATTTGGTTTTTTAAATTGTTTTGATTAGTTTATTTGTGAGCTGCCTAGAGTAGGTTTGGAAGGCAGCATACAAATTTTCCTTTGCACTTTAAATGTTCAATGGACTCTTAACCCTTCTCTGGCTGCTCTGAGGAGACTGGAATCACATGAAGCTTGATGCTTAATCAGCAGCTCAGTTCATGCTCTTCTAATTTTTCTTTTTTCCTTGTATTTTGCTTTTTAGTTCCTCCCGGGGTGATACAAAATGGAGCTCGCATTCTGAGTCGAGGAATCTTCCCCGGAGTTAGACCACTGCCAATAAACCCTATCGGAAGCATGGCTGCTGCAGTAAGGTAAGGACACAGGACACTCGCTGGCTGCTCTAAAACAAGCGCTGCTTCTCTGCATCTTCCAGCCATTTCCATGCAGCTCCCTACATAGTTTCCACTCACTTCGTGTGGTAATGGCCACTGTGGTAGCCAAGGTGGTGAGAGCTTGACAACTCCGGTAAAGAATTGCAACAGTTATTGCAAACTGGTGAATATATATTTAAAAATTGCTTTTCTTTTCAATAAAACCAGTACTCTGGCCATGCTTAGTGCATGAAAGAAACAGCCTCTCATCTTTACAAACATTAGTATAAAATATTTTCCAACAAACAAACATATCCAATCCATCTGTGTATATGTATTTTGTCGCAGGATAGTTTGAGCAGTGGATCTTGCAGGCTGCCTACCCCAAAGCAGTTGCTACTCCTTGTAAAAGGCATCAGACAAGGCTGGAGTTATGGCTTTCACTGAGTGAAAAGTCATGTCTTGAGTTCGGGTCCTGTGTTTGTCATTCCATGAAATGCTTTCACAAGGAATGCAGCCATATGGACCATTGGATCACAAGAATATTTATATACAAATAATTACTACTGTGCTCGCAATGTATGAGGTCTAGCTAAGCATTCGATCAACGTGCTTAAATATACTTTGTTGCTGCATTATATCTCCCAGTTTCCTCCTGTTTAAGCCATTTGGACTGTTTTCTTTTCACATGATAATTGAATGACTGAATTGCATTGTTTCTCGGTTTCTGTACTCCCTGACTTGGCTGCTGGCCATGGAGCCAATTAGTAAGTGATCTTGCGCAGTTGTTTCATCTTTGGGTGTCCAAAACAAGGTGCAGAAGAATGGGAATTGTAAATAGCTCTTTTGTTCCAGACTGATCTGTAAATGGAAATTTTTAGTCCATGAATCATCATTATCTTGCACTAACCTTGCCTTGACGGTACATGGTTTTTTACAACAGCTCTTATTTTTATATTATTTGTCATTGTTATCCCCCCCCCTTTTTTTCTTCTTCAATTTTATTAGGAAACGCAAACATTATTTCCATATTACAAAAGCTTATTTTCAGCCATGGTAGATTCTGGGAAACCAACATGAGAAATCAGTTTGATAGTGCAACAGGATGAGTTTATGGTCATATGAAATTAGGGCTGCCAGGTCCCCCGGGAGGGTGGAGGTTCCCCCGCTAAAAGGGCCCCTAATCCGTCGGTCCAGATCCAGCCAGCGGGGGGAACCCCACCCCCAAAGTGGCCAGATTGGGCCGACATGCTCGGTGTGATGATGTCGCCCAGAAGTGCATACCATAGAGTTTTCAGGGTGATTGCTAGACCGTTGCCCGGCAATGTGCCCAGTGTGATGACGTCACTTCCAGTTGATGTAGTTGTGGCTCGCACGCGCTATGCATGTGCACAAATATCCCGGAATGGGATCACCGCTCCCCCGCTGCAGCTGGTAAGTCACTTGGCAACCCTATATGAAATGCCTCTGTGAGTCAACTGGAAAATTGCAGAATTATTTGGTAGAAGATATACACCTCCTGAGTGGTGAAATTAAGCTTTCAACCACAAGAAAAACACTAATCCACTGTTAAGGCTCTTATATGTCACCAGTTGTTTCATTGTGGCTTGCTGAAGGAGGCCTTCCCATTTGATCGTGCCCGTTTCTTTTTTCACTGAAGAATTTCACATGATTCTTCTACGGTGAGGGACCATATATTTGACATATTTCCCACATCCTTCTCTATCATCACCACCTCTGTTTGTAAAGATGATAGCAATTTAAGGAGCCATGACAATAATAAATACCCACAGAATAATTACAGAAATTTTTCTCTCCATAATGATTGTCCTCGGTGAGATTTGTGCTCATAGGCCTGTCCTTCATAAATGAAAAAAAGGAAATGTGCATCTTTCAGATCAATCTTGCTCTTTCCTACTTGTAGCATTAGAATATGCATACAATAGCACAGTGACTATCTGTGTCCATGCATGTTTCTAGAAATCCTCCTCTGGAAATGCACTAAAGCTTGTAGTGACACAATGGGTGCAGGTGGAACAATGTGCAGCAACTTCGTTTTTGTTCTAGTAAGGGGAGTGGGTTAGTGGTGATCCTGTAAAAACTGGTAGTTTGTTCCAGTTTTATTTAAGGGTTTAAGACTGTGGGTTAGCTATTAGGTTTTTCCCCCACTGGCCAAAGAAGTAGTAATAATAAGCTAGGCCTCCTACTTCCACCTGCTAAAGTGTCTTCTTAGCAAGCCCCTTTATCTCAGCAGTGCTCCTTCTGTGTTTCTATTTCATATCTTGGCATCAGGGAAACTGATTTGCCTTAGGGTCATGCCCACTGTAGGGCCTTCCCTTTTTTTTGCCATCAAGTTGCAGATGGTTTATGGTGACCCTTGGTGGGGTTTTCAAGGCAAGAGATGTTCAGAGGTGGTTTGCCATTGCCTGCCTCAGCATAGCAACCCTGGTATTTCCTGGTGATCTCCTATCCAAATACTGGCCAAAGCCAACCCTGCTTAGCTTCCAACATCTGACAACATGGGGCTAGCCTGGGCTATACAGGGCAGGGCAGGGCCTTCCATACGATGTCACTATCCCTAATGGAGCATAATCTCATAAATGAGCAAAACCAAGATGTAAAGAGTGTTGTCCTCATTTCATATGCTTCTCCCCCCACACCTCCATTTGCACTTTGCAGCTAAGTAAAATTAACTGTTGCAGCCCATAGAGTAGGGTACCAGACCTATGCTGGTCTTGGTGCTCGCCACCTGTGAGGGACTGGAGCTTGCTGAACAGCAAATCCAGAAAGTATTTTTTATAAGTCTTGGTAATAAAAATGCCCTTTTTGGGTAATCAGAAGTATTTCTCTGATTTGTGACATGCATTTTACGGATGGGAATATAATGTGTGAAAAGTATATATCATGATGTTACAGGGCCTCTTTTAATTAACAGCACTCTGCTATTAATGCTACAGCTGTTCTGATTATAGACAAAACACTGTTTTATTAACAGATCATTACACAGCCCGTACTTGCTGTGGTGGTGTGCATGTATAATTATGATTTTAAATCCCTCCTGTAAATATTCCTGCCAATAGTAGCAAGAGCATTGATTTTTAATCTTTGACCCTCTGGGATAGGACCTGATTATGTGAGGGAATATTGCTTAACCTTAATTTACTCCCTTAGTACCAGTGGTGTCTGAGAAACGTTTCTCCTTCTTTGAACTGGAAACTCCCCGTATCTTCGCACAGAAGTGTTTAAGGGAAAAATACTGAGTTCCAGGACATTGCTTTTTTGTTTTTTTAAAGTCCTATTTCCTCTGTCTCCCAGCAGGCTAAAGCTGCTGCAGTCCTTTTGGAGGATAGACAAATTAGCAAAAAAAAAATAAAAAAAAAATTATCACATCTTCATGAAAAATCATTCCAGAGGGGCAGCCATGTAAAATGTTGCAGCAAAATAAAACAGATGTATCTGAAGACTCACAAAAGCTTTTACTACAATAAATTTTGTTAACGTGCACCTAGACTTCTGTTTTGTTATGCACTTGTGCGTAATATTTTTATACTTTTTAAGATTTATACTTCTAAATCCCGTAAATATGCCAATTAGTATAATTTTATATGCTAACGAAGTTACAAATTATGAATATTATGTTGTTAAATCAGTAAAATAAGTTTAGGATTTTCCAGTTTATCCCAGTGTTTCAGTGGGGCCTCCTCCCCCCCGGCTTCAATTTACAGAAACTTTACATCTCTACTGCTCCACTGTGTGTCCCAATGTCTCCTGTCTAAGAATCTGACAGTCTCAGGCTCTGTTTCAGTCACATTCTGGCTAAATCTGCACGTTTGGGCCTAGCAATACAAGCATTAGTAGCAGTTGTCAAGCAGAAATAGTGGATGATCTAAAGCCATTGGTATTGATTAGGTGGCTTTCTTACATTCCTCTGTGGGTCTTCTCTACATCCTCTGTGGGTCTTCTCTACATCTTACCTTCACAGTCCTAACTCATTTTTGTGCTGTAGAAGCAGCAGTCTTCAAGTGGTTGAAATTTACACAAGGCAGCACAGTTACCTCTAAGCTGCGCTAGGGTGTGCTAGCGCGTCTGTTTTTAGCCCTCAGCACACAGCCTTTTGCCTCAGCGCAGGGCGACGGAACTGGCCTGTCCAGGCCAGGGCTGTTATCCCTGTTTGGAGAAGCAGCTGCAGTAGCTGAAGCTCCACACAGTACTCGGGCTCACAGGAGGGGAGGGCTGAGGATAAGGAAGGGAGGGAAAAACAAAACAAACCTTCCCTCCTTTCTTAGGTGCCCATCCAAGAAGCCACTGACTGGGTGTGGTAGCACGTCCCTCTCTTTCCCTTACTCCTGAGTAAATAGGCATTGGATCAGGCTGTGCACACACACTTATTAAGGCTAAAGTTGGGGCCAGCTCACCTATTTCCTTTTTGTAGGCGCTGCAGAGGAGCTTGCAGAGGGGCAGGGGGTGGATTTATCCCCCTCCCTGATTTTGAAAGCAAATAAATGCTTCCTCCTCTGCTCAGCCCCGCCGTCTGCAGCATTTCTCCCTTCTCCCAATGTCATAAAAATCCCCAGAGGTTGGTGTAGAGCGCTGGAGCCAGGGGCTTGCTGCAAGCCAGCACTTAACTGCAAGAATAACCTCCAGCTTCTCTGCTGGAGATGCATTCAGCATCCCCCCCCTTCCCCTTGAGTTCCAGAGCTGCATCCCCTGGCTGATTACTTACCCTGCTTGCCCTGTGGCCTCTTGGGACTCCCAGAATGGGAGCTATAGTCCTAAGTCCCTTTGCTATGGTTGTCATAAGGCTGGCTGAGAACGACAACTCCCAGGGTGTGATGTGAGGTGTCAGAGCTTTGCTGCTCCTGCCTGGGATTTCCTCTCCCTCCCTTTACCCCACTCCTTGTCTTTTCTCTTTTTGATTGATTGGGGCCGATGCACAGATAGCAGAGAGGGCAGCTTCTCCTTGGATCTGCAGCTGTGGATGAGGGTTGACAGCTCCAGTTTGGGAAATTCCTGGAGATTTGGGGCATGGAGCCTGGGGGCCGCCAGGGTTTGGGGAGGGGAGGAGATTCACCAGGGATGCGAAGCCATTAAATCTGCCTGCAAAGCAGCCATTCCATCCGGGGGAACTGATCTCTGTCTTCTGGAGATCAGCTGTAATTCTGGGAGATCTCCAGGCCCCACCTGGAGGTTGGCAGCCTTCAGCTTATCACAGTAAAGAACATTCAGCCATTGAATGCTGGGATGGGGAAGTCTGTTACCCTATTTATTTTTATTTTATTAGACTTATATCCCGCCCTCCCCCACATTGTAGGCTCAAGGCGGGTACCAACATATAGGTCTGCAATTAATGCAGACTACAATTAAAACATTTTACAATAATCCATCAAAATCAATAGAACCACCAGCATTAAATCAATAGAATCACCAGCATTAAAACAACAACGTGCCTCAACAGATGATAGTGTGGTCCAAATCGGGCTTCCAGGATCTGTGGTCATTGAAGGGGAGGCCAAATGAAAGTGGATGCCTGTTGCCTCAACTAAAGGCCTGGCAGAAGAGCTCCAACTCGCAGGCCCTGCGGAGCTGCAGTAGGTCCTGCAGGGCCCCAATCTCATAAGGTAGCTCATTCCACCAGGCAGTTGAGGCAGGTTGGACATCCCTAGGGCCAGGGACTACCAGGAGGTGTTGGTTTGTAGAATGCAATCTTCTACGGGGCTCATATGAGGAGAGGCGGTCTCAAAGATATACAGGCCCTATAGGACTTTAAAGGTAAGCACCAACACCTTGGAACACATCTGGTATTCGATAGGCAGCCAGTGCAAGTCACGCAGCACCAGGCAGATATGTGCCCACACAGGCAGCGACATCAACACCCACACCGCTGCGTTCTGCGCTAACACCAACGGGGCCCCGTCAAAGGCTGGGAGCCCAATACCCAATCCCAGTCCCCCACGACCCAGGTGCAGGACCTCCGTCTTCGATGGATTCAGTTTCAGTCTGCTCTGCTGTAATCATCTAGCCACGACTTGTAACGCCCTGTCCAGATGTTCAGGGGCAGAGTCTGAGCAGCCATTGCATCAGTAGATAGAGCTGGGTGTCGTCCACATATTGTTGATGTATCGCAATGGGGGGGGCATAAAACTTGAATTGGTTTCTCTTCAGGCAGGGAGGATGACTTGATGACCACAACAAAAGCCCCTCTACATATTTTAGGAATGTATATATTGTGGAATGGCAGCATAGAAATGTTTTAAATAAATAAAATTTGGCAGATTTTTCATTCAGATAGTATGTTGGCAGCTGTTGGCTAACTCTCCACATTGAAACATGTTTTGTGAAGAAACTCTCTCCATATATTACTCTCAATAAGTTACATTTATGAATAATATAGGTACTTATTACCATACTTGGTGGAGATGTGAAAAAATATGTAGCTTTTGGAAAATGGTTAAAAACCTGATAAAAGAGTTAACAGACATAGAATTGCAAAACCGTCCCGAAACGTTTCTTTTGAACATGATACCAGATAGATTGAGCAAGGACGATCACTGTGTTATTTTATATATTCTCACAGTAAGCAGAATCCTTGTAGCCAAGAATTGGAAAACTGATACATTACCCAGAAAAGATGAGATAGTCGAGAAAATCCTGGAAATAGCCGAAGCGGACAAATTAAATCAAATATTAGTAGGGAGAGATGACAAAATTTTTCAAGAAAAGATGGAACAAGGTAGATAAATGGATGGAAAAAAATGTATAAAGTACACTCAAAAGATTGTTATGTAAAACTGAACTTCTTTTTTTTGTTTGTTTTTTGTAACGGAAAATACATAAATAAAACTTAAAAAAAAAGTTACATTTTATGTATAGTAAAGGTAAAGGTTCCCTTGCTCAAAAGCCAGTTGAATCCGACTCTAGGGTTGCGGTGTTCATCTCCGTTTCAAAGCCGAAGAGCCAGCACTGTCCGAAGACATTTTCGTGGTCATGTGGCCGGCATGACTAAACACTAAGGCGCACAGAACACTGTTACCTTCCCACCGAAGTGGTACCTATTTATCTACTTGCAATTTCTTGCTTTCAAACTGCTAGATTGGCAGGAGCTGGGACCAGAGACGGGAGCTCACTCCGTCATGCGGCACACTCGGGTCTCGAACTGCTGAACTACCAACCTTCCACAGCCTGCAGTTCAGCGTCTTAACCACTTGAGCCACCGCAGCTCCCCATTTGTGTATAGATGATCATAAAAACCCATGACTTCCATTCCCCAAAAATAAATTCTTGTTGTATTAAATCTCTGTTCTCCTTCTTAGTATTTAGAGTGGACAAGGTTATAACCACATTTGACCAAAGCAAGGGAGAGGGTGCCTCAGAAACACCATCATCTTTTTACCTCACTTGCTGGCCTGTACATAAATATTTCTCTGGCCTCTTTGTATGCAGTGCTTGGTGTGCGGGTCAGGGAAGTGCGGGGTAGGAGGTTGCCCTCAAGCATTCCTAAAAATGTTATGTGCTGCCATCAAGTGGCACTGTATTGAATGGGGCTTTTCCCACCCGCTCCTCTCCTCCCCCCCCCCCCCCCCCCCCCGATAGTCCTTATTGAAATGCAGAATCCGTATGTGTGTCATAATGTTTTTCAGCGGTATTCTTCAGTGGAGAAAGTACCAGGTGGCAAAATATATTTTTCTAGAATCTAGTAGGAGCAGGCAATCTGGAAGTGGAAACCACTGGTGTAAAGAATGCTGTGGACATTCAGCACCTGAGTGCGTTCTACATAACACTTTGTTAGCTCTGTCAAGCCAGGCGCTCTGTTTTCCCGTCCTGATGGTTTAACAGCTGAAGCTTGCCACTGGCACTCTTAATCTGATAAACACAGGAGGTGGCGGGATGGACCTCTGGGACTGCGGCAGAAGGCAAGCAACATCCTGCTGCTCTATCCATTGCTTGTATCAGCTGAGCTGGTCTGTCCTTTGCCTGTTATCACTTGTAAAAATGCAATTGAAATGCTTCACTCCAAAGTGGAAAAAAGAGAATATCGTTTTAGATGTAAGGAAGTGGGGTGACCTTTTTTTAAAAAAAGATACTCAATCTGTTAAATATGGTCAAATAAAAACACGCAAAGTAGGTTTGGGAAGCTCAATATGCTTTGTTTGCAAAGAGTCTTCCACACTCTGTGATTTCCCACCTATTGTGTTCAGTGTTTATTTCCTTGAAGCAAGACTGTTACTGCTGGCTTCATGCTAAGATTCAGCGGCATGTGCTCTTGACTTGAGCAACTTCGCTCCAACTATGTGCTATTGGAAGTAAAGGGGGGGAAAGTCTAGTCACTTCATTTTCCCCTCTTCCCTACATTGTGACGATCTTGAGCATCTTCTTAATTTTAGCCTTAAAACGAAGAACCTGGCTCTTCACGGGCAGCGCATGCTTCTTGCTTAATGAAGTATTTTAAGGAGCTGGTTATAAATTCACCATACAACTATTTTGAATATGGATGACTTCTACTCTTAAGCATTTGGCATCCTCTAATGACAACCCCTGCAGTGGTGGCACCATCCCAGAGTGAATGGAGCTTGCTTGCTGCACAATCATGAATGACATTGCATTTAGCTATTAATAATTGAAAGAGCTTTGTCTTTGTCTTCTTTCCCCTGCTGGGTTCTGCATATAATTTATGGACCATAAACCACCTCCTAATGCCCAAGAAAATTAAATTTTCTTGAGTAAAAAAAGATAGGAGTAAGGATTTTGTGCTATTTTTAAATGTTTGTATTCCTCTTTGAGGAAATATTCTCAATAACAGAATGAAGGTTTGGTAATGTTTCAATCTTGCCCATATTTCTTAATCTTGTTTTAACTGCTTAGCATTTTTTGAAGATAGATACATTATATATATCTTGCTATGTTGCGCTTCGGAAAATGCATAGGATTAAAAAAACATTCAGGGTACAGTTTGAGACCATCTGCTCAGAGTACTTTACATTTTAGTGTTCTTTTCTTCTGTAATTAAAAAAAAACAGTTTTTTTTCAGGAATGGCAATGTCTCATTCCTAAAATTTGTCGGAGGTGCTGAAGTTCTAGTCATCCCATATCTGGAATAGTTTCCTCATTCATTCAGGTGGAGAGATCCATGAATACTTTATTTTGTTTGTACCTGAGACACATGGATTCCTGGATTATTTGGCAGACCAAATATATCAACATCATACTGTTACTATTTATGAAGAAGAAGAAGAAGAGATTGGATTTATTCCCCTCCCCACAACAGACACCCTGTGAGGTGGGTGGGGCTGAGAGAGCTCTGACCCAAACTGCTCTTTTTCAAGGACAGCTGTGCCAGAGCTTGTGACTGACCCAAGGTCACATCAGCAGGTGCAAGTGGAGGAGTGAGGAATCAAACCCAGTTCTCCCAGATTAGAGTCCGCACACTTAACCACTACACCAGACTGGCTCTCTGCACTATCCTAATGTAGCGCTCTCTACATTATCCTAATGTAACGCAAGAAATACCCTAATGAAATTTAATGAGCTCTGGGCCATTTGTGTGTGTGTAGGGGGAGGTTGTGCCATCTAGTCACAGACTACTCACGGGGGGCTCTGTGGGGTTTTCAAGGCAAGACACGTTCAGAGGTGGTTTGCCATTGCCTGCCTCTGCATAGCAAACCTGGATTTTCTTGGCATTCTACCATTCAAATATAGACCGGGGCTGACTCTGCTTAGCTTCTGAGATCTGATTAGATTGGACTAGCCCAGGTTATCCAGGTCAGGGCCAATTACCAGGCATCAAAACTAAAGCAAAGAAAACAGATGTTTCACACACCATTGGAATATTTTATTTCATTGTAAACCACCCAGAGATAGTGGGTTTTGTTTTGGCAAGCAGTGTATAAATTTGGGTGACCAGTTAAACTGTGGGATGCATTGCTTTCAGATGGTTAAGAGGTTTTGAGGCAGACTCAGCATGGGTTCTGTAAGGGAAGATCTTGTCTCACTAACCTGTTAATGTTCTTTGAGGGGGTGAACAAACATGTGGACAAGGGGGATCTATTGTTTACCTTTACTTCCAGAAAGCTTTTGATAAAGTTCCTCATCAAAGGCTCCTAAGTAAGCTCAAAAATCATGGGATAAAAGGACAAGTCCTTTTATGGATCAAAAACTGGCTAATTAATAGAAAACAGAGAGTGAGTATAAATGGGCAGTTCTCTCAGTGGAGGGGGGTAAGCAGTGGGGTACCGCAGGGATCAGTACTTGGTCCACTGCTTTTTAACTTGTTCATTAATGATTTGGAGTTGGGAGTAAGCAGTGAAGTGGCTAAATTTGCGGATGATACGAAGTTGTTCAGGGTGGTGAAAACCAGTGAGGATTGTGAGGCACTCCAAAGGGATCTGTCAAAGATGGGCAAGTGGGCGTCAACATGGCAAATGGGGTTCAATGTGGCCAAGTGCAAGGTGATGCACATTGGAGCCAAAAATCCTAAATATAAATACACGTTGATGGGGTCTGAACTGGCAGAGACAGATCAAGAGAGAGATCTTGGAGTTGTAGTAGATAACTCACTGAAAATGTCGAGACAGTGTGTGACTGCAATAAAGAAGGCCAATGCTATGCTGGGGATTATTAGGAAGGGTATTGTAAACAGATCAGCCAATATCATAATGCCCCTATATAAATCAATGGTGAGACCTCATTTGGAATACTGTGTGCAGTTCTGGGCACCACACCTTAAAAAGGATATTATAGCTTTGGAAAAAGTGCAGAAAAGGGCAACTCGAATGATAAAAGGGTTGGAACACTTTCCCTATGAGGAAAGGTTAAGGCGCTTAGGGCTCTTTAGCTTGGAGAAACGACGACTGAGGGGTGACATGATTGAGGTTTATAAGATTATGCATGGGAAAGAGCAGGTAGAGAAAGAGGTACTTTTCTCCCTTTCTCACAATACAAGAACCCGTGGGCACTCCATGAAATTGCTGAGCGGTCGGGTTAGAACGGATAAAAGGAAGTACTTCTTCACCCAAAGAGTGATTAACACATGGAATTCACTGCCACAGGAAGTGGTGGGTGCTACAAGCATGGACGGCTTCAAAAGGGAATTAGATAAGCATATGGAGCAGAGGTCCATCAGTGGCTATTAGCCACAAGGTATAGATAGGGACTCTGGGGCAAGTGATGCTCTGTCATCTTGGTGCTTGGGGGGGGGGTCAACAGTGGGATGGCTTCTAATGTCCTGGCCCCACTGGTGGACCTCCTGATGGCACTGGTATTTCTGGCCACTGTGTGATACAGAGTGTTGGAGTGGATGGGCCTTTGGCCTGATCCAACATTGGCATCCCTTATGTTCTTATGTTCTTAAAACAGTTACTGTAAAAAAAAAAAAAAGGATCACATCAGAGTTCATGTAGAACAGGGGTAGGTGACGCTGGTGAAGTGTAAGGATGGTGAATGCTGACCCTGAAACCTTGCTTCTCTGTCTTACTCTCCCTACACATACACAATGTAGAGCATAATTCTCCCAATGCCATGTACATGTGTGTGTGTGTGATGTGCTATCAAGTCACTTATGATTCATGGCGACCCTCTGAATTAATGACCTCCAAAATGTCCTGTCATTAACATCCTTGCTCGGGTCTTGCAAACTGAAGGCCATGCATATAGATTAAACCTTTTTTATCCTCATGGTAATATTGGGGATTGAGAATTTAATGTCTGGGATAGAATATGTAGTAATCACTCTTCACCCACATCACCTCTGGCTCCACTAGTATGAGAGCTGAGATGTGTGCTGTCTCTGAGTTTGATAAATGTCCGATAGCAGGAGGAAAGGGAGCTGGGGCAATATAAAGACTTGATACAAAAAACCCAAGGTGGTAACATTTGAGGTAATCACAAGTGACGGTAATACAAAATTACAGTCTTCCAGTATCCATACATCAAAAGCTTCTTGATAGCAGTTTTAGATAAAGATGGATTATTCAGAGAACTCACAAATTTGGAAAATGTACCGGTTGAGGGTGCAAGCTAATAGAAAGTTTGAGAGAATTCACAAAGATTCCTCAAATTGTATTCTGTAAATTGTATTCTGTTGTATTAGATAGTTTCAAAGTACCAAAAGCCTTGTAAGAAAGTGGTCTAAAGCTTTGGGATATAGACTAAATATTCACATGTGGAAGTTTGTAACTTCATTGGGTTCATCATTCTCAGTTAGTGTATTTCAAGATAATATGATAAAAGTAATACATCAGTGGCAGTCTTGCCCTGAAGTTTAGCAAACGGGTATCACTATCAGGAACAAAGATGTTGGTTTTGTGCTGCTGAAACCTGATTTTTTTTCCACTGTCCCCATGCCCAGGATTTTTGGGATGTGGTTTCTGTTGTATTTTTTGGGCTGTTTCTGGACCTGGGCCTCTTGTTGGATAAACAGGTGGCGGCACTGGTCCTGGGTAGGAAAGATCTTGTTACTGTTGTGTATGCCCTGGTAACGTCTATTTATTTTATTTATTTAGACATTTATACACTGTCACTTCAGAGTCCTGCTCAAGGTGATTTACAGTTAAAAACCACAATATAAAAGCAAGTAATCTAAATTAGATTACTACCATGTGCTAATGGGGATGCCCTTGAAGACTGCCAAGAAGCTATGGTTGATACAGAATGCTATGGCCATGTTGATTGGAGTGGGCTGTAGAGACTGTATACCCCTAGTCAGTTTGGTGTAGTGGTTAAGTGTGCGGACTCTAATCTGGGAGAACTGGGTTTGATTCCCCACTCCTCCACTTGCACCTGCTGATGTGACCTTGGGTCAGTCACAAGCTCTGGCGCAGCTGTTCCTGAAAGAGCAGTTTGTGTCAGAGTTCTCTCAGCCCCACCTACCTCATAGGGTGTCTGTTGTAGGGAGAGGAAGGGAAAGGAGTTTGTAAGCCGCTCTGAGACTCCAAGTGAAGGGCGGGGTATAAACCCAATCTCTTCTTCTTCTTCTTCCATCTCCACTTGCTTCCAGTTTGCTTCTGGGCTTAATTTAGGGTGCTGGTATTGAGCTTTAAAGCCCTGTATGGTGTGGGGGGTGGGGGGTTAAGAGAATTCTCTCACTGGGGTACACATGGCAGTTGATCCCCACCCTCTCATCATTTAGATGTTGAGCCTCTTTGGCTGTTGCTTGCCATCTGTGTCATCTTATATAGGACTTCTCCCTCTTCTTTCTCTTACCTGGTTTGGAGCTGTAGCAAGTTAACCTTTTTGAAGTTAGATCTGTTCACAATAAGTTAAATGTACCTACATGAATATGTCATGTAAGAGGTGCTTCTATTTTTGTAATTTGTTTGAACAGCATTTTTTCCTTAACTGGGAAATGTACAGGATCAAGGATACTGCATATAGCTAATGTGCTTTCAAGTCAATTGATTTTTTTTTACATTTAACCCAATAGGTTATGAGCTCAATTTGCTTCTGGGCTCAATCCAGGGTGCTGATATTGACCTTTAAAAGCCCTGTATGGTTTGGGGGCAGCATACCTTACCCCATATGAATTTACCATCCTATCAGGTCATTTTTGGAGGTGCCTCCACCATCTAAGGTGGGACAGGTCACAACCTGAGACAGGACCTTCATGGTCATCACCAAAACTTTGGAACTACCTCCCCAGGGAGATTCATCTGTCTCCCTCTCTCTATTGTAGTCTTCCACCAGTTTTGCATTCCCCCAGTAACTCTTATTGGCCATCCTCCCTGATTGTATTTGTTACTTATGTTTATATATTTATGTTTTTATTGAATTGTTTAAATATTTTATATATACTCTATTGTACGTTTGATTTTAATGTCTTAAATGTTGTAATGGTTTGAAGTTCACTGTCTTAGGGGACCCAATTTGGGTGGAAAGGCAGCACAGAAGTGTTTTAAAATAAATATTACTGACAGGCATAGGCATGTTGAGTCCACATATCCCAGAGATTTTTCCTCTCAACTGTGTAATCTCTTTTCTGTGAGATAAGCAAGTAGTGTAGGATATGATAACTGCTGCTAGACTTGTCTTTGTTAAGGTTTGGAAGAAAAAAATAGCCCGAAGAAGGGTTGGGGATAGTGAAGGATTTCTTTGGTTTCTTTACACGTGGCTTTTCAAAGGATTCAGATGCTTGTAAATGGGAAAAGGTTTTGAAGGATAGGATTAATTAAATGGATTCTATGTAAACTTTCAGATTGATTTCTCGTTCATTTTCTTTTTCTATGATTATATCTCTCACATGAAGTTTAAATTAAAAATAATTTGTAAATTACAGAAACCGTAAATTACAAAGGCAAGGGATTACACCAGTAGTATCATAAAAACAATCAAAACTAAATGTTTTAGTAAATTAAAAAAGAAATTGTGTTGTTCTGAACCAGATTGGTCCATCTATCCCAGTATGGTCTATCTTGACTGACAGTCTTTGGTAAGGAACAATCTTTCCCCCAAACGGCTGTCTGAGATCCTTTGCCCCCATACCTTGGAATGAAGACATGAGGCGCAAGTCATGGGTTAAGCTGGGTTTCATTACAACTTATTTGCAGCATCGCTCACCTTGGTAACCCAATTAACTCCCCACCCCACCTTCTTCAGGTCAACCAAAGCTACCCGTGAGGGCTGCTTGATTATGGGTAGCCCCCCCCCCCGGCTCAAAACTCAGCACAGCGATGCAGCCATGTAATGATCCTCATTGCCTGCATGTAATTTCTGTGCTGAGAGATCCTGAGTATCACTCCTGTCCAGTGTTCCCTCTAAGCTGAGTCGGTGTGAGCTAGCTCACAGTTTTTCAGCCTCCAGCTCACAGATTTTTGTCTTTGCTCAAGAAGGATGACTCCAGGGCCAACTAATTTATGCAGTAGCCAAATCGCTCACTCACAAATTTCATGCCAGTAGCTCACAGAGTAGAATTTTTGCTCACCAGACTCCACAGCTTAGAGGGAACATTGCTCCTGTCCCCCATGCCATGCCGCAGCTAGGGCTCAGATAATGATGCTCAGCACTGTCTCCCTGCACACCCCTGGCTGTACAGCTGCTAGATGGCTGGTTCACCTGAACTCCCTCCATCACTGGATGCCTCTCTCTGTCTCTTGGATTGTTAGTAGTCCTTGGTAATGCCTGATGCCAAATTCAAGAATGGTAGGTCAGTTCTGTAGTAGCCTAGTGCAACTATTCTACTGGTTTTGAAGGACAGTTTCAGTGATAAGATATTAAGGCTTGGAGTGGTTTCTCAAGTGTCATTGAAATGCCTTGCATTTTTATCTCTTCCATGATTAGGCATCTGGTTTAGTACACCCTGAGAATCATCAAGTGTGGCAGGAATTGAGGACACTTGTAAATCACTAGCTTTATAAAATTGGTTTAACAGAACATATTCTTCCAGGAACCTCAGTGATGAACACCGTCTTGAATCAAAGTGAATCATCAACAGATCCTTAACAATTATTTTGTATTAGTATTTTCTTCTACAGCAGCTAGAAGCCCCAGGGTGTTGTACCAGTACACAAAAGATGGTCCAACATTAATGTTTTCTGGATAAAATGAATGATAGTTTAAGAATATTGCAGACTGATGAATTCTAGGATGTTACAGTGCTTATGTAGCTAGAATCTATAAGCCCACTTGCAGGGTTGGGTGGGATATAAACTGAATGAAATAAATAAATAGTTCTACTTAGCAAATGACCACAAAATGACACCTAACAGGGTGGATCCATAGGTTTCCTTTCACTTACTGTGTAGGAAAAATACAATATAATGAATACACATTTACACTGTGTTTTACACTGTGTAAAAAAGATGCCCTCTGTTAATGCTTCTGCATAAAAGTAGTGATATTCTGCTGATGCTGTGTATAGGTGAATTTTGAGATGCAGTAATTGTCCAGTAAACTATTTACACTCTTTACTAAAATGCTTCTGGAGATGAGACATTTAGATAATTTGCCCAGGGAGTCCCTGCTCTCTTGTAAGCAGTGGGAATATACACATGGGATTTCCTATTTTATTTATTTAGCATTACATTTATATCCCGCCCTCCCCGCGGATGGGCTCAGGGCGGCTTACAAATAAGGGCAGCATGTACCAGTAAAACAATAAAATCACACATAAAAACAACCATTATAAACAATGATAAAGTGCTCAAAGATGTTATCAATTTAGTCAAATCAAGATGGTGACCTGTAACTATTCCCAAAAGCCCACATCAACTATTCCCAAAAGCCCGCATCCTATGGCACAGACAGAGCATTTCCCTTTAATAGAGTGGGAAGTTCTTCATGTCAAGGGTTTGGGTTGGCTGAATTTTCAAAGCGGTGTATTCAAAAAAATGTACCACACATACATGCTGTTAGCCAAATTGCCTTAATTTGATAATAAATGTGGGGAATTATGAGTATTAAATGGCAATAGGCATTAAATATAGGATCAGACCTGTGTATACTAGAGTCCCACTTATCCAAATTCCAGAAATAGATGCTGGTACTAGATCTTACAAAGCAGTGATTTCTTTTACTAAAGGATTATCACACATACAAACATAAAATCAAACATTCACACACATAATACAGAACTAAGAAAGCAGAGGTAATTGATAGCTGAAAGAGGGGTCAGTTATGGGGTGATACTACCTGTCCAGACATGCAGAGGTCCATGAAGAAGGGATTATGGCCTAATCCCAGAGGTTTAGGGGTGGACTGCCAGTTGGCATCAGGGCAGAGGCACACAGTCTGACGTCATGTGCCTGGACAGTTATAGACATTGGAAAACAATGCAGACCAATGGAAGGCCTTCGGGGCTGGACTCAGGTGAGAACAGTAGATTACCTGGACCAGTGATGAGTCCCGGGGTGTGTGGCATCAGGATGGGCAAGGCCTAGATGTAACCAATGACGTTCCAGAGGGGCAGAGTCAGGCTTAATAATGGCCTGGTGCTGGATGACTGTACTACTTGAATGGATTTTTTGACTATTGATGGTTCTGCCAAGGCAGTTGAATAGGTTCCCAGATACAGACAAAAGATGGGAGATGGGTTCCTGATTAGCGTCAGGAAGGATTGTTAATAATTTGAGTGTTTGATCAGTTTATCTCAGTATCCTGAGGGATGGAGCAAGGAAGGACAAAGAATTCACACATAGACATGGGGCCACACAAAAGGGCTGGGTGAGATACTGGAGATAAAAGGACTATTTGCCAGGTGGCCTCTGAATAGCCTTTAGAAATGTAGATGTTTTACCTGGTGGAACTGCCATTGTCATTCCATAAGCATATCTCTGCTTGACTTTTGGGGACTTTGGCTCAGGTAATTAGTGTGGTGCCCCTGCTGTTGGGGGCTATCCGAGAGTAAAGGCAGTGCCTCTGGCAACAATGCATGAGGGAAAGCAGTGCCTTGGATCTTGAAACTTTCCCCTGGCTCAAGGATTTCTGCCAGCAGGACATGATTTCTTCCCCTCCTGCTGCAGCCTAGAATGCCTACTGACAGGAGACCACCAGGAACTGTATTGAGAGGGTAGCTGGAGATCTACCATGTGCAGCGGAATCAGTGTATAGAAATGATTGACAGAATCCAACTTGTTGTATGGCTAATATAAGGGGTGACATATGGTGTATTGTATAAAGGGCCCATGGTGTGCATTTTCTGATTACCGTATTGGCTTATGAAGCCAGTTCCCCTTTTAAGGCGCTTGTTGCAGAGTGCTATGCCAGGAAATATCTGATTGCTGTTCTTGTTTGAAAATGTGTCTTAAAGCTTGATCTGGATCCCAGCTAAATAGCAGTTGATTGATTTATGTGGGCTTCGGTAGGCATTCAGTAGACTTCAGTGGGACTAAATAATCTCTCAGTCAAAATATTTAGCTTCACCAGTTTGTGATTTATAGTGTTCTTCAATGGTTCTGAAGATGCCTGAAGGCTTATGGAAAATTAAATAAGCCACATGTTTTCATTATAGCTGTCAACCATTTTTTTAAAACGTTATTAAATTGACCTAAATTTTAGCCAATGAGTTGATTAAATGTTTAAAACTTTTAATGGAAAATGTAAGAATTTACAGTTGTAATAACCAAAAGCGACCACAAGTTGTTAAAAAACAAAGCCACATTAATCTTTTTGTTTTTTTCATTTCCTGTTATGGTAATAACATAGCCCAAAATGATTTTGAAGAATAATATGTACAGTTCTGTTACCAGTGCCATCTGTTCCTGCTATCTCGACTTAAACCTTAATGGATGAATGTACCAGTTAAAGTTCGTTACCCTAAGAATACGCATTTATTTACCAATCTTGATTAAAATTATAGTTGTTTTAGGGCCAGAAAGATAGCGTAGCCAACTGCTGCTCTCACAAACTGTGTTCTGATTTCCCTGTTCCCAGACCAAGGAACTGTGGCTGATTCCAGGAAGACTGACTTACAGGAGGACTAGAGAAAACATATTATAAGCGCCCTAAGTGGCACTTTGCACTTGTTTGTTTTATGGGGGGGGGGGTTTTAAAATAATCTTGTTGCAGTTCGGGGGGGCATCTATATAGCAAACGATTTATAAAGTATGTACCATCTTTTGTTTCTTTCCCCCTTTTCAGGAATGGAATAGTAAACTGCCGGATGCGGACAGAGAGTGAACAGTCCTGTGGCTCTCCAGTGGTTAGTGGTGACCCAAAGGAGGATCACAACTATAGCAGTGCCAAATCTTCCAACCCCAGGAGCACATCGCCTGCTAGTGACTCAATTTCCTCTTCCTCTGCGGACGACCATTACGAATTTGTTACGAAAGGTAGCCGGGATGGTAGTGAGGGCAGCGAAGTCAGCTCCCACAGCCACGAGAGCCATAGTGAAGCAGAGGAGGAGGACAAAAGGCAAAGCCGGAAAGAGACCAAGGATTCTTTAGCTGACAGCGGGTACGCGTCTCAGCACAAGAAACGGCAGCATTTACTGAAGGCAAAAAAAGTACCAAGTGACACACTGCCTCTTAAAAAGAGACGTACAGAGAAACCCCCAGAGAGTGACGATGAGGAGATGAAGGAAGCAGCTGGATCGCTCCTGCATTTGGCAGGGATTCGGTCTTGTTTGAATAACATCACCAATCGGACGGCAAAGGGGCAGAAAGAGCAAAAGGACACCACAAAAAATGAGAACAAATCCATTGATTGAACTTATAAAACAATTTCGTTTCAGCACGTCAGGTGAATTCTAATGATTTGTGGCAATATCAACAAATATTTTCTTTGTTCAGGTTTTTTTTTCCTTTTTCTCCTTTTTTGTTTTTGTTTTTGTTTTCTTTCTTTTCTTTTTTTGAACCCTTAAGATTTTTATTTTTTAAAGGAGATTGAAGCCATAGAACTCATACTGATACTCAACTAATTTTACAAAAGCTTTTCATTACATGAAGACAAAATAACAAAAGCCAAAATTTGCCATTGCTTTCTCCAGCTTTGTCAGAAATGCATGGTTGAATACGCCGTGACATCACCAATTAATATGAGAGAGGAATAAAATTTGGCACTTGGAAAATACACCTAGAAGAAATTTGTTAATTTGGTAATCATTCAGGCCAGGCTTTTAGAATTTTTTTTTAAAAGGCCTTATGACCGGGTTTCTATGTGAATGTGACTAGAGATTTGGGGAAAGTAAGAGGCGCACATTGTCCTCAAAACCAAGTATCTTAGAGTGGCATTTGCTTGCTGTTGTGCCATAAAATCTTGGGATAGCCACTGGAGACAGCTGCTCATACAGTAATGAACTACTAGTGCTTCATGTACTGTATATGGCTCATAATGTGAAGAATTAATAACTTAAAATTGTGGAAAACTGAACTGTGTATGCAATGAGTTTCAGTGAAATAAAGAGCAAGGGGATGGGGGGAGATTAGTGATATTGTTTAATCAATTAATTGTCTTCTATATTTAAATTAAACGAATGTTTTTTTAAAAAGCCATAAGCCTGAAGATTGGCACTGCCTGCAAAAATATTATGGGAAGACAAGCTATGAGTTCTTAACTGCCTGAGTGAAAAGCAATCAAGTCTAAAGAAAAATTATGAGTAGATATATAAGGAGGATCAAAATGAGGAAACCTTTTCTGTAGGTCAAAAAGATTTGATCATGCTAGAAGGGGAAATAGACATGCTACAAAACCTGCCATTAGTATTATATTACCTTTTTTTTTTTTGAAAAAAATTGATGTGTTTGGGCAAAAAATATAGTGATTATTATTACATAGAGCTCCTTTACAGTGCCCTCAGAATGGCATACCCAGTTAATGTCATTGAGGATTCATCTGTGCAAAAATGATGATATATTTCCAGTTTTAACCAATGTAGCCAGCAGAAAATTCAGATCCACATTTGCATGGATTCCTTTCTGGGAGGACATGGGAGTATAAAACAAAACCCTTTTTTAATTCAAAGATAACAGAAGTTCTTGTAAGGTAAATAATGTATTTAGCATGAAGCATGAATTATTTTCATATAAATATAGAAAATAGAGAAAAAGGCTATGCCTCTAATTTTTAAGCCCATTGGCTTAGTTTGTTTCTTTTGGGTTTTTGTTTTGGTTTTATTTTCCTCTCCTTTTTTGT
Source organism: Gekko japonicus (assembly GCF_001447785.1). Classification (NCBI taxonomy): domain Eukaryota; kingdom Metazoa; phylum Chordata; class Lepidosauria; order Squamata; family Gekkonidae; genus Gekko; species Gekko japonicus. The sequence goes on from NW_015161409.1 coordinate 234,381, forward strand.
TTTGTTCTTTTGTTTTTTGGAAGCAGGTGTTTTAAGGTTTAACCTTTTTCAGGGACAAATACTGACTGTTGGGGAAACTTACTCTGCAATATTAAAAATAAATCTTCATGCTCGGGTAGGGCTTGGATGGTTGAATTAAATTGCCTTGTCTGCACATTCAGCCCCCTCCCCCTACTTCTCTGTTTTTTTGAACACGTTTGTCCTTTCTTTGTCTTTACATGTATTAACATTACGCAATAATTTTGAGGGCAAGGCGAGTAGTGAGTGTGTATGATAAGGCTTCCAGAGGAGATGCTTGAGTTTTGGCAAAACAACGTGCAAATTGGTTTGGGAAGACGATGACGGCACCAGTTGGCTCATCAGCAACGGGGAAATAATGGGGACATTTCAGGAAGGGCTGTTCTTTGGTTCAGAGTGATTAGAGACGTACAGTGCCATAGTGTGAAAAACATGCTTGGCTAATGAATTACCTTACCCATGCAGTGATAATAGCCCCATAACGTGATTGAAGTCTCCTTAGTAAGGCAATCTCTTGGAACTATTTGAAAAGGTTAGCATCCAAGGCCATAATCCTCAGGCTATGTTCAGATTTAAAATTGCATTCCAAAGGACTGTGCATGCATCAGGTCTTTTGGGGACCTCTGTTCCCAACCACAGCCTCAGCCTGGGAAAGGGATCCTGTCCTGTTAGAGTAACGTTTGATGTGGCAGTGCATCCATGGACATGCAAAAATGCTTTAGGCATACATGGAGCTCTTTGGATCATGGCGACACACTCTAGTGAAGTAAATGTAATTTTATACTCTAGGATGCCGTAGAAAAAACTGTAACATAAAATGCTAAAAGCCATTTCAGATAATACCATTTTGCTGACAGTGGCTTGGATCTAACAGCACATTTCCATGGACAGAAGGATTTCTGCCCATGAGGCATGACTCCCTTACTTCCCCCTCCTGCTACCTGGAATGCCCCCTGAAATGTATCTCCTAGGGAGGACCAGCGTTTGGAGGGACATTTCAGGCTCAGTGGGACAAGGGAGGCAAGAAAGTCACATTCCACTGGCGGAAATGCTTCCATTTTAAAAAATTGCTCCATTGGATCTTGGCCACTGGAATGATACTCCACAAAATATATTCCGTGTGAGTGGGAGGCACATACTGAGAGACTTAACAAAAGACACAACATCAGATTGCAAGTCTCTCAGACTGTTGTCACTTCTATCATAGTACACAAAGAATGTAAGAGAGTTCTCTACACACCTGGGTTCCGAATACACTCCCCTGTAAGTACCATGGAGACGCATCCAGGCATGAGCACATCTGATGAAGCGATATAATTGCCTATTTAGTGGGAATAAATATTCCACCAGGAGGCTTTTAAGTCAAGAGTGGAAAGGATTCTGAAGTTTTAATATTACTATTTATACTGGCATAGTCATACTTACATAGAGAACCATCAGAGTACAGTGTGTTCAGCACACTGAAGTCTATGTTGTGGCCCAAAGTGCTCTCTTAGTGGCTGACTGAAATGCAATCCAAAGGCCAGATCCTGTGGTTAATAGAAGAGCAAGTACAGGATCCCAAGAATGGATCTCTGTTTAACCCCTGGTTTCTTGCTGCAGTGGCAAGAGGTAATTTGGGATCCATATCATATTGCAGTATCACACTGCACCCTTTCCCAAAAAATATGCTGTGTTCCTTACATCAAGCAGGTGTGTGCTGCAGGTTGAATTATAAATCTTGAGTGCCATTGTATCCACTTTTTCCCCTCTGTGCACACTATGGGCACAGTAGGACTGTCTCCTGTGCAACTTCCATCCATTTCAATGGGGAAGGGGAATCTTCCAGACTATTTAATGAGTAGCGAGAAATTCCTAGCTGTTCTGCCCTAAATGCCTTTTTAAGTAATGTACACCAGTGTAGTCTTCCTTGGATCCGGAAGAGTGCCATTCCGACATACACTTTGGTTTGTAACACAGATGTACATCCAAAATAAATGCATTTATTTCATTAGTTTCTTCTGAATGTGTTGCCCAATGTTACTCGCATAACTGTTTGGTTCACAAAAGAGAATATTCCTTACTCTAGGATTTGTTGGCTGCATTATAATCTACCATTTTTTTCTGATAAAGTACTACTCAAGAAATATTTTAAATACCTAATTTGGTAGTTCTTTAAAGATCGGCCATGTAAACTGTTCCCTGTGTTATATCCAGAATTCTGTTTGCCTAACATTCATGCAGTGAATTTGTGTATGCATCCAGCTTTGGGAGTCATTGCAGGAATTTTCATCCCACTTGTAGAAAACAAATGGCCATCATTTGTGGACAGTTCTCAGTGATTGAATAATATTTATTTAATTTACTACATGCCTTGTTATTCAACAGAGTTTAAATCTACTGAAGCAATAGCTTTCAGCTTTTGTATAAAGCCTGTTTTGTAAAAACAGCCGTTCTGGTACAGTCCTCTGCTGGAAAGAAGGAAAGAGGGCCATACTATACTTAGGGTGCAACTAAACCAAAGCCTGACACTTTGTTCCATATATATTTTCATGGGACAGTTCAGGAGATGTTCAACTTTCCTAGTGAAATCAGTGAGAACTTTGGCTGATTCATACCTTATGTATTGATCATCCCTGGGATACAATTTTACCAACTGTGTTTAATTTATGCTGAATAATTACACTGTACAGAAATTTTTACAAAATAATGCATTGGGTTAATTTAGGATGCAACAAATCAGAATTTGAAGTGTTTTTTAAAGATGGAAGGATTTCTGAACTCTTGGCCTGTTTATCATAAAACTCCAATATACACAGTGTGTATCATTTCTCTACTCCATGAAATCTCTCCTAATAGATTTTGTGGTGCCAACTTATTATCTTGGGGCCAAACTTAAACTAATATAATTGGGTCCGGTGGTAGACTTGAGCTGCACTGGTGTTATTCTACTTCCATTCATGGATGTCATGCATACTTGAATTATTTATCCCATTGCCACAGCAAAAAATCCCGCTAAATTAATACTTTGAATTCAGCCAATCAAAAAAGATCTCATGGTACCAGAATTCGTGACAATATACACGTCTTCAGCTGGTTATTCACAAATTCGCTTTGCTTTTGGCCATTTTACTGTAGGTAGTATAGGTAAGCCAGCAATTTTAGTATAGCTGAAAATTGTATGGATCAAATTACTATTCATATGTGTGGATGACCATGAAAATGATCTAACTGTCATGCTACCATGGTCCTCAGGAGAAGATGTGTGTAGTATTCCGGTGTGTGTACTATTCTGGTGTCTGACCTATTTCTGGGTATCATTTACCTATAAGGCCATTCCCTTTACTTAAGGTACGGGGGCTAGGGAGACTGATATGCAGTGGACTTCTGAGCTGTGTAACCAGCATATAGTTGCAGGACTAAAGAGGCCTCTTCTGGAATCCTACCAGCCCACTAGAAATGGCGCAGTAAATCCTTCACTCCAACTGAGGGCTGAGAAGCATTCACCTGCCTTGGGTAAAGTACACCCTGCTCCCAAATGGGCTAGTGACTACTCACATCCCATGGATCTACACTCTTCTTGCACTAGACTTCTAGGTAGTCATAAGAGGAATCTTGCCAGACTACCTATCTATGGCATAGCAGTTGCGAGGCACTACTATATTAGGGCAGATATCACAACTGCTCTTAAGGTATCTCCCATTGTTCCTGTGCACATATACAAAGCCTCTGCAGACAGTTTTCAGGGGCTGGATCGTGCCCTGTTTGTTTTGTCTGTTGCATTGCCTCGATATTTAATGATTTTCCATTCTCAGTAAGTCCATTGTCACGATTAATGTTAAAAGCTATGAGCAAAGTTCTAACAGGTCTTTGTTTTACTCAGAATAGTGCTGATTTTTACCCAAGTGGGCCATTGAACCTAATTTTAAATTCAGTTTTATAGATAGTATTCCTCTCTGAGAGTGTCCCTAGGGGCTTCAGCGCACATTGCAAATGAAACTGGTGCTATGCTGTTGGCAAAAATAAATAAATAGTGTCTTGCATTTGGTGCTGTCCCCAGTGCAGATGCAAAAGAGTGGAGCCTCTGTTTACACCGTGAGATTGAGACTAGACTTTGAACATTCACACGTGTCATTCCCTGTGTTTGGAGGGGGGAAATGGAAAAGCCAGTGTAGTCCAACACATCATGTGAACTTCAGAAACAGCGGTTTAAACGAGCTGTTCACCAGTGTTTTCTCAGGACTGGATGCTTGTGATGTCCTTTCTGCATTGCTTTTTCATGGAATCTGGATGGCGGAGAGAGCAGTGGGATGCCCCCGGCACCTCTGTAAAATGCAGCAGACAAAAGTGGGGATGATCCAAGGGGGCTTGGTTCCGAATCCTCCACAGTAGTGCCACTGATGTTCCACTAACTTCGACTTGCCTGCCTTCCACATGCAGGTTTCAAAAGGTGGCTTTCACAGCCAGACTATTTATTGGAGTAAATTAAGACAGATCTGTTGCAACAACTTTTGGCTCTTCGGTCATCCACAAAGGCCTTCATGAAGTCGAGGTGAATAAAAGGAATACCACTTTCACCTACAAAAGTGAATAGCTTAATTAAGAAAATTAGCTGGATGACGCTCAGTTGTCCGGCTTGTGCATTTGTTGATTTCAGGGAGGGTTCTCCCATGGAAAAGGTATTTTTTTAACCCCCAGAATGGAAACATCCATCCTTTTGGCTGAGTGACAATTACATCTTTAAGTCTTACTTCACAGTTCTCGCACTAATATGTAAAACACTGTTATGTACATAACTGCAGCACTGTGATCTAATTTAAATAACTTTATTATTTATACTAATATGAAACATATGTTAACATTTTTACAATAACAACTTCCAATCTCTTTCTGGGTCTTTGCTTTCTATTGTTGGGTATAAAAAGCTATAGCTAGCTCCGTGTTGTTTTTCCTTTATGGGATGAATAAATAAAACTGAAAGGGTCCTGAGTCTGACCCAAATCTTTTTTTTTAAGCTGAGTTTCACGAGTATTTACACAATATTCTATGTTGCAGTTGGCTTGGCCTTTTCTCATACCCTGTTATAAATCCCTTTGGGTTGAGTTATTTTTTGGGGGGAGGGTAGTAGCTGTCTTTTGTTTGTGTTGTGTGCTGGTCATCTTGAATCGAGCTCAGAATTGTCTGTGAGATTTATCATTGACACCATTAACCATAACCCTGCAATCCTTTCTCAACTAACAAAAAACTATTTACTTCACTGACCAGCTCCCCTCTCCCCATGTAAGTGGAGTTCACGGAGCTGTATTTTGCTGGTCTACAAATAAAATTACACAAGAAAAATGTGGACACTGGCTTCTTCATAGATCTGGTGCTAACAAGCCAACATATATATATCTTTTGTTAGCATCCAAAACTGTTATTGAAAATAAATGTTCACTTCATTGTATTTGCATTGAGCACAGAACAGGGCTGCTGGTTCTATTCAATTTATTCTATTCAAATTAACACAGTATTAAGAACTATGTTGAAAACTATGCAATCCTGTGCAAAGTTACTCCAATCTAAGCCCTTTGAAAGAAATGGGCGTACACTGGTGTATCTGTTAATAGGATTGTGTTATTGGTCTGTGGCTGTGACCTGAGTATGCAAAGTATACAAAGGGCTTCCCAGGTGTAGCCTATTTTGAAAAGCAGGAATCCCCCCGATCAGCTTTTTAGTGGTGGGAATGAATCCAACTCCCTTCTGCCCTTCCAAACTGGGATTTGGATCAGAGCAGAAAGGTCTTGTGTTGAAGTGTTGTGTTCTAATGTTGCCATCATGCTAAGAATTGTTTGACTGTGGCCTAAAACCTCAATACTTTCCTCTCCTTCAGTTCCAATTAAGGGAGATCATATGACTTTTTATTTTAAGTGTTCACTGATGGGTGGGGATGATTTGATACCAATTTCACTTATATACATATTATACACACTCACTACTTAACTCTGCCTTGGTGTCAAATGTTGGACGGGTTGGGGGTAGGGAATGATTTCTGTGTGTATGAAAAGCATTATGAACTTGTACATTTTTATACTCTTCTGTAATATTTTTGAAATGTTTTGTTTTGCAGAAAAAAAAGTGATGAAGCAATCAAAAGACCAATAAGTACAATATCAATGCTTTAGGGTCATGAGACCTTCACTGGCCAATAGGTTAATTTAGTACAGCAATAAGCCAATTTTTTTCTTTTCAGGTTTTTTTAAAAATTCATTTGTTTTTATGCTGTACTACGTGTATGGAACTGCCAGTTTTATTAACATGAAATGAGTACTGTGATGGGGGGGCATAAACAGTAATGTTAAGTTGTATTTGTGTTTACCTAAATGAGCAGTCGGAAGGCAAGTGCAATCAGCTGATCTTTAGGAAATATGAAAAACGTTGATCTAGAGGCATACTTGCATTTTACGTTTCTTGATGTGTAATCATATTGCCAAAGACAAACTCTTTCATCAGTTATTATTGTAAATAACACTTTCCCCAAAACCTACCATAAAGTTTCTGTGATGTATTGTCTTCCAGTTGCAATAAAAATTACTGAGTTGCATCAATTGAATAATTGCAGTTCATGGATACTGATTTATCTGTTCATTTCATTTCTTTAAAGTTCTAACCTGCCCTTGTTTGGGATAGATAGCGGAGCTCAAATGTCAAATTTTAGACCATGAACAGGTTTAAAAACAGCTCAAGTTTGGTTTTGGTGGGGAGGGATTAGGGTCAGACTAAATATTGATTGGATTTATCTCCTAATCTTCGTTCAAAGAGGTTCAAGCAGACATGGGTTTTTTGTCTTCACAACAATCCACCCAAATCTCCTTGGTCCCAGTCCAGCACTCTGTCTGTTACATCATACCAAAGCCATCACCATGTGTGTTAGTCAAAGAAGTAGGGTGAAAACAAGGCTCATGAGTTACTGATGATGTCAACTCCCTTGCCCTCTGGGAAGGGCCATCTGCGGCTCAGCTCTACCTGTCACTAGAAGAGGCCACCGTTGCTGAGATTACAGTGCATGGTTTGTCCCGGCCAACGATACTCTCCGTCTTTCCTTTGCAGCTTGTTGGTGCTTATCGTATTATGTACCAGAGTACTCTGCAATATGACAAAGAACCCTGTAGGGCCGACACATCTGCTGGGGGTGCCAGCTGAATCAAGAGTGCTGTCAAATAGTCAAGCATGGCATCAGAAGCTGCTCCCAGCCCTGGGCTGCCTTTGTAGAAACCTTAGGCAGTACCCACTGAGGCTTCTGGGACATCCACAACTTCCCATGTGGTGGCTGTCATGTGGGAAGACGTGCCTCTCGTACAGCTGTGCAGTGTATGAGATGCCATTTCTGGCTCAGTAAGCACTCTGTGTTGTTGCAGAGACCTCTGGGAAATTTTCTTGTTTAATACGGGGAGGGGACGCTAACTTGGCCTGGTTTGCAGCACTACTAGAGTGAAGGTGCTTAATCTGGCCGTTTTCAATGAGAGTGGGTCGGGCTGAACAAAAACGCAGTCCCTGTTCCAAGGGCAAAATCATTTTTAAGTGTGTGTGGGATCAATAGCCAATCCGCTGTAGTGAAGAATACAGTTCAGCCCTTGAGACAGAAGTACTCAGGCTGGCCAAGAGTCGCACAGCTTTCTAAAACTATTTGCTGATAAATGCTCGTTCACAAGGGCCATTAAATTTGTTTGGAAAATCAACTTGGAAATCTCTCTTTTATTAGGTGCATTCAGTTCTCATGTGTACATGGTTCACTGGACCTTCAATTATGATCTCTTCCAACTCCTGAGACGCAACGTCATTTTATCTATATGTCTTTCCCCCCAGCTCAGTTGATTAGGCAACATGCACTGTGATTCTACACTCCTCTTGTTCATGTCAATTTGGAGTGTGTCAGTGTATCTCTGCTCATCAAAGAACAGAACATTCCTCCTGGTAGAGCCACTTAAGTTAATAACCAGCAAAAGCAAGAAACTGATTGTTCACTACAATCCCATGCTGAGCTGGGCTTTTCAAACAGATGACAAAGCTGTTTCCTTGACCCCGATTTCGCTGTGCCGTCCACAGTCAAAACATTGCCCAGGAATTCTACATTTTGCAGCACTGTAGAAACAGTGTTAACTGATGTATTTAACTGAGGAAGGTGAATGGTAATAGGGCAACTACAGTCACTCACAGATTCCCTCTCATCCATTCTTCCCAAACTGAATTATGGCGATGTGAAGCCCGGCTCTGAATCCCTGTCTTGCATATATTTAGTAATGACAGAGATCACAATGATACAGTGACTTAAACATACCCTGCCATCCATTCTTCCCAAACTGAATTATGGCAATGTGAAGCCCGGCTAATCCCTGTCTTGCATATATTTAGCAATGACATCACAATTATACAGTGACTTAAACATACCCCACCTTGCTATCCAGGTAGAAGAAGAAGAGGAGATTGGATTTATACTCCACCCTTCACTCAGAGTCTCAGAGCGGCTTATAATCTCCTTTCCCTTCCCCTCCCCACAACAGACACCCTGTGAGGTAGGTGGGGCTGAGAGAGGTCTTTTGAGGACTGCCCTTGAGAGAACAGCTCAGGGAGAACTTGTGACTGACCCAAGGTCACACCAGCAGCTGCATGTGGAGGCGTGGAGAATCAAGCCCGGTTCTCCATGATTAGAGTCCATGCTCCTAACCATTACACCAAATAGGTACTGATTTAGCATATTTTTATTTCAGTCTAAGGCTAAACAATACCGTTTACCACATTCCCAGTTGTGAGGATTAGTACTTGCCATGTCAGTTGATTGATGCAAACAATAATATTGTATGGTGTAAACTTTTTTAAAAAAAATTCCATCAGGATGTTCTTCCTCCCTTCTTCCACCCCCTATCCTCTCTTCCAGAGCTAGATGTGATTGCATTACACAATCCAAGCAAAAGACTAATCTTGTTATGCAGAAGCCCTGGAATTTAGGGGTCCGAGGATCCCCAGCCCATAACCAAGTCAGAGCTCTGTTCAGGAATGAAAGGTCAGAGATTTCCTGCAGGAAAGGAGGGCTACAAGTGGAGGAGAAGTTGATTTGCTAAGCTATGGCCCCTGCCACACGGGGGGAAATTGATGCGGCCAAAGTGCGGCTTTGTAAAGCCGCACCGAAAGAAACACGCAGCGGCAGGATCAGATGGATCCCATGAGCCGCCGTGCAGTTGCTCCCCGGCATGATCAGATGCCGGGGAGAAAGCCACGGAAGGGAGCGCGAGGCAGCTGGCTGCGCATGTGTGCGCATGCGCAGTTCGGCTGGAAATCTCGAATGCTCCTGAAGACAGGTGCACCGGCGATCCCACGGCCACGCTTGCTGCGCCGTTTCAGGTAAGTCCTCTTTTGCTGGTTCTTTTTTTCAGTGCATTTTCGGCCTGAAGGGCCGGATCGGGGACGGGTGCGCGTTGCTTCCCAGATGTTGCGGTGTGCTCGCGCCCGTTTGCTGCGCCCCCGATCCGTCCCTCTTCCGGCCCAAAACCTCCCGTGTGACCGGGGCCTATGTAGGGCTTCTTGCTGGAAAGCTGTTTACCTGGAAGACCCTTCCTTTGTCTGAAAGCAAGAATAGTTAAGACATCTGTGAACAACACAGTCAAGTGCTTCCAAGGTTGTCTTATCCTGTCGATGTCAGGAAAACTGAGGGGGAATAGCTTATGCATATTAATAGTTAGACGTTTGGATAGCATGAGAGCTTGTTGGCCAGAGCATGTTCAAAAGAGCTGGATGCAGGAAGGTGGAATGGCTGACCTTTCGTCTTGCTCTTTGAAAGCAATCTGAACCTTATTTATTAACTATGTGCTCTCTGACCAACAGGAGCTAAAGCACTCCATGGCAGGAGATCCTCAGAGAGGAACTAGGGCAAAGCTTCTGGGGCGCTGTAGGTACTTTTTCCTATGCTCCAGAATACTGAGAGCAGTTGAGAGTCCAATAATGAAAGAGAAGGGAGGAATCAGTCTTCTGAGACCTACCCTTAAAGTTTATCAGATCCAGAAGGGGGAGGTTGAGGTGGGATTTCCAAATCATCTACTTCCCCTGTGATTCCTTACAAACTCCCTGCTTCTTGTTGTCGGAAGTATGTAGCATTCCAGACTGTTATAAATAAGTTCAGTCATCATTACTGCAAAATAAAGTTGCAGATCTGAGGTCGGGAGAGGTGCAGACTGCAGAACTGAGGCTTGCCTAGTGCCACCTGGGGATTCATTACTGTAGGAAAAGTAATTTATTGCATTTTTATCCAATTCTTCCTCCGAGGAGCCCAGGGTAGCATATGTGGCTGTACCACCACCCATGATGTCTACCTCGCAACAAACCTATGAAGTAGATTAGTCTTGAGACTGGCTCGGATTTACCAAAGGAGTAAGGTTGCCAGCTCCAGGTTGTGAAATTTCTGGAAATTTGGAGGTGGAGCCTGGAGAGGGAACTCAGTGGGGTATAATGCCACAGAGTTCATCGGCCAAAGCAGCCATTTTCTCCAGGGGAACTGATCTCTGCAGTGTGGAGATCAGTTGTAATTCCAGGGGGGTCTCCAGGCCCCGCCCAGAGACTGGCAATCTCACAAAGGAGTTGCAGGGTAGATTTGAACCCAGGCTACCACAGGACTACTTCAGCACCACGTTGGCCTTCGTGAAAGAGGAGCTTCCTAGCTCACGCACTCAGTGCCTGCTGCACTGTCCTCACTCTCAGTGTTTTGCATCTGGACAGGGCTTATGCCTTTGGTGTTCTCAACATCGGTGCCTTATTATTGGTCCCCCAACCAAGAAAAATCTTTTTGTAATGCTTGGGAATCACCTGGTCTGGTCTTTTTACATGACCATGCCTTTGTGCTCTCCTTCTCAAGACAGTCTATTCCACCGCAGCCCATCCCTTGTCTTTCATCTGTGAGAAGAGTGTAGACTCCATTCTGTCTCTGCTTTCCCAGGGTGAACAGGCTGCCGTTTGCTCTTTGTTGTGGATTGATCTCTCATTCACAGGACACACTCGCTGTATCCTCTGCCCTGTGTGTTCTGCAGGACACGGCATCTCCATCTAGGCTTTCATTCTACTTTTTTTTGGTTTGCAAAGAAGAATGTTAATTGTGTTCTGTGAACCTAAGCCTTTCAAAGCACTTCAGGGGGAGCATTAGCAACAACGAGGAAAGAAGAATGGCTGCTGCACAGGCTTCATTCTTAACAAAATACCAGAGTAAGTGAGGCAGTCTGGAGAAACTAATTTGTCCAGCTGAGGAACTGCCAAAGATCTGGAAGTTCCTTAGGCCATAGTGGCATGGCATTGGTCATCTGGGATCACATGGTTCTCAGGACCCAGAGGGCTGTGTCTGGGCTCAGTTGCGGCTGTCTTGGCTTGCTAGTGTTTCCAGAAGGGAGTGCAGAGAAATGGTGGGTTGGCTGGGCCTTTATACAAAAAACCTAGATCTGCAGAGGAATAATATTACTATCTCCCAACTTTTGGAGAAGAAAGCAAAGGCCTGCATTGGGGAGGTCCTTGTGAGCTTATAGGCTTATAAGAAGACAGTAAGTTGCCTGTTGGCTCCCTGGTTTATATATGTTATCCTGTGGGCAAGACTCTGTGAGTGTTTTATTACTGTACAGCATGTAAAAGTGTCTTAGGAGCTTCTATTTTTATTTTTACATATAGAAATTGGATTCAAAAGAAGGCTGTAGAAATTATGTGTAATAAAAATTGTACTGTGGATTTGCCACACAGGCTATGGAGTTGAGATAGCGGACAAGGAAAGTTGTCAGAAGTAGGCTAGGGTAATGGTGAAGGTGTATGTGTGGGGGGAGATTTAAGCTTTTCCCATGGACAGTTGTAGGTGACCCTGAGAGACAAATAGTATCTTTCTGTTCTTTGGCAACATTTTTAGTTACGTCACTAACTTCTGTGGACATTTACAATTAAGGTCACATGCCTGTTTGTTAGCAGTGGTAAAAATGAGGGAATGACCCGTCAGAGAAAGTGAGGAGAATGCTTTCGTTAAAGCACAGCTTTCAAAAGTGTCCTGGCGGGCTTGTTCAGAGTAACATTCTTCTGCTTAAATTCAAGGAGGTAGCCATCTTAGTCTGAGGCAGCAGAACAAAGTTTGAGTCCAGTGGCACCTTTAAGACCAACAAAAGTTTTATTATGGGTATAAGCTTTCGTGTATGTATCTGAAGAAATGTGTGCACACGAAAGCTGGTACTCAGAATAAAACTTTGTTGGTCTCAAAGGTGCCACTGGACAAACTTTATTCTTCTGCTTCTTTATCAGGATTTTTTTTTTAATTTCTAGAAATGCCCTGCAATCATTTACTTTGGCCAAACTAGACTGCTTCTGTGTGTGAAATTAAATGGATGCAAATTAGACATTAGAAATGGAAATACTCAGAAACTAGTGGGAGAGCATTTTAATTTCCTTTGGCATTTAATAATAGACGTACAGTAAAGGTTGCACTACATCGGCAGAAGAATTTTAAATGTAGACTCCGATGAGAAGCTAGCTGCTACTTTGGAGTTCGTCAGTGGATTTAACACTATCAGGGTTGGTCTCAATAGCAAGTGGGCATAGCTAGTCTGCTACACGGTTTACCTTGACCCTGCATCGATAGGTTGGGGTATTAATATGAACTCTAATTGGATTGTTTCCTCTTCTGACAGGATCTTCTTTTCATTGGTATTTTGCAATATAACATCACACACCTATGTCCTGGCTCTCCCTGCCTGCCCCCAAGGAATTCCTCGGTTACTATGCAGAGAAAGGCAGTGGCAAACAACCTCTGCCAGTCTCTTGTCTTGAAAACTCTATACAGTCCCCATAAGTAGGCTGTGGCTTGGTGGTACTTTACACATCTACACATACATGTGAAATGGCACTTTATACACCCACACACATATGAAACATTATTTATTTAGTTCTACCCACTTTTACCCCGGGGGGGGGGGGACTCAGATCAGTTTACAACATCATACTAGCCTCCATTTTATCCTCACTGCAACAACGGTGCAAGGTAGGTTAGGCACAGAGACAGTGGCTGGCCTGAGGTCACCCCGTGAGTTTCCATGGCACAGTTTGAGTCTGAGTCTCCAAGATCTTAGTCTGACACTCTAAGCATTAGACCTCAACGACTCTTCACTTTCAGAAGTGTTTATGCCACCGTAAAATCATTAGTCTTTTATTAAGGTGCCACATGACCCTGTGGTTTTGTTGCAACTGGGCATCTGGACTTTGCTTAGATTGCTTTTGGAATTACTGTGTGTGTTTATATATATATTCTTTGATTGATGGTTATCTGCCTGGAGCTTTAGACAAAGTGAGGTAAAAATTCTTAGACCATGGCTGATTTCGCACTAGAGCTGCCTCGATGTTGCGCCGCCGTTTGCCCCAATACTATTGGTCAGTTTCACACCCGAAGCCACGAGGCTGCATTTGACGCGCGGCTTTGCCCAATTTCCTCCACAGTTTCGTGATCCTCAAAAAACAGGATAACGAAACTTCTGGGAAAATCGGGCGAAGCCACGAGTCAAAATGCACCCCCGCAGCTTCGGGTGTGAAATCGACCAATAGTATCGGGGCAAACGGCAGCGCAACATCGAGGCAGTTCTAGTGCGAAATCAGCCCATGTCTTTGCAATAGTGTTACCAATCTCCAGGCAGTGGCTGGAGATCTCCCACTGTTCTCCAGATGATGGAGATTAGTTCACCTGGAGAAAATTGCCACCTTGGAAGGTGGACTCTATGGTGTTATACCCCCCTGAAGTCCCTCCCCTTCCCAAGCCCTGACCTCCTCAGGCTCCACCCCTCAAAATCTCCAGGTATTTCCCAACCTGGAGCTGGCATCCCTAATTTGTATAAATGAATATAAAGCTGGAGGAAGTGAGAGTGACGTCATGGATTCTACATCCATTTTAAATCAATTTACTTACTTCCGTGGGCATTTTCTAACGTTGTCAAGCCTCTAAGTGTTAAGGAGACTGGATTCTACACCGTGAGCTAATTTTGTTTCCTTCTTTCTCGTGGATTTCTTTCCTTTTCATATTTCTTCGTGCAGAGAAGAGAAATGATTGCTAATGAAAGGCAAGCATGGGGTACGCAGAGATCACTTAACATGGCCCAAATATCCAGAAACACAACCATGATCAAATCATGATAGGAAATTGACCCCAAGTGCACATTCCACTGTGAAAGTGTGGGCAAATGGAAATTAATGTGAGTTGCTGAAATCTGAAAAGTCATAACCCAGCAGGGCGCATCACACATCAGCTGAAATGTGAAAATTATGCCTTCCCTGAAATCATAGCCTGAGTGAAATGAAAGTGATGTTTCAGTTCTTCTAAAAAGCAAGGCTTTCATATCAGGGAAAGAAAGAAAAAAGATTACTGGCACTTATTAAGATACTGACTGCAACTCTGGACTTGGGTTGGTTCTTCAGAACCTCCTGGATTCAGGCTCCACTCCTAAGAACTTCTTAGTAGACTTGCTTAAAATTGCTCCCGTGGTTCTCTAGCTAATCTTTTAGTTCTGTTTACCTTTCACTTAAGTAACTTCTTCTGCAAAATCTTTTAGCAGTATTCAAAAAAAACCCAACCCTGAAATTTTCTTCCGAAATCTGCTTCCTACTCTAGTTTGGGGGAGGGGCAGTGGCTCATTGGTCGAGCATCTGCTTGGCATGCAGAAGGTCTCGGGTTCAATCACAGATATCTCCACTTAAAAGGACCATGTAGGAGGTGATATGAAACACCACAGTGTGGGACCCTGGAGAGCTGCTGCCGGTCTGGGTTTTTTCCAGGGGGAAGGGCTATGGCTCAGTGGAAGAGTTTCTGCTTTGCACACAGATGGTGCCAGGTTCCGTCCCGGGCACCCAGGCAGTATGTGACGTGGAAGACCTCCACCTGAGATCCTGGAAAGCTGCTGCCAGTCTGAATAGACAGTATTGATCATGATGCACCAATGGTCTGCTTCAATGTAAGGTAGCTTCATGTATGTTCATGCATGCAACATTTTAAACAGTGTAGTGTCACAGTTTGAGGTTAGGACGAGGCCTGGGGAGTCCCTGGTTCAAATCATCACCTGCTTGAAACTCACGTGGGTGATCTAGGTCTAGCCATTCTCTTTCAACATAGCCTACCTCACAGGGATACTGTGGAATTATGTTCACCCTTGGAGGAAGGGTGGGATAAAAATACAATAAATATGAATACATAGATCTGTTTACAGAAATCTTTTATATATCCTTTTTCAGGGTGCAGTCCTGTGGCCAGATACATGTGCCAGGTAGATAGCTATAGATATTGGACTTCCGGTTGATGGCAGCACGCTAGCAGACCCACCTCCTGGGGGTGAAGCTGCGCTCCAGCCGAAGGAGGGGGTGTGCAGGCTCACTACTCCCCCAGGGACCCGGCTGAAGGGACCATGGCCATGGAGCTGTTGAGAGGTTGCCTCTTCGATGGCGTAATGCCGGAGAATTGAGGCACCTCTCCACTCTGACGGTTCTTCGTGCTGAGAGACCGAATGGACTAAGTGATGCTGACCGGGGCAAGCGCAGGAGATCAAGCGTTAGAAATGGAGTGTAAACGAGGTCCATGGACCGATTATGAACGTGAATCGTTTAAGCATTGATTAAAAATAAAAGAAGCTCCCCACCCCATGGAACAGAAGATAAGGCGAGCAGGGGAGAGACGTCTCCCAAGTGCATAGACTTTAGAGCGAATGGGGGGGGAGCAGAAGTATAAACGGTTAAAACTGCTAAGGAGTACTTACCAAGGTGAGTGCGAGCGTTTAAGCGCATATTCAGAGACTTTCAAAAAGTTTGCGAAAATAAACAAAGCAAAAAAGATGGTGGGGAAGAGGACGGAGAAAGAGAAACATCTGAAATCAAAAGTAACTGAGAGC
>NW_015161409.1:250729-259855 GCF_001447785.1 Gekko japonicus
ACTCTGAATTGTGCCTTTGAAAAATTTTGAATTGAGATGCTTTGGGGTATTTCCTGATATCAGTTAAATTTAAGATGTGGGAAAAGTTAACAGAATATGTGACTCAGTTTGTAATGAGATTAATATGATTAAGACTAGATGTGTATTCAAGCTGATTAGAAGATCTCCTCTCTTGGGTTTTTAGTCAGTAGTGGGCAGGGCTTTTTTTGTAGAAAAAGCCCAGCAGGAACTCATTAGCATATTAGGCCACATCCCATGCCTTCCCTTGGCTTGCCCAGGTGCCCCACAAACTGGCCCTTGGAGGGGAGGGGAGGCAGTTTAAACTGCCTTCCCTTGACTTGCCTGGGCGCCCCACGGCTGCAGGGAGCCTGGGCAAGCCAGCCCTTGGACAGGCTGGGGAAGGCAGGCCTCCCTGATCCTTCCAGGGTGCCCCCTGGCCTGCCTGCCTTGGAGTTGTTGGGCCGGGGTCGCTCTCCAGGCCTACCCTCTGTAGCCACGCATGCAGAGGTTTTGCCTGTAGTGGGCATGACCAACTCTGATGCCAGCCGGAACCCCGTTCCTGTGCGTTCCTGCCCAAAAATAGCCCTGGTAGTGGGTATATTTTCTTTATCCCCTAAATGTAGTCCCCTCCCTTATTTCTGTTATAGTTTGTAGTTTTAATAAAAATGCAATAAAAAATTCCCCATTGGGTAGCAAAAAAAAAAGATAGCTATAGATATTGATATACAACCTCCAGCTCCCTGAGCAGTAAGAAGGGACAGCGCTCCCTCTAGTACCAGAGGCAGGATGCCTCCTTATATCAGTCGTTGGGTACTAAAGGCAGAAAGGTCCTGTTGCACTCATCCTGCTTGCAGGCTTCGTACAGGCAGATGGTTGGCCACTGTGTGGACAGATTGCTGGGCTTGATAGCCTTTGGTCTGATCCAGCATGGCTGTTCTTACATTCTTCTGCTACCCAAGATGGTTCTCTTTTAGAAGAGGAGGAAGAAGAAGAAGAGATTGGATTTATAACCTGTCCTTCACTACCCAAAGGAGTCTCAGAGCCGCTTACAATCTCCTTCCCCTTCCCCTCCCCACAACAAACAGCCTGTGAGGTAGGTGGGGCTGAGAGAGCTCTCTCGAGAACTGTCCTTGAGAGAACAGCTTTCAGAGAAATGTGACTGACCCAAGGTCATCCGGCTAGCTGTATGTGGAGTAGGAGTGGGGAATCAAATCCAGTTCTCCAGATTAGAGTCCACACGCATAACCACCACACCAAACTGGTGAGAGAGTGCTGGTGTCTTATGGTACTTGTATTTATACGATGTAGATCAGTGATATTCAGTGGCTCAAGAGCCACATGTGGCTCTTCTGAGCACTGTTTCCCAGTTTGGCACCTGCCCCATGTTTCAGGAAAGTGGGCCCAGTGGGGCTTGTGGCTGTTCCCACCTTGAGAAAGCTGCCACCGGAGGAAGAGGTAATCTGGCAGCGATGAGCCTTCTTGAGGTGGAGGCCTCATGCCAGGGGTGGAAGTAAATGTGGCTCCTTTGGTTGATGGTAACTGTGAATGTGGCTCTCTCCAGGCTGCATGGTGAGTATTCCTACTTTGAATATCAGTGCCCTGCTTTTCTCCCCAGCATTCTTCTCACCTCCTGCATTTGCTCTTCACAATAACAACACTGTGAGGTAGGTTAGGCTCACTGGCCCAAGGTCACTTAGTAAGCGTCTGTGGCAGACAGGGGGTTGGAACCTGGATCTCCCAGTCCGACCACTACACCATGCTGACTCTGGAGTCTGTTTGTTTTTTGCCCGCACCCGATCAGAACCATGTCACAAAGATATGCAAAAGATATAGCAGTGCCTCTGACAGAATCCAGAATAAAAGCATTACCTGAGCTGCTTAATGAGTCTTACTCTGTCATAGATCAATAAGGAAATCAAAGCAGGCGGAGAAATTACATGCTGAATGGCTGGAAGTTGGTGAAATTCACCAGACAACGTACTGAAGATGCTTCCCACTGTTGTCTACAGCAAATCTGCAGTATCAATGAAAAAATATGATTGCTTAGTGTTGTCTCATTAGGATCCAATTATGTGAGATGTAGTTTAAATTTTGATATTTTTTTTCCCCTCTGAGACAGAATAAGGAGAAATTGGAATGGAAAAATTAATGACATGCATTATACAACCAGAGAGACCGGAGGCTACAAAGCAAGGAGTTTAAAAGAATATTAAGGCTCTACTTACTTACAATATGGAGTACAGATTGCAGCAAGTGTGCTTTGAAATGTTGTCACTTGCTGGGCAGATATCTTGCTATTTTAGCAGCCCTTTGAGAACAGCTGGCAGGAAACCTGCAAAGCACCCCCCCCCCCCCTGCAACACTCTAGGTGTGATGGTGACACCTAAGGGGGGGTGGGGCTCCTCTGTTAAAATGAATTTAGGTCCTGAGAAACCCACTTGGTTGACTGACTACACACCTGCACACCTTATAATAAGACCATGTTAAGTTTAGTATGACTCACTGGCTGTGTGAGCAACAGTTGGGAATTAATGGCGAGTTTATTCTGAAGTAATAGACCCAGGAATGGGATTCTAGACAATGGAACTGTGATTGCCAAGCCAAACTTGTAATTTTCTGGCTGTGAATGCACAGCCCACACTGGCATTGATGCATAATGTATCTTTAACTCATTATTATATACAGCCGCTCATCTCTAGCTTAGGTACCCATTGGGTCTGCCTCACTGATCAGCTTCAGCTTTTCCTCTTTATTTGAGTTGCCCGTCCTGAATGTAGTGTTAGATACAGCACTGGATGTTCAGGTTTGACACACCATTTTGCTTTTCTCAACATGCTGCTGCCCAGATTAACTGTTAGGTAGTAGATAAATAGGTACCACTTCAGTGGGAAGGTAACAGCGTTCCGTGCGCCTTGGTGTTTAGTCATGCCGGCCACATGACCATGGAAATGTCTTTGGACAGCGCTGGCTCTTCGGCTTTGAAACGGAGATGAGCACCGCAACCCTAGAGTCGGATTCGACTGGCTTTCGAGCAAGGGAACCTTTACCTTTACCTTTTTAAGAGGAAACACTTGCTGCCCAGATTAACTGTTAGGTAAGAGGAAACACTTTAGCCATATATTACAGCAGTGCTGGTACTCATAAGACTGAACCAATTTCCCCCTCAGCACTTGGGACAGCACTTCCCCTGGGTTCCAGTACTTGGTTCCAGTGAGTACCACCACACTAGAGCAGTAGAGGAATACACTGAAAGTTGAGCCCAGGATGCACCAGAGAGCCCCTTTTCAAAGTGCTTGTGGTGAGCTGCCCATTATTCCATAGAGGGCTCTGTGTCTTGTGACCTTCGCAAGATAGGTGAGAACTGTATCTGCAACACTTTTAAAAGGCAGGTTTAAGTAAAACACTTTTGCATTGTCTGTATGTGGCATGCAAGGTCAGGTCTCTGAAGGTAACTGATTCTATAGGGCCATCACTCAAAAGGCCCTGACCAAAACTCTAATTAATTTCATCCCTTAGTAGGAAGGGAAATTGTGCTAAAGACTTCAAGAAATTTCCTTATGGGTTAATAATGCCAGGCTGACCAGGAGTGGGAAGGGAACTCACAGTAACTGTGGCAATGGGCCTCTATATATTTATTTATTTATTGCATTTATATCCCGCCCTTTCCCGAAGGCTCAGGGCGGCTAACAAGGGCACCAAGTGCCAAGTAAAACAATATCATATAGTTAAAACAAACATATCATTAAAACAATCACAAATAGTTTAAAACCATAAATTACACTCAAAAATATCAATATACAACAATCTTCAGCAAGGGGGGAAGATCTTAACGTCACCTAACTACCGACAATCTCATACTTCAAGCCGGTTCCAGTGCCATCATCCACAACCAGGGGGCAATACAATCAGATGTTAGATTCACTAGGGCATAGGGAAGCAGATGGAATGGCAACGGCGGCGGCTCCTATCCAAAGGCCTGGCGGAAGAGCTCCGTCTTACAGGCCCTGCGGAACTGAGAAAGGTCCCGCAGGGCCCGGATCTCCTCCGGGAGCTCTTTCCACCAGGTAGGAGCCGCCACCGAAAATGCCCTAGCCCTAGTCGCAGCAAACTTAACTTCTTTCGGGCCTGGAATTTCCAGGAGATGCCTCCCTCCCGACCGAAGTGCCCTTGGGGGAATATATGGAGAAAGGCGGTCCCTCAGGTAGGCTGGACCCTGGCCATTTAGGGCTTTATAGGTCAAAACCAGCACTTTGAAGCGAATCCGGAACGCTATCGGCAGCCAGTGCAGCGCTTTCAGCACAGGCTGAATATGGTCCCTCCTTGAGAGACCCATCAACAGCCTGGCCGCAGCATTCTGCACTAGCTGCAGCTTCCGAATTTGCGACAGAGGCAGCCCCATGTAGAGAGCGTTACAGTAGTCAAGCCTCGAGGTGACCGTCGCATGGATCACTGTGGCCAGGTCCTCACGGCTGAGGTAGGGGACCAGCTGCCGGGCCAGCCGAAGATGGTAAAAGGCCGCCCTGGCAGTGGTTGCTACCTGGGCCTCCATCGTTAACGAGGAGTCCAGGCGCACCCCCAAACTCCTAACCTCCGACGCTGGCACCAAAGGCACCCCATCGAAGGCCGGGAGAGGGAGCCCCAGCCCCCCACCGATCCGACTCAAGCCCTTGATCATAGAAAAAGACCAATGCCACATAAAACCTGAGCTTCTGTAATTAAATTGAAAACCACGGTTGACTATGATTGTCTGTGGACACAACGTGGCATCTCTGTTATGTGATAAAATCCTTTGCACTGGAAAATGGAGTGCAAACCAGCTCAGTTTTATACCTGTGGTAACTATGATGATTGTATTAGTATGTACCTCCTGGGTGCTACTCAGACAAATGTTTTACCTGGGCCTGAGCGATTGATTCCCAGTGACCAATCAGAGCTTTTTCTGGCTAGCACTCTGAGGTGAACTGGCAGCTGTGAGCAGCAACAATTCTATGAGCTCTTACCTTGTGAAAGGTGGAGAAGCCCATTTGCCTCCCACGTTTGATGTGGAGGGTCCGTGCCCTACTCTGTGGAATGGGCTCCCTGAGGAGGTGAGGGGGACCCCATCATTAGAAATCTTAAGGAATCAGAATAAGGCCATCTTATTTACCAGGGCGTTTAATAAGGTATAGACTGCAGACATCTTTTTCGGTGGGTAGTTATCAGGCATTTTATTCTATTGGTTTTAGATTGTAATATTTTGACTCTTCCAAAGCATTAATGGCTAGAGAGCCTTTTAGGCAGGGAAAGGTGAGGGAGAACCAGTCTGGTAAATGGCTGGTGCCAATGTAATACTTGAGACCCCATTCTCCACAGTTAACAAATGAAGACCACCTTCAGAAGCTCAGCTTCTGGCATTCAGGTCCTGGGCTAAGGAAAACCAGTGGCCTAATACCTTACGTTATTCTTTGTGTCTTCCCCACACCAGGATGGCCCAGGATAACAGGAGGAGGAGAAGGTTTTATACCCCGCCCTTCACTACCTGAAGGAGTTCCGGAGCGGCTTACAATCACCTTCCCTTCCTTTCCCCACAACAGACACCCTGTGAGGTAGGTGAGGCTGAGAGAGCTCTGAGAGAACTGTGACTGACCCAAGGTCACCCAGCAGGCTTCCTGTGGAGGCGTGGGGAATCAAACCCGGTTCTCCAGATTAGAGTCCACCACTCTTAACCACTACACCAAACCGGGACAGTCCTGGTCGGCTGGGAGACCATCAAGAAAGATCTGGGTTGCTATGCAGAGTCAGGCAGTGGCAAACCACCTCTGTTTGTCTCTTGCCTTGAAAGCCTATGGGATGGCCACAGGTCAGCTGCGACTTGATGGGACTTTCCACCTCCAGTGCAGCAGAGCCAGTAAGGCATTTGGACTGATCCAGAGTAGCTAGAATGTTGGCTTTGGAGGAGGGAAACCTACATTCACACTTCTGTTTGGGTATGAAGTTTGTCAGGTCACTCTGGACCTACTGCTGTAAGCTGTTGCGAAGATAAACGAGATAATTGCATCCTGTACCCCTGGAAGAAAGGGCAGGTTACAAGAGTTAAAAAACAGTGAAAGCAGTGGCTATAGAAGCTTCTCACTGCAGCTGTATTTCAACTCAGTTAGTAAACATGCAATTAAAGTATGGTGCCCAAAACAGTTTGAGGATATACAATTGTTCTGCTCTTTGTAGACCCTCCCCGTCTGGGAGACAAGAGGATACAAGGGGTGTGTTGGTGAATCATGACCCAATGCTGCCCTGAAATGAAACATGGAGGAGCTCATTCATCTGAAAACTCCACCATCCTGGATGTGATGTTAAACACAGTAGGGCTTTTTTTTTTGGTTCTATGCATATGCAAATAATTTTCAAACATGCAAATTAGCTAATTATATAATTTACATAAAACACCCCTCACAGGCACTGCAACTTGGCAGCAATGAATTAAGCAAAGCCGGCTCTGGCTCTCTCCCCAGATGTTATTTTTCATCTCCGGTTCTTGTTTCAAAACATGCAACGTTCAACATTGGGCTTTTGCAGTCAGGTTAAAGCCTTTATCAGCGGAAAGAGAAATAAACATTTCTAGTTTCAGAGTTGAAAGGATTCTTCGGAATGAGAGATTTCACATGAAAGTCGTGCCTTTTGGTGTTTGAAGCCGGCTGAGCTCCCTGTCTCCCCCCTGGCCCCCCCCCCCATCCTTTCCGCTGATCTGATTGAACGGGCTCCAGATCAAAGGCGTACAAGTCGCTATGCAGCGAAGGTGGCACGATGCAGAGTGGGCCGCTGATAACAGAGAGCAGTTTAAATAATTGCTCAAGAATTTATTGGGCAACATGATTAATGATTATGGAAATACAATGACTTGATACCAAAGGAGAGCATGATATGGCTGATAAAGTAGGCCCAGTATTCAGCCACGTGCATGGAAAGTCATAATCGTTTGCTTAAAAGCTTTACTTTTTCACATTCCCCTTTCTAGGAGAAGGTGAACGACAAAAAATCTATTATAGATGTCAGAAGAAAGGTCCCTCCCCCTTCTTATGCCCTTTTTGTTAGAGTGGAACTGCATCTTCTGAGAAACTCAGGGCTGCCACCAAAACTGGCATCCTTGTGAGATGGCTTCTCCTTTGTAACATGTAGTGATGCTGACCCTGCCTTGCAGTGCCATACCATTGCGTATGTCCCTTCTATGGCCTATGGCATCCAACGATGTGATGTGGAGGAGGGGCAAACATGATGATGTCCACACCACAGAGTAAGTTATTCTACAGTACTGTAGGACAGAGGTAAAGAACTTGATGCTATATTCCGTGGCAGCTCTGTCAACCTGCAATGCATGGTTTCTCAGATGGTTTGACTTCCCTTACTCTAAGCCAGTGTCATTTTTTTTACAGGAGAGCCTGCAGAGATTCTTGTGTATAGCTACTTGAAGTACCTACTGCTGCATAGTCATATACTTATCCTACTCTGGCATTAGAAGAGGCGTAGAATATGTCTGACCCTGAGCACTTTTCTTTCCAGAATAAGATGGCAGGAAACTGGGAACTCTAAACCTTAACAGATCCAGGGTAGGTCAAAGAAGATCTTCTCCCAAGAACCATTAAACAGAGGACTTGGCTGAGGAAAAGAAAAAGGGTCCAGCATTCCTGGAACGTCATACCTCCCATTCAGGAATCCATTTCAGAAGCACTGCCATAATGCGCAGTTCCATTGTAAGCATTTTGCACACCCGGAACTTATTTAATGATATAACTGTAACATAGACATTGGCCATCTTTAAAAATACGTTCCCTGTTGTTTCAGAAAAATGGAGCTCTTCTTGCAATAAGTGAGACAATTATAATTATCATATGGCAGTGTGTGTAGTATAGCCAGGAGATCCTAAGTTTGTCTGGCAGCCAAAAGTTCTAGCTCTTTTAGCATTATGCACCACTAGGTGGTGAGCTAGACTTGTTTTTAAGGCAAGAGATGTTTCAGAGGTTGTTTGCTATTGCCTGCCTCTGCGTCACACCCCTGGTATTCCTTGGAGGTCACCCATCCAAATACTAGCCAGGGCCAACCCTGCTTAGCTTCTAGCCTGGACTATCCAGGTCAGGGCAGTAAGTGCGACAGTGGAATGGAATGAAGAATAGCATTACAAGGGGAAATTCTAGCATAGATTAGGAAGAGACTTCTGATTTGGTAAGTGTCTGACTGGCTGAGAAGATATTCCTAGTAAGTAAGTAATTACTACCTATGAAGAAGAAGAAGAGTTTGGATTTATACTCCGCCCTTCACTTGGAGTCGCAGAGCAGCTTACAATCCCTTTCCCTTCCCCTCCCCACAACAGACACCCTGTGAAGTAGGTGGGGCTGAGAGAGCTCTGAGAGAACTGTCCTTGAGAGAATAGCTCTGAAAGAACTTATGACTGACCCACAGTCACACGAGCAGCTGCATGTGGAGGAGTGGGCAATCAAACCTGATTCTCCCAGATTAGAGTCCATGCTTTTAACCACTACACCAAACTGGCTCTCAGATGGGAGGAGAGAAGTAGTGGAGCTCTGTATGGATTCATCATGACCTTAAGGTGTTGTTCAGTATATTTCTGCTAATAACCTGGTTTGAGGGAGGAAAATTTAGGGTAGTATATATAAACACAGAGTAGAATATACAAACATTTAACAAGGTCTACCTTATTTTTCCTTTGAGCAATCTTTTTCTAAATGTAATGTATTCAGCCTGACATGCCCGGACTTGCCCGGGCTGGCCAGGCACAATTCCTATGTTAGCTTCAGTCGAAAGACAAAGGATCCGGAGGATCCTAGCCGGCCCAATCAAAAGGGCTAGCTTCCCAGCCGGGAGACCAATGGTCGCCCGGTTACTGTAAATAGCCTATCGGGAGTAGGGGGTGTGTTTAGGTATGCTTGGTGGCGGGTTTTCTGAACATATATAAACCGGCCTGCGAGCCGGTCAGTTGTCTTTGTCCTGACTAAATAAAGGTATGCTTAGCTGAATCACTCTCCGTCTGCATACTTTTCACTGGCGACGAAGGTGGGATTCACGACCCCATGAACAAAAACCCGGACGCCAACACGAGCACTGCACCGAGCACCGACGCCGAGACCTCCGGGAACC
>NW_015161409.1:260079-260195 GCF_001447785.1 Gekko japonicus
CAAAATCACGGAGGATGGAACGAAGAAGGACCATTTCCTCCAGCTGTGCGGCATGGGCACGGTCCTACTCCTAAAGGACCTCATCGCCCCAAAGAAGACGGCGGAGGAGCCTTACG
>NW_015161409.1:263696-283609 GCF_001447785.1 Gekko japonicus
GTGCATTGCGAACCAAGGGGGGAGGGGTGTAATGTATTCAGCCTGACATGCCCGGACTTGCCCGGGCTGGCCAGGCACAATTCCTATGTTAGCTTCAGTCGAAAGACAAAGGATCCGGAGGATCCTAGCCGGCCCAATCAAAAGGGCTAGCTTTCCAGCCGGGAGACCAATGGTCGCCCGGTTACTGTAAATAGCCTATCGGGAGTAGGGGGTGTGTTTAGGTATGCTTGGTGGCGGGTTTTCTGAACATATATAAACCGGCCTGCGAGCCGGTCAGTTGTCTTTGTCCTGACTAAATAAAGGTATGCTTAGCTGAATCACTCTCCGTCTGCATACTTTTCACTAAAGCTGGTGTTTTCATGGGTTGTAGCCCTATAAATGATGAGCTGGTATGTACTGAGACACTGTTCCTTTTCATCTGTCCTCCTGATCCTCTCATTGACCAGGTTTCTTTCTGTATCCCATAAGCCCCTAAAGTACTAGAGGTGACAGGGACCTGAAAAAGGCCACCGCCTCTGTTCAGTGGAGGGGATCCAAATCAGCCTTGGCCTGAAAACTTCCAGTGAGAGAGACCCCCCTCACCTGCAGGTAACAGCCAGGTTCCCTACTCCACCACAGGTTTAAAATGACCTTGCCAGAAAATTGTAGATCTTGTCCTGGAGCATTTGACCAGGGATTGTTTTCACCCTGTTTATTGATCTATTTATATTTATGTTAATTATAGTCCCCCTTTCTCACAGGTTCTCAAGGCGGATTGTTGAACCATTCCAAGAACCAGTTTAGAAGCAGATGACTCTAGAGGAAAGAGAACCAGTAGCTTACCCCTGGAACTTCCTATTACTTTGGACCAAGTGTATGAAGAAAGAAGATCAGAAACAGTGGAGCCTGTTCAGTAGGCTGTTTAATCACTTCTTGTCCTTCAGGGCAAGACTATCCCTGTCATTAAGGTAGATTGGAGTACCTACAACTATATTACATGTATATTTGTTTATTTAAAACACGTGTAAACCCAGATTTCTCCAAAATAACTGGGCCCCAAAGGGGATAACAGCAATAAAAATAGTAAACCCCCCCCAAAAAAAAAATTAAGAGAGGAAACAACTTTAAACTTTGAGATTGCTGTCTTCCACAGCATCCTGAGGAGCTAAAAGCCACTTCCAAATAATTCTGTTTTACAAGCCCAACTAAATCATAAGAGAGATGTGAGTCTTCTAATTTCCTGTGGAAGGCTATTCTATAACATAAGAGCAGCCGCAGAAAAGCCCTGTAATTGGGCCACAGCAGAATGTACTCTTGCAGGAATAAGAATGACCGGTTTATTGTAGCGGTTAAGAGTGGCAGACTCTAATCTGGAGAACCAGGTTTAATTCCCATTCTCCACATGCAGCTGCTGGGTGATCTTGGATCAGTCACAGTTCTCTCAAAGCTGTTCTCTCAAGAGCTCTCTCAGCCCCACCTACCTCATGGGATGTCTGTTGTAGGGAGAGGAAGCTGCCTTATACTGGATCAAACCACTGGTCCATCAGAGACAGTATTGTCTACTCAGGCAGGAAGCAGCTCTCCAGGGTCTCAGGCTGAGGTCTTTCACAGCACCTACCGCCTATCATTTTAAGTGGAGGTGCCAGGGATTGAACCTGGGGCCTTCTGCCTGCCAAACAAATACTCTACCACTGAACCACAGCCCCTCCTCTACTAAGGAGTACTTCTGCCAAGTCAGATCATTGGCCCATCAGTAATGTCTACTCTTATTTGCAGTAACTCTCCAGGATCTCAGATAGATAAAGATCTCCCCAAACAGTTTTCACTGTAGATGCCAGGGTCTGAGGCTGGGGCTGGGGCCATGGACTCTCCCGGTACCTATTATTTCTTGGTGTTGCTTATTTTTTAAAAATAAGATTTAGTTCCATCTCTATGTCATCATCACCTAAAATTCACGTTATGAGACAACTGATGTAAAAACTCTTCCCCTGACTTCCCTGTTTTTCTCTGTTCTCCAGAGAGAGTTTTCAGGCAACAGGCTCCTACCTAGGATTACCAACTCTAGGTTGGGAAATTCCTGGAAATTTTGGGGTGGAGCCTTGGAAAGTGGAGTTTAAGAATGGGAGGGGCTGCAATAGGGTCTAAGGCCATAGATTTAATTCTCCAAAGCAGCCTTTTTCTTCAGGAGAACTGATCTGGAATTCAGTTGTAATTCTGGGAGATCTCTAGGCCTCAGCTGGAGGTTGGCAGTTGTATTCCTGACAAAGCCATCATCTCACTTTATCTAAGCATACGGAGAGGGAACATTTTGTAAGCCTGTTGGGGTTTCCGGATCTTGGAAGGAAGGCATGAACCAGTGTTCTCTATGGTGGGGGGAAAGTAACCATAGAGAACAATGGAGGGGATAGGGGCAACCTGTTTGGGGGCCCGTAGAATTGGACCCCCTTATCCAATATTCTTCAAACTTGGTTGGTGTCTTGGAGAGAGGCTCCAGCAGCTACCCTGCAAGTTTGGAGCCTCTCCCTCAAACTTCCTCCCCTCCAGCCCCCAAGATATACCCTATGTTTTCACCATTGACTTCAATGGCCCTTAGGATATAATGGGGCCGAACTGCGGGAAGCCGATTCTTCTGCTTGCCCACCTCTCGCCTTTGCACCTCATCTTCTTCCAGGCATGGAGGAGCCCAGCTCTCCCAGGCTTCTTGCCTCCTGCTGCCTTGGCAATGCCTCTGGCCCAGCCACAGCCCCCCCCCCCCGGGGAAATTGGAAAGTCTACGCCCTTGGAAGGAAGCAGGAGGGAGGCCAGCCCAGGAATAGGGATGAAGACTTTGTGAAACTCCTCCTGCCACCCCTGCTCATTTCCTTTACAATCAGAATGAGCTGGAGGACTTCAGGTGAGACTGGAGGCCAGGAATTCTCTGAGCTAACTTGAAATGATCTGAATCATTCTAGTCACGAAGATAACAACAAATAAAACACATACACAATTCATCTTCTCTCATAATCCCTCCCTTATGGGGGGGCTTCATCTGGCAACCAGCCAGAAGAGGGAAAACCAGGTCATGCCGGCAGAAAGACTTTGGCAACCCTGTATTGCCATAAACAAAATTCATACCTTCTCAGTTCAATAAGAGCTGTTGTTCTAGCCTCAACTGGAGTGATGACCTTTCTTCCCCCCCCACCCCCATTGCTAAGCAACTACCAAAACCGCTTCAGAGGTCCCATAGTCTCATTCTTGCTGGCATTCCAAAGTCAACAATAATTGTATTTCTCCATTAGTGTTCATTTAGAGTGGTTTGTAGCTGGACCTCGGCCAATCTGAAGTCTGTGTTAATGGCATTTCTGAATATTCTTTTCTCCCACTGATAGAAATATTCAAGTGAAATAAACCTTACATAGCTTTAATCTGCTTGCTAGTTTTATTACACCTTTTCATAATGGCAAAAAAAATGTGGCAAGTAACGTTAATTTGAAAATCGTATTTTTGGAGTAAAATGCCACGTTATTAACTGCAATTGGTAGATGTGTCAGATAAATTTGAAAAATGAATATTTTGTAATAAGCAGACCAGTACATCATAACATGATGCAGAGGGTCTACACGTGTGAAGACATTGCAAAATGCAGAGATTTGGAAAAGCAACTAGGACTAAAAAATGCTTTAAGAAAGCAGTTCGGTCCAGAAAGGTCCAGAAGCAAGGCCACAGATGTGTACAGCTTCTTTTATGGAAAGAAAGATGGAACAAAATCCTGTTCACACACTAGCTGATGTTCCAGTCTGTGTAGTGAAAGACATGGCATTTATAATAACCCCATTCCTTGAACCACGCCATTATTTCACACTATCCTCAATTTTAGCCACCTGTTAGTCCACTTCAAAATTTATGGTGGACTGAAAGAACAAAAAAAGAAGTTTGGAAAACAAATTAAGTTAGTTGCTGCTGTAATTCTGGTAGAGAAAGAACCTTCTGTTGAACACTGAATTTGTCTAAGACTCTTGCTTCCTGATTTTCATGCCTGGTCTTCTGGATACGAGTGCCGCAGATGTCCTTCACCATGCACATAAAAGCCCTGTTCACAAGTTACAATGAAGGCATGTACAATCCATGCCAGTGTACATTTTGTTTCTCTTTGCATGTGCTTTGAGTCATTCTCATGTTAGGGATGCTGCAAACTTTGCCTAATTCACCAGATGAATGTACCATAATCGGAGGGAGCTAATTTGGTGAGCCAATCGTGGGATTACTTCCTCAGTGCAACAAACAGATCTCTTGCCCCAATCTTTTTGCTGCTGAGGCAAGCACCATTTGCAGTAGAAGACAATTGACCTGCTTCCTCCATTGCCAAGGTGCAAGTAAAACAAGGGGTGGATCACAAAACCAAAGGAATGGGTCAAATATGGTGCCTGAAAGTAGAATGAGCTGCCTGCAATACTCTTTCCTAGGAGTAAGCCTCATTGAAAAATGGGATGTCTGAGTAAACTAGACTAGGACAACATATATGCCTGAAAGCTGAGCGTGTGTAAGTGCTGTGTGTAAGTGTCCCCCACCAGCGAACTCCCGTGATCAGTCATTAAATCGCTGACATGTTTGCACCCATTGATTACAAGGTGATCTGAACCCATTGGACTTTGAACATCCCTAATGTAAGAAATGAAACAAATAAGGACTTCTGGCAGAAAATCTTAAAAGGCATCCAGAAACACTTTGCTTTATATTAAATTAGAAATATATTGCTTGATGCTGAATAAAGATT
The DNA here is from genome assembly GCF_001447785.1 of Gekko japonicus. Taxonomy (NCBI): domain Eukaryota; kingdom Metazoa; phylum Chordata; class Lepidosauria; order Squamata; family Gekkonidae; genus Gekko; species Gekko japonicus. The sequence goes on from NW_015161409.1 coordinate 268,429, forward strand.
GCTTATTGGGATTAAAATGCTAAAAAAAACAAAAAAACCCACCAACCTGCTAGATTTATTTATTTTATTATTTATTTATTTATTTATTCAATTTATAGCCCGCCCTCCCCGCTGAAGCGGGCGATAAGGGAACTGAAATCAAACGAATCCAAAGGTAGATCGCCTACAAGATTGAAACTGGCTGAGGAAAAGCAGAAGTTACAAAAAGAGTAGGGCCACTACACCAGAAATCAATAACAACCTGGAAAGTACCTGGTTATTCGATGGAACTATTGACAATACTTTTGCCTATTGTGCCAGTAAATCTTAAAGGTAGATTGTTAGCATAAAGGAATTCATTGTGTGTAATCTCACCTAAATAATATTGTATTTTTCTTTAGTTTTAGCTAACCTAGCAGAAAGGAAAAGTTGCCTTGGACAAACAAGCATTTCGAAAGAAGACAAGGATAGGAATAGAAAGTTCTGTGGTTTCGGGACCCTATTGACAGGAAAAAGTGTCTACAAGAAGTAACCACAATTGCTGAGGAATGGGCTTGTGATGTTCCATGAAGAAATGTCAGGAGAAATACCTTATTTGAAGTATAGGCAGGAATAAATAAACACCTGAGTAGGTGGGCTATGGGGGTTTTGAGGGAGTGGTCTTCAAGAAAAAACAGAACCACAAATATAGGCGTTACGGCACAGGGTATAGTTAAGCGGTCGTGATTGGAGAATGTACATTTTGGTTACCAGCCAATGGTGGCCAAAATAGGGCGTTTCTTATTTTCCATACCTCTTCGGTGATAGTATATCTAGGCTGAATAACTGAATCAAAGGTGTGTTCAGTTCTTTTGAGCTGTGCACCCATTCTTGCAAGACGTGTATTCAATAAAAGATTATTCTGTTTCATTGAAAAGGTCTGTCTCCAGAAGTTCTTTATTTGGTAAGAACAAATTGCATTTCTGACACCTAATGTACAACTCAACATGTGATTTAAACCCACATTTATCTGGGAACTGGCCCCTGTTTCATTTGTACAGGTAACATGATGTGTTGGCTCTTATAAACAATTGTATGTGTATGCATGCACATACACGTGTTGACTGCATCAGTCGAATTCCACTCCAGCTCTATGCTCACCCTTCTGTGTTTCTGTGTCTCACTGTTATTAGAAGCACACGAGAGACAGGTAGCAACCTTATACACTGCAGGTGTGGGCAGCAAACTGGAGAAAGGGGGAGCCTCTTTCACTGTTAGGTTATGTTCAAGCAGAGTCCCCCAAGATTTTTGGGGGGGATCCTGGGTCCCCCAGGTCTGCAGAAGAACACCTCTTCTTCTCCATTCTCTGGGTCTATTGTTCTACATGCAGGCCAGGTGCAGCATTAGATATATGATGTAGAACCACTTTGACTTTTCTTCTGGCTGTGTAATGGCATGGGATGATCTTAAACTGTGCTTAATTACATGTTTGGGAAGAGGAAAGCCATACACTATCCTTAATCTCTTCCCAAAACCCTATAACTGCTTTTCAACCCTTTCCCCTAATTTACTGCATGGGCAGAAAGTTTACTTTCTCTCTCGAGTCCATTTTGTTTGTTACTGAATTACCATACGCTTGTTCAAGGCTCTCACAAGATGCAGCCTTCATTGTATAGTCTCACCTTGGTGCTTAGGTTTTCAAACTAGGATGTTCTTCATGGATGTTCTTCATGGAATTATTGCCAACACATTTGCATGTAGGTCAATAAGAAGATGCTGAATTTTTTAAAATCTCAGCTGAGGCATTAACTAATGAATCCAGATGGAAATTAGTTCCTGGATAAATTTGAGGTCTAGAACACCCATCTTGTTCATGACAGACCTTCCAGTGACTTCATGGCTCCCCAGAGCTTAAGCTGTAAGATCTATAAATGAGAGATGATAGAGTGCCTGAAGAACTATGGACGGAGGTTCGTGACATTGTACAGGAGGCAGCAATCACCACCATCCCAAAGAAAAAGAAATGCAAGAAAGCAAAGTGGCTTTCTGATGAGGCTTTACAAATAGCAGAGGAAAGAAGGAAAGCGAAAGGCAAAGGCGAAAAGGAAAGATTTACCCAACTGAATGCAGATTTCCAGAGAACAGCAAGGAGAGATAAGGAGACCTTCCTGAATGAGCAGTGCAAAGTAATAGAGGAAAACAATAGAATGGGAAGGACTAGAGATCTCTTCAAGAAAATTGGAGAAATCAAGGGAGTGTTCCATGCAAAGCTGGCCATGATAAAGGACAAAAACGGTAGGGACCTAACAGAAGCAGAAGAGATTAGGAAAAGATGGCAAGAATACACAGAAGAACTATGCAAGAAAGACCTCGATGTCCTTGACAACCACGACGGTATAATCACTGACCTCGAGCCAGACATCCTGGAATGTGAAGTTAAATGGGCCTTAGAAAGCATTACTAACAACAAAGCTAGTGGAGGTGATGGTATTCCAGCTGAGCTATTCAAAGTCTTAGAAGAGGATGCTGTTAAAGTTCTGCACTCCATTTGCCAGCAAATTTGGAAAACGCAACAGTGGCCACAGGATTGGAAAAGGTCAGTATACATTCCAATCCCAAAGAAGGGCAATGCCAAGGAATGTTCAAACTATCGCACAATTGCACTCATATCACACGCTAGCAAGGTCATGCTCAAGATCCTACAAGCTAGGCTTCAACAGTACGTGGATAGAGAACTACCAGAAGTACAAGCTGGGTTTCGAAGAGGTAGAGGAACTAGAGATCAAATTGCCAACATTCGCTGGATTATGGAAAAAGCAAGAGAGTACCAGAAAAATATCTACTTCTGCTTCATTGACTATGCTAAAGCCTTTGACTGTGTGGATCACAACAAACTATGGCAGGTCCTTAAAGAGATGGGAGTACCAGACCACCTCACATGTCTCTTGAGAAACCTGTATAAGGGCCAAGAAGCGACAGTTAGAACCGGATACGGAACAACTGATTGGTTCAGCATAGGAAAAGGAGTACGACAAGGATGTATACTGTCACCTTGCTTATTTAATATATATGCAGAGTACATCATGCGAAATGCTGGCCTGGATGAATCACAAGCGGGAATTAAGATTGCTGGGGAAAAGATCAACAACCTCAGATATGCAGACGATACCACTCTAATGGCAGAAAGTGAAGAGGACCTAAAGAGCCTCTTGCTCAGGGTAAAAGAGGAGAGCGCAAAAGTGGGCTTGAAGCTCAACATCAAAAAAACTAAGATCATGGCATCCGGCCCCATCACTCCTTGGCAAATAGAAGGGGAAGTCGTGGAAGTAGTGACAGACTTCACGTTCCTGGGATCCCAGATCACCGCAGACTGTGACTGCAGCCATGAAATTAAAAGACGCCTGCTCCTTGGGAGGAAAGCGATGGCGAACCTAAACAGCATGATAAAAAGTAGAGACATCACCCTGCCAACAAAAGTCCGCATGGTCAAAGCAATGGTATTCCCAGTAGTCATGTATGGCTGCGAGAGTTGGACTATAAGGAAGGCCGAGCGCAGAAGAATAGATTCTTTTGAACTATGGTGCTGGAGAAGACTCTTGAGAGTCCCTTGGACTGCAAGAAGAACAAATCAGTCAATCCTCAAAGAAATCAACCCTGACTGTTCCCTGGAAGGCCAGATAATGAAACTGAAGCTCAAATACTTTGGCCACCAAATGAGAAGGGAGCACTCACTGGAGAAGAACCTGATGCTGGGAAAGATTGAAGGTCAAAGAAGACGGGGACGGCAAAGGATGAGATGGTTAGACAGTGTCATCGATGCAACGAACATGAAGTTGAGCAAACTTCAGAGGATGGCGGAAGACCGGAGGGCCTGGAGGGAGCTGGTCCATGGGGTCGCAAAGAGTCGGACTCGACTGTGCGACTGAACAACAACAACAAATTCCCCCTCCCCATGAAAACACCAAAGAAATACCGTGTTTCGCCGAAAATAAGACACTGTCTTATATTTATTTTTTCTCAAGAAGACACACTAGGGCTTATACCACAAATGCATAGAAATCCTGCTAGGGCTTATTTTTTGGGTAGGTCTTATTTTCAGGGAGACAGGGTGCACACATGAACCATACAAACAGCCCTTCCCCAAGCCATGTACCATTTACAGCATAACCAATTAAATACCCAAAACATGAAACCCATCTGACTTCACATGATGCTGGAAGGACAGAAGGAAGGCCTCAAACCAACTTCCTAATGGGAAAAATCCTATAACTGGGGCACCGCCACAAAGAACTCTCTCCAATTGCCACCTACTTAACTTCAGCAGCAACGAGGCACATAAAGAAGAGACTCTGATAATGTAAACTGCCAGGCAGATTTTGACTTTAAATATCTTGACCAGCCCTTTGAATTATCCCAGAAACACACCAAGCAGTGGTGTCGTAGAGCCAGTTTGGTGTAGTGGTTAGATGTGTGGACTCTAATCTGGGAGAACTGGGTTTGATTCCCCACTCCTCCACTTGCAACTGCTGGATGACCTTGGGCAAGCCATAGTTCTGTCAGAGTTGTTCTCTCAAGGACAGTTCTGGAAAGAGCTCTCTCAGCCCCACCTGAAAGACTTGAGCAAGGCTGTTAACCATAAGACATTTGGGAGGTCGTTAATCCATAGGGTCATTATAAATCAGTTGTGAAGTGATGGCACTTATACACACACACACACACACACACACTCTTACATTTTTATCCTCCGAACAATCCTGTGAGGTAGGTTAGGTCTGGAGAAGTGAGAAGCGTAGGGCCATCCAGGGAGTTTGGTGGTGGGGTAGAAATTGGAACCCAGCTCTCTCTGGCTCTTGTCTGACACTTTAAGCACTACACACCACTGCCTGTTTCTCTGTGATTTCTCTTGTCTGGCTCTTGGTGAAGGCTCATATGACTGCCAGGACATGTTAAGATCTTCAGCCCAAGCCCTGTTCCCATGGGGGCTGGGAGGAGATTGGATTTATACCCCGCCCTTCACTTGGAGTCTCAGAGTGGTTTACAATCCCATTCCTCTTCCCACAACAGACACCCTGTGAGGTAGGTGGGCCTGAGAGAGCTCTGGGAGAACTGCTCTTGAGAGAACAGCTCAGAGAGAACTGTGGCTTGCCCAAGATCACCCAGCTGGCTGCATGTGGAGGAGAATCAAACCCGGTTCTCCCAGATTAGAGCCCGCACTCTTAACCACTACACCAAACTGGAAGTGAGGCCCAAGAAGCAGGATTTTGTGGGACAGGAGTGACCTCCTAGAAGAGGTTCATTTGAGCACTTCTGGGGCCTTCAGAACAACCTGCAGATGATTAATCTGTTCAGAAACTATTTTACTAAAAGGCTTGTGCCCACTTAGGGATGTACTTCAGTTACTACTGTCCTGAAAACTGCTGATTTGTGTAGGGTCTTTCCCCGCTGAAGTGTATATTTTCAACAATTTTCAGTGCTGGGAATGTTGGCGTGTGAAAGCGTCCAGTAACGACACGTACTAGGTTGCTGGTGCTGACTATTTATAGTGGATTTATTTACACAGATATACACAGTTCATTTGGCACTCTCCAACTCCAATATCACCATCCAATCCGGCAGAGTGCTCCGCTGCAAGGCATTCACAGAGTGAACACCTCTACAAGTACTACACAGACTTATATACAGTGTCAGCACCAATCAGTGATCAGTGCTGACTCATGGTTACATCATGCACACTGATGCAAGAGAGATGCAATCTCTGCCTGGTGACAGGGTCATGTGATATACTTAGCTGTCACCCAGATCAGCATGATCTCCACCACATTGCTTCATAGACTGTCATCTTGTCCCATACTTTACTGTATGCTGACAGGGAACTGCCTTGAGCATATGAAGAGGCAGGATATAAATATTTTAAATACACAAACACCTGGAATCTAAAATTCAGAAGCTGTTGTTGCTTTCCTGTTTAAGAGGGCAGGGGAGAATTTCTGTATTTTACAAACATGTTCATATCAATGGGATTTTACAAGGTTCTTAATGAGTATCACTCCCTCAGCCCTATTTCTACACTGGAAGGTTAGCATTATGGCGAAAGGTAGGCCAGCAAGTCAACGTTAATATTTCAGAACATTACCTTGACACGGGATAATGGAGAGAACAGCAGGCGGTCCATGTCAAAGAAAATTACCTGTTGATCCTAAGATGAAGCATGATTCCTGTTCTTAACTGGATAGCTATGAAATGGTGTGGAAAACCTTATTTGAGCATCCCCTCCCCTGCCCCACAGGGAACTCACTTCCTATCACCTTGCCTGTAAAGTACAACCACTTTTGGCGTTTTCATTTGAGAGGATATTATTTCATATACACCAAGTGAATACTTGCTGAGCATCACTCCTGGCCCCCCACTCCCTGATGGAAACATAAGCCTACAGCGAAAGACAGTCCAAGAGGGGAGAATGTGAGGAGGCAGCTTTATTGCCCTAAATGATGGCATGGCTGCCGGAGGCCCGCCAGAAAAAGGCCAAGCATTTCATATCAGCGGAAAATCTGTTACAGTCCTGGCATCCTTGGCTGTGTGGCCTTATAGAGGGATGGACAATCACATTCCTTTGCTTGCTCAAATACATAGGGCTGGCAGAGGACATTAATTTCATTCATTTTCACTCATGTTGGAGCCAGTTTGGTGTAGTGGTTAAGTGTGTGGAGTCTAATCTGGGAGAACCGGGTTTGATTCCCAACTCCTCCGCTAGCAGTTGCTGGATGACCTTGGGCAAGCCATAGTTGTCACAGCTGTTTTTGAAAGAGCAGTTCTTGAAAGAGCTCTCTCAGCCTCACCTACCTCACAGGTGTCTGTTGTGGGGAAGGGGAAGGAGATTGTAAACCGCTGAGACTCTGAGTGAAGGGCGGGGTATAAATCCAATCTCCTCCTCCTCCACCTCCTCTTCTTCTTCTTCTTCTTCATCAACTATCACTGACCCACAGGTAGATGGGAGGGCATTTTAAAGGCAATACCCAGAGCTGCTGTGAATGTCCATGGCCCCCTGGCAAAGATTCCACCTCTATGCCATTAAGGGTTTGGTTTGATTTGATTCCATCTGGGCTCCCCACATCTGACCCATATCCAAATCCAGTATCCTAACAAATTACTTGGCTGGCTGTTACCATGTATCTATAATAATTAAAGAATCCACGTCCACCTGTATTTCCACTTATGACAGGCATAATTTATCAGGACATGAAACTAGGAATCTCAAAATTGGCTACCAGCTTCAGAATGATTGGGTGGTAAATTGAAAGGGATTGGAATACCCTGGCCCAGGTTATCTCCAGACCTTTTTAAAACACTTAACTTTTGGAATGTGTAGATCAGGTGGTGGTTGTCTTCATAAAATGGCTACCATAGAGGCCTGGACCAATCATGAAATGTCTGCCATGGGATGGTGTGACCAGTAACAAAATACTGGGAGACTCCAAACCAAACTTCTCTTAAACAGGCAACTGTTTCTGAATGGTGTTCCTGGCAGATACAAAGGTGACACCTCCTTCGCTCTTTTGACAACCGTTCCTGCTTCTGTGAGGTGGAGGAAAGCCAGGATTGGGTATTTGCTGTGTTTGGGGAAAGAGAATGTGGGCCCCCTTGCGGGGGATCACTGGCCCAGAAGCCTCATATGGACTGGACCAGAGCAGGGGGACAAAGGAAAATGGGTGGGTTACAGATAGTTGACAACATACCCTACCCACCCATCTTACCAAGGAATAGCACCTGTTGTGTGAAAAAATCCTCCTGACCATTTGGCAGGATGGCAGAGGAGACCAAAGGATGCTGGGTTGGAGAGCTTCCCCGGGGCAGAAGGAGTTTGGTCGCCTCCGCTTCCTGAGTGGTGGGGATGGGACAGGAGAGAGTTGGGTGGGTGAGGGGGTGGGAAGCTTGGAAGAGATCTGAACATTTCGCAAACGCTGCCATGTGGCGCAAGGCAGATGGCTCGAAACCTCTGGACTAAAGGCTTAAGCAGCCGGCACAATCTCTTTTCCAGCACAGTGACCCAGACAGTCAGGACCGACTGGTGAATTGTCAGCTGTGAAGAGAGAGGCCTGGAGCTCTGGCCTGGCTCCTGAACGGCAAAGCAAATTTTCTGCTAGCCAGACTCCAGTCTTCGCCCAACATGAGCAGAGCAAGATTACTCTTTCAAAAGCCCGGGCCATTAATATTTACGACATTAATGTTTTTGAGGCCGTTAAAAAAAATGAAGTACCCTAACAAGAGTGAGGGAAGCCATCTTTTAAATTCTTGCACGTAAGACCAGTAACCATTATGAACTGACAAAAATGAATGCAGTGGATTTTCAGGGATATTACACCATATGAAAAGGTCATTAAAAATGCATTTGAGAGACTTGCCTTGTCAATACTAATGTGCTGAAGAAACCGAGGCTATGTCTGAGCTCAGCCTGTGAAATGCGGCTTTAGAGCTTTTACTAAGTAGTCTTTGCAGCTTGGACCTGTTCTGCTGGGTGACCCACCTTGGTATATGTACCTGAGGAGGTGATACGTCAAGAGCCCTGCTGGATCAGACCAGTGGTTTCATCTAGTTCAGCATCCTGTTTACCACAGTGAATGATCTTTCCAACCCTGGAAAGGCTGTGAAAGAGTCCTCCTCCTCCTCCTCCTCCTGGTGCCCCCCAGCAGCTGGCATTCAGAGGTCTGTTGTATCCAGACATGGATGTCCAATTCGGCCACTGTGGCTGAGGATCTCTCTCATCCATTTCTAAAGCCATCTGTCTGGCTGTGGCTCCCACATCCTGTGGCAGAGTGTTCCGCAAGGCAATGGCACGCCATTTGAACATCCTGCTTGTTTTGTCTGTCCTGAAGCTACTGGCCATCAAGAAACTAAAGGGCAGCTCAGACCATTGTTTCTGATACAGTATCAACCCAGGTGTAAGCCTTCGCAGGCACTGCAATCATCAGTGAGGTTAAGAACATAAGAGAAGCCAATGTTGGATCAGGCCAGTGACCCATCCAGTCCAACACTCTGTCACACAGTGGTCAAAAATACTGGGTGCCATCAGGGGGTCCACCAGTGGGGCCAGGACACTAGAAGCCCTCCCACTATTGCCCCCCTCCCAAGCACCAAGAATACAGAGCATCACTTGCCCCAAACTGAGAGTTCCTATCTATACGTTATGGCTAATAGCCACTGATGGATCTCTGCTCCATATGTTTATCTAATTCCTTCTTGAAGCTGTCCATGCTTGTAGCTGCCTCCACCTCCTGTGGCAGTGAATTCCATGTGTTAATCACTCTTTGGGTGAAGAAGTACTTCCTTTTATCCATTCTAACCCGACCACTCAGCAATTTCATTGAGTGCCCACGAATCCTTGTATTGTGAGAAAGGGAGAAAAGTACTTCTTTCTCGACCTGCTCTATCCCATGCATAATCTTGTAAACCTCGACCATGTCACCCCTCAGTCGTCGTTTCTCCAAGCTAAAGAGCCCCAAGCACTTTAACCTTTCTTCATAGGGAAAGTGTTCCAACCCTTTCATCATTCTAGTTGCCCTTTTCTGCACTTATTCCAATGCTATAATATCCTTTTTGAGGTGTGGTGACCAGAACTGTACACAGTACTCCAAATGAGGTCGCACCATTGATTTATACAGGGGCATTATGATACTGTCTGATTTGTTTTCAATTCCCTTCCTAATAATCCCCAGCATAGCATTGGCCTTCTTTATTGCAGTTATACACTGTCTTGACATTTTCAGTGAGTTATCTACTACGACTCCAAGATCTCTCTTGGTCAGTCTCTGCCAGTTCAGACCCCATCAACGTGTATTTATAATTAGGATTTTTGGCTCCAATGTGCATCACTTTGCACTTGGCCACATTAATTCCCATTTGCCATGTTGACGCCCACTCGCCCATCCTCAACAGACCCCTTTGGAGTGCCTCACAATCCTCCCTGGTTCTCATCACCCTGAACAATTTAGTGTCAGTGAAGGTGGGTCCTTCACTGTGGTACTTGGTCTGTACATAGACTTGTCTGGTCTGTCCAATCTGTTTGAAATTTTAGAGCAGTGGTTAAGGCTGTTTTATTTTAGCAGGCTTGGGGGGCACTGGTGCGTATTTTTAAAAAACTGAGAAGTTTTAGATATTACCAGAGAAATTGTCATTATGTCTAGGGTTCCCAAATGGATGCTGAAGGTGCAGAGCCTCCCACCCCCACTCTCTGTTGCCCACACTTACTCTAGTGAACCACAGTGGATGTATGGAGGGGCCGGAATGGTGTCATCATGCGATGCCACAATATAATTTCTCACTGCATAACCAAAAGTAATGTCACTGCATTATGAGACACTCTAGGATTCCCTGAAATGCTATGTTTTTTACCATAGAGTTTTGAAAACATCCTAGAGCATCCAGTGATTGGATGACATCACTTCCAGGTGCACAGCCAGAAAGGACTTTGCAGTGTTACAAGATACCATTTAGGTCAGTCTCTGCTTTCTCCAGCCTCCCAGGGGTTAATTACTAACTACACCTAACTACCTCTGATGAAATGGACTGAAGCCCACTAAGCTACAATAAATCTGTTAGTCTTTAAGGTGCCACCGGACTTTCATTCATTCATTATTTAATGTATTCCCCTCCTGCTTAGGTGGCTTAAAAGACATAAAAATAAATTTAATTAAATAAATATAAACTATCATAGCACTGGGGCCTGTGGTTTAGTGGGCGGGCGCCTGCCTTGCAGACAGAAGGTCCCAGGCTGAATCCTTGAGTCTCCACTCCAGCAAAAAGATCTCGTGCGGCCGGTGCTGGGTAAGACTCTTCTCTGCCCAAGACCTTGGAGAGCAGCTGCCAGCCAGAGGAGACAATACTGGGCTCAACAAACAAATGATTTGGCTTTCATTCCACTCAGTCCAGCTCCTGTGCAGGTCCCTGGAGGAAAAATGGAATGCAAATGTAAAAAAATAAGTTCAATAACTAACCAGTCAGTCTGACAGGTCGCTAATGTGGAGCAACAATAGTTAATCACGGTAGCAGCCTGCTGAGATGGTCTTCTAAAAGCTTGTGTGTGCACATGTGTGCTTCCGGCAGAAATCTTTTGTTGGGAAGACACTTCTGCCAGTCCCTTTTATCAGGAAAAAGAAAACTTCAGGAGGACACAAGGCCCTCTAAGGCCCAGCTGGGATCCTGAAGAGTTCAAGGGACTGCAGGGTCCAGAGCAGAGAAGCAATGCTCCCTCTAAGCTGTGGAGTCCTGTGAGCAAAAATCCTAGTTTGTGAGCTACTGGCATTAATGTTGTGAGCGAGCGATTTGGCTGCTGCATCAATTAGTTCGCTCCGGACCCATCCTTCCTGAGCGAAGGCAAAAATGTGTGAGCCGGAGGCCAAAAAACTGTGAGCTGGCTCACACTCACTCAGCTTAGAGGGAACACTGCAGCGAAGCCACCCCTGAGCTTGCACCAGCTCTGCTTTCAGCCTTCCTGCCTGTCTCTTTCCACCTGTAAGAGCAGCTCTCTCCAACCTGGAAGTCTGCTGTCCTGGCTGCGATCCTCTCGACATAGAGAGCTATTTGTGGTTTGGTTTCTGTTGTTTTTTTAAACAGTACCATTTAATCCTTTGGAGCCCCGGAAACGCTTGCAGAGCTTTACCGCCGAGGCCAGGCTTAGCTCCGGGGCGGACCAAGATCCCAGATGCTCCCCCGCCGCATTTTCAGTTCAAACGGCTTCCGACAGTCGGCCGTGGGGGAAATCTCCGCGGAGAGCCGCTTGGGAAGAGACGATCCCAGGTTTAGATCATCAGCTGTCAGGGCAGCGTCTGACGACAGGGTTCAGTACATCCCCCTTTCTTCCCTGCCACGGTGGAGCGACTGGCACGTAGGACGGAGCGGGGCGCCGAAGTCCACATGCCCTAATTTAGCCAAGGCGACTTCTCAGCCGGCCGAATTCTTTCGCGCCGAGGCAATCGCGAGCGGCCGCCTCTCGGCGCTGAAGCGGTGCGGCCGCGCCCTCCAGTGGCCAAGTGCCGCTAATGCGTCACGCCGTGCGGTCCATAGCCGCTGGGGGCGACTGCCAAACGACCTGAAATGACTCCACCTGGGCCCCCCCTCCACAGTCCAAGCTCAGCAGGGAAGGCCGAAGGTCCGGCGCGTGTGATGACTGCTGCTGAAGCCGCCTCCCCGCGGTCAGGACGCCGCGGCAACCCGCAGGAGGGAGGAGGCGACCTTGCCAGCCTCCCGGGCAGAGTTAACGGATCAGTAGCAGCTCTTTGCCAGACCGCCAAGCGAGAGGCCGGCGAGGAGGAGGAGGAGGAGGAGGGTGTCCTTTGCGGGTGGCGGCGGGGCTCCCTCCTCCCGCACACACCTGTCAATCCCTTGCCTGTCCTGGGGTGCGCCTCCAAAGCTGTTCCGGGGCGGCGGCGGAGGGGTGGATTTCGGTGCGAGAGGAGAGAGACAGAAAGGCGGGCAGAGCGAGGAAGGAGGGATCGAGGTGGACGGAGGGACGTACTTGGTGCCTTTGGGGGAGACTCGGCTACCTATCAGGGAGGGTTCACGGCTCAGTGGTTAGAATCCTGCCTGGGCTTGTAAGCCCCGGGTGGCGGGCTGAGGCCTCTGGTTGGTTTCGCAGTGCAACCCGAATCTGCAACCTGCCTTCCAGGAAGCAGGCCTTTTAGCTTGCGGGCTTCCAAAGTCGGTTGTGGCAGAGACAAGGTGAATGTATTGACAAGGTATTCTCAAGCTGGAGTTTGTTTAGTGCTGAAATTAATTGTCAAATCCTGCAGCCGCTTCAAACACGACTCGGTGGCAACCTTGAAGTCAGACCTAATCCACAGAGCACCCGTGGGTTTGTTTCCCAGAATTTCCTTATGCTGACATTGAGCAAATCTCTCGGCCACTGCAAAGCACCCCCACATCCTGTCAAAGACAAACACCATCCCTCTTAACAAAGACAGCAAGTGTCACCAAAACAACTTAGAATACAGAACCACGTGTATGTTTTTATTTACTGTGTTGAACGAGATTTTTACCCCACCTTTCTGCCCTGATAAGGCCACCAATTTAAGGCAGCTCACCAATTAAAACATACAAATTAAAACCTCACATTTAAAGCCATTAAAACAATTTAAAACCAGAGCTTAGAATATATATTTAAGAAGTTAAAACATAGGGGAAGAAGGAGAGGTCACGGAGGAGACACCAAGTGGAAGAGAAAAGTCTTCAACTGCTGGGAGAGAACAGCAACAGAAGGGCACGGGCAACTTTCCCTGGGGAGAGAGTTTTGGTGCCACTACTGAGAAGGCCCTCTCCTGGGTTGCCACCTGGCAGATCTCAGAAGAAGAAGAAGAAGAAGAGATTGGATTTATACCCCGCCCTTCACTTAGAGTCTCAGAGCGGCTTACAAACTCCCTTCCCTTCCCCTCCCCACAACAGACACCCTGTGAGGTGGGTGGGGCTGAGAGAGCTCTTGACAGAAACTGCTCTTTTTCAAGGACAGCTGTGCCAGAGCTTGTGACTGATCCAAGGTCACATCAGCAGGTGCAAGTGGAGGAGTGGGGAATCAAACCCGGTTCTCCTAGATTAGAGTCCACACACTTAACCACTACACCAAATACATTCACCTTGTCTCTGCCACAGCTGGCTTTGGAAGCCTGCAAGCTAAAAGGCCTGCTTCCTGGAACGCAGGTTGCTGACTCTGGTTGCACTACGAAACCAAGACGTCTGGGACACCCGAAGAAGGGCCTCCGAAGATGACCACAGTGGTTAGATAAGTTCATAAGGCAGTGGGCAGTCCTTCAGGTCTGTTGCTCCTAGACCATATAGGGCTTTGAAGGTCATCACTAGCACCTTGAACTGTGCCCGGAATTGGGAGCCAATGTAGATGGTCCCTACAACCCGCTCCAGTCAGCATCTTGGCTGCAGCATTCTGTACCAATTGAGGCTTCCAAATACTTTTCAAGGGCAGACCCATGTAGAGCTCATTGCAGTAATCTAATCTGGATATAACCAGGGCATTTACCACAGAGGCAAGATATTTTCTGCCCAGGAAAGGCCACAGCTGGCTAACCAGTCGAAACTGATAAAAGGGCACTCTTAGCCACAGCTGCCACCTGCTTATCCAGCAAGTAGGCCCAGAATGCCAAGCCTACAGACCTGTTTTTTCTAGGGTTAGGGCAACCCCATTTAGAACATGTAACACCTTAATTCTCGGGTCAGAACATGTAACGCCTTAAATCTTCTGTTCACCTGTAGCACTTCTCTCTTATTGGGACTGAGCTTCTGTTTATTCGCCTGCCTCCACGGCTTTGCAGGCCATGGCTGGGTGGCTCAGACTGAGTCGGCTGTAATTGAATCCAGCGAAGACGGAGGTCCTGTGCCTAGGTTGGGGCGGTTTAGGAGTGGGGGTCCCACTCCTGACCTTTGGGGGGGCTTTACTGGTCCCAGCACCGGAGGTTTGGAGTTTGGGAGTGCTCCTGGATCCCTCTCTTACCATGGAGGCCCAGGTAGCGGCCACTGCCAAGTCGGCCTTTTATCATCTTAGGCTGATTAGGCAGTTGGTTCCCTTCCTCGACCGTGCTGACCTGGCTACAGTGATCCACGCGATGGTCACCTCGAGACTAGACTACTGTAACGCTCTCTACATGGGGCTGCCTTTGTCGCGGATCCGGAAGCTACAGCTAGTGCAGAATGCTGTGGCCAGGCTGTTGATGGGTCTCCCTAGATGGGAGCACATCCAGCCTGTGCTGAGGACACTGCACTGGCTGCCAATAGCATACCGAGTCTGCTTCAAGGTGCTGGTTCTTACCTTTAAAGCCCTATATGGCCGGGGTCCAACATACCTACAGAACAGCCTTTCCCCGTATACACCCCAGAGAGCACTACTGTCTGGGTCTCAAAATTGGTTGACCCTCCCTGGACCGAGGGAGGCCAGGCTAGCGGCTACTAGGGCCGGGCCTTTTTGGTGGTGGCCCCTACCTGGTGGAACGAGCTCCCGGAGGAGATCAGGGCCCTGTGGGACCTTTCGCAGTTCCGCAGGGCCAAGACGGAGCTCTTCTGCCAGGCCTATAATTAGTGCACGGCTCGCAAAGTCATCATTGAGCAGCTGCCATAAGAGTGACGAGCAGAATAACATCTAAGCACTTTTATGCTGGAAGCTGGAAACCCATCTGAAAGCATTCCTTCTGATTGAATTTTAACTGCTGCCAGCACTTTGTAATGTATTGAT
>NW_015161409.1:283687-283910 GCF_001447785.1 Gekko japonicus
TTGGTGTAGTGGTTAAGAGTGCAGACTTTAATCTGGGAGAACCAGGTTTGCTTCCTGCTCTTCCACATGCAGCTGCTGGTGTGACCTTGGGTCAGTCACAAGTTCTTTCAGAGCTGTTTTCTCAAGGGCTGTTCTGTCAAAAATTCATGGTACGAAGATGAAAAAAAAATTATAGCATTAGTGGTTAAGATCAGCAGACTCTAATCTGGAGAACGGGGTTTGA
>NW_015161409.1:285653-292085 GCF_001447785.1 Gekko japonicus
AAGTAGGGTTGCCAGCTATAAGGAGGGAAATACCTGGAGTTTTGGGGGGTGGATTCTGTAGAGGGCAGCATTGGGGGGGAGGGCGGAAGGACTCAGCAGGTATAATGTCATATGGTCTACCCTCCAAAGCAGCCATTTTCTCCAGGGGAAACTGATCTCTGTCATCTGGAGATCAATTGTAGCAGTGGGAGATCTCCAGGTCCCACCTGGAGATTGGCAACCCTAGGGGAAAGTCAGCTGCACAGCAGGGGGTTGAAGAGAATGGTTTGATGGGTGCTGGGCCAAGATTGGCAACAATAGTTCCCCAGGAGCAAATAGCTGGGTTGGAGGGTGGAGTCTATGGCACTGTAACCTGTCTGATGTCCCCCTCTCCGGCCTCCACTCCTCAAATCTCCAGGATTTTCCATACCTAAAGCTGGCAACTTTATCTCCTCCCCTCTCAGTAGCCTCTTATTTTGCCTTAAATTGGTTTTGATGCCAGCAGAGTGAGAAAATGCCAGAGGCTCTGGGTGGGTGCCTCATCGTAAATGCACCAAACAATTCCTAAAGATTTGCCAAAACACTACTCTGTCGACAAATTGCAGCACTTTGAATTAGCACCAGAGCTTTAAGAGCTCTCCAGCTGTCACCTGGAGACTGGCAACAGCTTGTTTGGAGGGTGGGGAGTATGGCATTGTATCTGTCTGAGGTCCTCCTCTTTCTCTTCCTCCTCCTCCTCCTCAGACCCCACCCTCAGCAGGCGTCATTCCTAAAGTATCCTGGAAATTTCCAACCTGGAGTTGGCAACCCTATGTCCTTTCCAGGCACACATCAGCCTAACCTTTATCTGCCTGTCTGTCTTCAAGTTTACTCCCCACCCCCCAGCCTCTGCCTAGGGAAAGCAGCTGTCATCATTCTCCTCTCCCCCTATGAGGTATGTTAAGGTTGAAAGTGTGTGAATGGTCCATAATCCCCCAGGCAGCTCTTAAAACATGTCCATATGCAAAAGACCTTGAAGGTTCCATATGCAACTGACATTCCAACTGCCTTGCGGGGAGGGGGGTGAGTTTGAGGTGTGGAATGCAGTGAAGTCCAATCAGCTTCCATATGCAAAAGACCTTGAAGGTTCCATATGCAACTGACATTCCAACTGCCTTGCGGGGAGGGGGGTGAGTTTGAGGTGTGGAATGCAGTGAAGTCTGCTTCCATATGCAAAAGACCTTGAAACGCTGGGCGGGACTGCACAAAGCAGCCAGTCAACCCAGCCAGCGTCTTCTGACTGACAGTTCAAGCGTCCATACACTAAAGGGGCAAAATTTAGAATGTTCATATAGAATGTTCTTACTCAATTATATATAAGGAGAGATAGCGACATAAAGGTTAGATTCCAGGTTCGATTCTTGATCTCTAAGGTGCTCCTGGACTCAAATTTAAGACCAATTCCCCACAAGCAGCTGTGCCGCTCTTCTGTTTGCCCTGGTTGCATCGGTCAATTTCGCACTATTCGCTGCACAGGTGCATCTTGACCCACATGGCCCCCCGATTTCCCCTGCATCTTCTCAGTCTCAAAAAACAAGGATCAAGAAGATGCGGGGGAAATTGGGAGGAGATGCGGGTCAAAATGCGACTGCGCAGCGAATAGTGTGAAATTGGCCAGTGCAACCGGGGCAAACGGAAGAGTGAGGATGTCACAGCTGCTTGTGGGGAATCAGTCCAACTATTCTAACACAGACCAAGATTGGCTACCCTCTGAAACCAGCAACATCAAGTCAATGCAGTTTATACCTTGAAGTAGGCGATAGTCTGCTTTTTTAGGTTGAACCTTATTAAGTATTGAGACCAGGCAGCTCTTTTTGTAATAACGGGCTTCTTTATTGAACTTCTGAACCCGCCTGAACTCACCGGCTCAACAGGAACCAATTTATACTTGTAGAAACCACACCCACCTTAAACAACAACCAATACCAAGTAGGCAGCTAGGATCCTTCATTTGCATGAACCATATACAAAGTAACTATTGACAGTGCAGCTATTGGATTATAAGCAACAAATATGATTGTCCGTTACCGGCGACACAACCAATAGTCTTGAAGGCGTTTGGAGCCTTCGCTCAGACCCAGGCTCCATCAGTACATAACAAATCTAATAGCACTCGCTTGAAAAATAAAATGATAGAGGGCACGATTGCACGCACAATTAGCCACGCCATAGGCATGAATGCCGGGTGGATTTAAGGGGCGTGATCAGACGTAAACGTCTGCCCAGCGTCCCGCACCCATCGGCAACCTGTTTTGCTCCACTGCAGAAGAGGAGTAAAAAGACACTGGGGAAAGTCCAGTAGCAAACGGGTTGCTACGGGCCACAGACAGACTTTCCCCTGTGTGATCGCTCCAGCGCGCTCTCATGGCGTCGGGATGGTCTGATCAGGCCATCCCGACTACCTGCCGTTGTTCCCCCCCCCTTCTCAGTATGCGCATCATTGCATACTGCCGTAGGAAGCCCTCAGTATGGAGATGCGATTCAATGATCCTCCATTTAAGCGAATCAAAAACAAACGGCAAAAAAAATCCCTGACTCACTCGTGATTGCGTCTGATCACGCAGTGGTAGGCTATGCCCGCAGCTTCCAGTTTTATATAATCCGGTCTCCTTGAATTCGAAGTCATTTAACACAAAATAAATGTTTATGCCAAAGTTTTGTTCTATGCTTTATACAAATAATTATTTCATAATAGTTCAGTTGCACTACAGCAATGTCATTTCGATAGGAATATGCAGAAAACAGAGGCAGCGAAGGTATGCACTTCTAAGTCATTGATTGTGGAGAGAGGGTTATGCAGCAATTTGCACGTGTCCCACTGAAATCAAAGGAAGTGTGTGTGTGTGTGTGTGTGTGTGTGTGTGTGTGTGAAGTGCTGTCAAGTCGCAGCCAACTTATGGCAACTCCAGCAAGGGGCTTTCAAGGCAGAGCCTTCCTTGGGGGTCTCCCTTCCACATACTAACCCTGCTTAGCTTCTGAGATCTGAAGGGATTAGGGCATGCCATGCTTCCTTCCCTCCCCAATAGGAAGTCGAGATGTGTAACTTGGACTGAACAGTTTCTGTTAATTTCTGGGTTCTCCCTACTCTTTGCATAAGGCTATTGACGCTCCAGAAATTCTTCAACACGAGCAATAGCCTTTTGTGGCTCTAGGTGGTGCACCAGAGCCAGATTTAGAAAAGGGGATTTGCACATAAGAATACAGGACAAGATCCCCCATGGAGATGTCAAAAGTTTATAAATGACAAGCTATATCAGGGAGCTGGCGTTTTGCTGTTTAAAGTCAGACAGGTTTCTGTATGTCTCTCTTTCTTAATGCTTAACCAGTTAACACTGACATTGCCAAACAATTTCAAAACCCCTTTTATGTGACCAGGCATCTAGTTGATTGATATTTATTTCAGTATTTCGTAACCTTCTCTCATTGTCTGCCTGCTAGATTCTCTTCCATCCTAAGTACTTTGGTCCAATGATCTCAGAATCAGGGACAGATCTTGCATCAAGGCCATCAGGAAAAGTCCTGGTGGGCTGATGCCTTTCCCATGCTGCTGGGGCCAGTGTCTGTGACTGCTCCCATGTGTTATGGTCTTGCCTTGCCATCTCCCTGCCCATCAGCACTGGGTCCACAAATCAAGACCAAGTAACATGCAGTCCAGGTGTGTTTGCGTTTGTGTGTAAAATGCCATAAAGTCACAACCGACTTATAGTGACCCTGTAGGGTTTTCAAGGCAAGAGATGGTTTGTTATTGCCTGTCTCTGCATAGCAACCCTGGACTTCTTTGGTGGTCTCCCAGCCAAGTATTAACCAGGGCTGACACTGTTTTCTGAGATCCAATGAGATCAAGCTTGCCTTGGCTATCCAGGTCAAGGCACAGTCAAGATACTGACATGGAAATGCCTAGGTTTCTCTGGGATCCTAAACACCATCTCTATTCTCTGGGATCCTAAACACCAACTCTATTCTCTGGGTTCCTAAGAACATAAGAAGAAGAGCTGGTTTTATACTCTACCCTTCACTACCTGAAGGAGTCTCAGAGTGGCTTACAATCACCTTCCCTTCCTCTCCCCACAACAGACACCCTGTGAGGTAGGTGGGGCTGAGAGAACTCTGAGAGAACTGTAACTGACCCAAGGTCACCCAGCTGGCTTCATGTAGAGGAGTGGGGAATCAAACCCGGATCTCCAGATTAGAGTCCGTTGCTCTTAACCACTACACCAAGAGAAGTTGTGCTGGATTAAGCCAATGGCCCATCCAGCCCAACACTGCATCACACAGTGGTAAAAAACCGGGTGTCATCAGGAGGTCCACCAGTGGGGCCAGAACTCCAGAAGCCCTCCCACTGTGCACCCCCCAAAGTACCAAGAATACAGATCATCACTGCCCCAGACACACTGTTCCATCTATACCTTGTGGCTAATAGCCACCGATGGACCTCTGCTCTCCATATGTTTATCCAATCCCCTCTTGAAGCTGTCTATGCTTGTAGCTGCCACCACTTCCTGTGGCAGTGAATTCCACGTGTTAATTACTCTTTAGGTGAAGAAGTACTTCCTTTTACCTGTTCTAATTTCATCAGTTTCAATTGAGTTCCCATGAGTTCTTGTATTATGTGAGAAAGAGAGAAAATAACCTTCTTTATTCCATGCATAGCTTTGTAAACCTTTATCATGTCACCCCTCAGTCATCATTTCTCCAAGATAAAGAGCCCTGACCTCTTTAACCTTTCTTCATAGGGAAAGTGTTCCATCCCCTTAATCATTTTAGTTTCCCTTTTTTGCACATTTTCCAATGCTATGATATCTTTTTTGAGGTGCGGTGATCAGAACTGTACATAGTATTCCAAATGAAGCCACACCATTGATTTATACAGGGTCATTATGATACTGGCTGATTTGTTTTCAGTTCCCTTCCTAATAATCCCCAGCATAGCATTTGCCTTTTTTATTGCAGTCATACATTGAGTCAGCATTTTCCGTGAGTTATCTACCATGACTCCAAGATCTCTCTCTTGGTCAGTTACTACCAGTCAACATGTATTTATAGTTGGGATTTTTAATTCCAGTGTGCATTACTTTGCATTTGCCCGCACTGAACCTCATTTGCCACCTTGATGCACACTCATCCAGCCTTGACAGATCCCTCTAGAGCACCTCACAATCCTCTCTGGTTTTCACCTCCCTGAACAACTTAGTGTCATCTGCTAATTTAGCCACATCACTTTCACTTCTTACTCCCCACTCCAAAGCATTAATGAACAAATTAAAAAGTACTGGACCTAGAACTGAGCCCTGCAGTACCTCACTGCTTACCACCTTCCACTGTGAAAACTGCCCATTTATACTCACTTTCTGTTTCCTGTTAATTAACCAGTTTCTAATCCACAAGAGAATTTGTCCTCTTATCCCATGACTGCTGAGTTTACTTAGGAGCCTTTGATGAGGAACTTTATCAGATAGTCACACATGTTGCACTCAGTGCACTACACTGGATAGCTCCCAACTCCCTACTGACATTCTACCTTCATAACTGCCTTCTTTAAATCCCCTCTTTTATAAATTTCCTATTTAGGTAGATCTGTTAGTGGAAAGTGTGCTTACCCTTTTAGGGATGTAGAGAGACTAGTGCCTTGGCTTCGGCTTCCTCACTCTGCTGCTGAACCTGCACGTCTGCTAAAGTCACCTGTTTATTCCCTCGTTCAGACACTTTGTCACTGGAGCTGGGACACTTCAGCACTGGAGCACTGCCTGCTATCTCATCGAAATTCAGGCCAAGATTAAGGTTTGGAGGACAATAATTGACCAAGGATGATCCAGAAATCTACCTTAGAAGGCAGACTTCCTTAGAAACCTAATAATGAGTGAACCCAGCATTACCCAAATATGCGGTCTCCTAGTTAGTTGGGGGAAATAGCTGAAAGGAAAGAGAGCGAGAGGTGGTAACTGGGATTCTCCACCTATGTATATGAGGATTTCTCCCTTCAAAGAACTCTTAAATAAACCAGGTAGATGAGCCAGTGTGGTGTAGTGGTTAAGTGTGCAGACTCTAATCTGGCAGAACCGGGTTTGATTTCCCCACTCCTCCACTTGCACCTGCTGATGTGACCTTGGGTCAGTCACAAGCTCTGGCACAGCTGTCCTTGAAAAAGAGCAGTTTGTGTGAGAGTGCTCTCAGTCCCACCCACCTCACAGGGTGTCTGTTGTGGGGAGGGGAAGGGAAAGGAATTTGTAAGCCGCTCTGAGACTCCAAGTGAAGGGCGGGGTATAAGTCCAATCTCCTTCTCCTCCTCCTCCTCCTCTTCTTCTTCTTCTTCTTCTTCTTCTTCTTCTTCTTCTTCTTCTTCTTCTTCTTCTTCTTCTTCTTCTTCTTCTTCTTCTTCTTCTTCTTCTTCTTCTTCTTCCACCAGAAAGGTTTTTA
>NW_015161409.1:292107-293520 GCF_001447785.1 Gekko japonicus
TTTTTTCTCTTCTTTTTCCACCAGAAAGATTTTTATTAAAGGGGGGGGGTCAAAAATGCGCTCTCTCTCTCTCTCTCTCTCTCTCTCTCTCTCTCTCTCTCACACACACACACACACACACACACACACACACACACACACTGAAACACATACAAGAGGTAACTAAGAAAGGCATGGAGGAAAGAGGAAAGCTTTTTAGTGCAGGGTGATAATTACAAGTCTTGGAGACATCCACGGAAGCAACAACGCTAGAGAATTGTGTGTAGAATAGCCAGGAGATCCTAAGATTGTCTCGTGGCCAGAAGTTCTAGGTCTTTTAGTGTTATGCACCACTAGGTGGCAAGCTAGACTCGTTTTTAAGGCTGGCATGATGCTGTCAATTCCTGTGCAACACTGGCAACGTGGCCTGGGACTTCCTCTTTCTCGCGGTAAATCTCCAGCCGACCAGCTGATTGGCGTCTGGGGGCAGGGCTTGGTGGTGGTGGACCCCTGCTTCCACCAAGGGGTCTGGCAATCCTGTTTCCCTTAAACATCCTGAAAACTCTAACCTTCCAGTAAATCCAGGGCAAATAATATCATAGGGATAAGCATTACAAAGCAACAGCCCAGGCAACAGCACCCCATGAGCTTCATGGCCGGTTGTGGATATGAGCTCAGGTCTCCCCGTTCACATACTATGCGGACTCCTCAATTAAGTGCCCTTAACTACAGCAGTAACTCAGATGTGTTGTGTGCTCCCCACTCAGTCAGCTCTGAGAAGGAAGCAAGTCCATGGCCATAAAGAATCAGTACACAATTGACCCTTTCTGCTGTTCTACCTGCAGCTACATCTCCGGCAGAGAGAGAATGCCAGAGGCGGCCTGCCCTGAAACATCAATGATATACACAGCTGAGGAAGTGCTAGGCTGGCTCAGCAAACAGAATTCTCTGAAACCACCACAGACAGGCGCCGGTTCATCATCCATCCCTCAGTGCTCCTCCCTGGACACTCCCAGCCTCTTTGAGGCGCACTATGTCTTTTATCCATCTGTGAATCATCCCCCTTGATTTCTGCACAGATTTTCTTGGAGATGGAGGGAGGGCCAAGAATTACGCTGAGCCAGTCTTCATCTATTAACTCTCATTTGTGTCTCTTTCTTCTTGTCTTTGCTTTAAAAAAAATCCTACAAATGTCCACATTTACTGTTTTTGGTCAGTAAAATCAACCAGTGTAGAGGATATTACATTCTCTTTCCAGCCCATTCGTGGTATTCCTAATTCCTGAATATTAACTTTGGCTTTTGTCCTGGCCCCAGGGCTTTAATTTCAGTTTGGTTCTGGAACCAAGATCTAGGTGAAGATGTAAGGCAGCTAGAC
The DNA here is from genome assembly GCF_001447785.1 of Gekko japonicus. Taxonomy (NCBI): domain Eukaryota; kingdom Metazoa; phylum Chordata; class Lepidosauria; order Squamata; family Gekkonidae; genus Gekko; species Gekko japonicus. The sequence continues at coordinate 293,464 of NW_015161409.1, forward strand.
AATTAGTCACTATAAATAGCTTTGCAAGAGAGAGAAATCCTCCGGGGGGGGGGGGGC